>NC_053126.1:10908184-11274592 GCF_010015445.1 Perca fluviatilis | reverse complement strand
TTGAATTGGCTGCCCACCCAGCATGCACCCCCTGAATCTTCATTCCCACCTCCTAAATATATCCCTTCCGGATTGTAATAACTTCAAACTCAGTAATGTGGGAAATTAACAGAGCTCATCTTTTCAATGTAGGTCAGGACCGCAATACTAAATGCCCAAAATGTGATAATATCAGTTTGTATAGAATGGCTTCTTTACTTCTAAATTACAAATTACTTAAAAAATATTTCATAATTAGTACATTTAATATTTTGACACATTTGATGAGCAGTATTTGTAATGTTGTGGTTTTCAAGCACTCGTTTATTATTAGATGTTTGTTCTTCCTCTGGTGACACTGCAGTTACCAAGCCCAAGATGATTTCCTCAAAATGTCTCAAAGTCTCAAAGATTTTCAGTTTACTGTCACAGAGGAGTGAAGAAACTACAAAATATTCACATAGAAGAAGCTGTAAAATGACACAAAACAATGAATCAATTATCAAAATAGTTGGCAATTAATTTAATAGTTGACAACTTCTACAGTATCCGATTAGTCTTTGGCTCCATTTTAGAGAGGGATTAAAACAGTCACAAAACACAAGTGGTGCGATCTCAGAGTTATAGTTCACAAATCTACCAATCCTACATTGCAATGTATCTAAACTGTCTGTCAGATTACGCGTCATCTTCTCCGCCCACATCAAATGCTTGATGTAGGTCACACGTTGCTGTTAGTCTAATTTGGTTGGTGGTGTGGGTGAAAACACATTTCCTACTGAAGAGTTCAGACTTCAGTGCACCTTTGTGTGACAGTCACTGTCAGCATGTCTGCTGTCTGGTTAAAGCTCCTAAGCCTCCTTACTATCCTCTCCTGCCCAGCCATGAATGGCCTAGGTAAGACTGGTTACACGCATAACGGCTAAGAATGAAACAAATGTGTTTGGTAGTAATTATTGTAATGTAATTCATAGAGCTTTATCAAATGTAAAGTGAGATGAAACAAAATAACTGTTTTTTTTTTTGTCTTCTCTATGTAGTGAGCAGTGAAGTGATATGGAGAGATCTTGGAGAAGCAGTCACTATCCAGTGCAGACCTTTCAAACCAAATCAAGGCCAAGAGTACCTGACTCTGAAAAGGGTCTCAATGAGGAGTATGATGTTTTGTACAAAGATGGCAAGTCAGAAAAAACACCATTCACCCAAAAATTCAAGGGGCAGACTTCAGCTAAATGGAGTATTCCCCAAAGTGGACATTCTCATCAAAAACTTGACCTCTAATGACACAGGACCGCACTGGTGCGTGTACAAGAAGTTTGACGGGTGTTCAGTAAAACCCTGGAAATGAAAGGCACAGGGTCTGTTCTCCTGTTGGTGGCAGGTGGTCCCTCAGCACGGTACGTATACTCACAAAATAAAAACATATAACATACAGCAACAGTAACATGTAACAGTAGGCTTAGGATGTAGCTAACTAATGCATTAACTGACCTATCAGTCCAGGGATTTCACTTACTACCATAACGTGTCTGATACATACTAAACTTACATTGACCTATCTAATAGAAATTGTATTCATGCTTTATTTGCTTTATTGCAAATGAGACTGTTTTTGACTCCATTGCCATGACTGCTTATTTTCACTGTAAAAAAAAAATATATATATAAAAACCTAATCACACTGTCCATTATTTACAGATTCAATATGTGAACCATCAGACAATAATCTGGTCCTGGTAATTGTTGTGATCTGTGCGCCGCTGCTGGCATCATTGTGTGCTTCCTCATATGGATCATCCTTAAGGTACCCATGTGTTTTAGTCTGTGTGTGTGTGTGTGTGTGTGTGTGTGTGTGTGTGTGTGTGTGTGTGTGTGTGTGTGTGTGTGCTGTGTGTGTGTGTATGTGTGTGTGTGTGTGTGTGTGTTTTTTCTGTATTTGATTGTACTTGGCTATGACTCAGATGGAATCTTGGGGGCGTTTTCCATGTTCCCGTTATTCTCATCAGTACTCAACTGATAAACACACATAGTCAAATCATTTGTGGAATTTATTGTCAGAGTCACTTTTACACAATATAATGCTGCAAAGCTGCATGCGACCAATGTATTGCTTAGCAGAATGTTGAATCTGAATTCTGTTATTCTGTTTGTATATGTGTGTATGTGTGTGTGTGTGTGTATGTGGGGTGTGTATGTGTGTGTGTGTACAATATAATACAATACAATATATAAAAATATTTACATTATCATTTGGTCTTCAGTGTGTGGTGCTGTTGAATTGTATTAAATGAAATGCTTTTTGCTATTATACAATACAGTTCAACAGTACATACATGTGTGTACCAAATATAAACAGTATATATAAGTTGATATAAAGTATAATATATGATGATATAAATGGAAAAAAGGAGAATGTGTAACTTTAAAATCTCACTTTTATAAGAAATGATCTAAACACAAAAAACCCTCAATAAAGAGAAATTGTAAGAAATATACTGAATAATAATTCTACTACTTATTGTATAATAGCCCTACATCTAACATGATGAAAACAATATCTGTTGTTACCAGACCAAAACTACCAAAAGGCGCACCAAAATGAAACCGAGGAACGTCACCAACAATGATGTTTATGAGGACATGCGTGGAACAATCAGACGCTAAAGATGTCAGCCTGCACGCAAGCAACCTGAAACTCCACCATCTCTCTGCACCACTAAGATGCAAGTTATGCATGAGGAGCAATGTTGCAACTCAGCATATTCTCTGTAATCTATTCTGGCCCTCTGTGTGTCGCGCCTGAAAGACAGTTAAGAAAATAAAGTCTATGAATTGCTAAAAGGTACAACATGGGAACACCCGCGCTGCCAATGAACAACCGGCACAACTGGCACAAAAATACATAACACAACCCTGAAAGTATAGAGAAGTACAAATGTCTTGTCTGGATTGTACTGATATGAGGGCCCTGACATGTACAGTATTTGTTATGTAAATATGTCTTCTTCAGTAATTTTGTATACAGTATTTTTTGTACAATGTGATGATTAGTTGAAAAGAAAGGCAGGATTAACTTGCCATATAAGATAAATACTATGTATTGTGATTATATTAACTGTAATTATGTGTCTACATGAATAAAACAATACCTTAATACCATTAGTATGTCTGAAGTAATTTACTTTTTTTCTTGTTGAAGGTACAATATCTTCATTGGTGAAATTATTTTCAGAATACCAGGATGCAGTCGTTTTGGGGCATCACCACCGAGCCATGATAAGAAACAGTATATTGCGTGTTTGTATTGTATTCATGTCCCAATAAATCAACAGGAAATACAAGACTACCCCCAAATTAGGTAGATACAGTTATGTCCTTGCAGTGGCAGTCTGATTTTATGCTTTTAACTAAAGGAGAAAAGTTAGGGAGAAATGTCTGAGCGATCTAAATATCGAAATAGTTCAAACCAGCGCGTACCAGTTGAGAAGGGCTGACTCTTTGTTTAACTCTGTATGGTCATGTGGTGTCAATCAGACACACGGTTTAGGCGTGAGCATTACAATGTTTTGTACTAACACTAGACTTATGAGTAGTAGTGAAGTTGCCTAATTCTGACCACTCTGACTTATATCTAAGCTGCAGCTTCACACTTTGGCGATTGATGAGCAGCAGAGCAGCACTGGAATTATGTGGCTTACTGAAAGTAAACAGGTGATGACATGAGTCAGTAAGTGGGTCTTACTGTATACGTGCCCTAACAGTGCCTTACTGTAAAATAGATAACATCACAACAAGGAACATCTACTGCTTCCATAATTTTCTGTGGTTCAATGTCCCACATCAAATCAGTCCATTTGTCATGTGTGGCTTTTGTGTGACACACTGTTGTTTTATTATATCACAAGAGAATTCAATGTTTCTGAAATGAAATATTTTAATGTGTTTTTTTTTTGTACTTAACAAGTCAAAGTAAATGTTAACCACACAAGAAGAAACAACCTTTTGAAAAACATGATAATTTATTACCGGTGCCAAGTCGAGCCGAGTGCATGTTTTCACTAATGCAAACACTGTAAATCAAGCAACAGTTTAAACTTCATAAAACAAGACAAAGTTGTATCCAAACTCAGGTCTGACTGAGAGACACTGTATGAGTCGACATTAAAATGTCACACAGGAAAAAACATCTCATTTTGTGGCAGCATGTAAGACAGAAGAATGTTTACTTGTGCGGTGCATCTGTGTGGTTACAAGCTCGACTCATGTCCTTCACCGAGCAGCAAAAAGATCAGCCGAGGGTGTGAGTGTGAAATGTGTGTTTACCGTCTGTGTGGTAAGTTTCAAGATGTAGTGGTGCAAGTATGCAGTAATTTTGTGCCTGTATGAAAGGGGACACAACTTGCAAGAAATGGAAGTCCAGCAAGAAATGGAAACTGTGCTTAGAGGTGAGTGGTAGTGCACACAAACTGAAATTGAGACCCCTCTGACGAGAAAGACAACACACATAATAACAACGCATAAGCACATTTACAGCAAGACACGAGCATCTGCACTACAAGGTCACAGTTACTTTACAGACAATTTTTTAACCCAACAAATTTTCCATTTGTATCAATTCTACAAGTACAGAAAACTCCTGATTGTGCAACTGCGGTAATTTCCAGAACCTACCTGTCGTGTCTTGTAACAGGAAACACCAAATGATAAGGTACAGCAGAATCTGAGGTGTAAAAATAGATTGTAACACAGTAAGAGATAATAATCTGCAACAGTTTTACGAAGCCAATAAGGGCTGTGACGCGTTTTTTTACAAAAGGATATGATATTTTTACATTGAAGCCACATGTACCGACAATCTGTTTTAACGTAACCTCCGAGAGGCCTCACTATCAGGTCTGATAATCCAAACACTTACAGGTGCTGTTGACCATATTATGTAATGAAACAGCTTTTGAAATGTGGCTGCACAACTCACTTTTTTTTGGCTGTTGCTTAATTTGTCAAAAGTTATTTTCTGTAAAAGAGGCAGGACCGGAAACTGCACTACAGCAGGTGCTTTTAGAGGTGTAGGTAGGTGTGAAAAAGATTTAAGATAAGATAAGATAGACTTTATACTTTATACCTTAATGTAGATCAAAAGTGTATTGTTGAAAACTCTCTAACTCTATCTGATTAGTGTTTTCCATACAAGTCATATAATGTTCAAAGATGTGAGAGCTCTTGCTATCTCTCATGCACAGTCAGTGTAACACCAAAAGCCTCCGCTGTTGTAACAATAGGATGTGGTTATGGCCTTACATAAAGTCATAAATCATAAATACAAAGTCAGCCTTTTTTTTGTTTGTTTTTTTGTTGTTGATTTTTTGGGGCATTTCTGCCTTTATTTGATAGGAAAGCTGAGATATGAAAGGGGACAGAGAGGGGGGAAGACATGCAGGAAAACCGTCCCAGGTCGGATTATAACCTTCGACCTTCTGCGTCGAGGAATAAACCTCTGCATATGTACCCGCCGTCTACCAACTGTGCTAACCGGCCACCAAAGTCAGCCTTTTAAAGTAAAATGTAACATAGCTAATATTTATATTTAATCTGTATGTAGAAGCATGTATTATGTATAACTTTATCAATCATCGGTTGATAAGAGTATATCAATGTAATTACAACCACATAGTTATTTCCTTGAATAAATTTGACATGAATAAAAGTTTTGTTGTTCTGAGGGATTGCTTTGTGGTGGAAATTTGTATATTCATCAGCAACTGCAAGTGCAAACTGAATAATTCTGCAGCACAAAGCAAGCACTTCTTTTCCCTAAAAATCCAGTGGAGTTTTAGAATTCACCTCTAGATGCCTGACTTGCCGTTGCTGATGATGATACGCAGGGGCGTAGCACAAAATTCTGGGCCCTGAAGAAAGGCATTTTCTAAGCAATTCCCCTCGAATCCAATAGTGAGAAACACACTTAAAGTCTGGAATCAGTTTAGGAGACAGTTTGGCCTACATACTTCAGGTCTGGCTCCAGTCCTTCATAACCATTCCTTTCTTCCTTCTTGCTCGGACCCAGCTTTCCAGATCTGGTCAAACAAGGGTCTGCTAACTATCAACGACCTCTATGCTGATGGCGTTTTCTATTCTTTTTCAGATTTATCAGCAAAGTTTGACCTTCCAGATAGCCACCTTTTCCGCTACTTTCAAATTCGACACTATTTACGTTCTCAATTGCCTAACTTTCCTAGGTTCTATGATTGATAAACTCCTATCGCAAAACTCAAGTCAACGGGGCCTCGTATCTACAGTTTATAATCTAATTTCAAACATAAATTTAAACTTTTTTAAGTTTAAATTTAGGACTACTTGGAGCCAGGATCTTGGTGTCACTTTAGCAGATGAGCAATGGGAACAGATATTAGACCGTGCTCAAGACACAGCCTTATACAATGCAAGATTCTACACAGAGCTCACCTTACAAACGCAAGATTAGCTAGAATATACCCTGATAGAACTGATAATTGCAACAGGTGTAATCAATCGCCTGCCGACTACATGCACATGTTTCTGCTCTGTCCCAATTTATCAGCTTTCTGGTCTACAGTATTTGGTACAATTAGCACAGTCCTAGACAAACCTGTACACCTCAACCCCCTCCCGCCCTCTTCGGAATCTCTCCCTCACTCATCACGTCCAAAACCGCAGCAGGTGATTGCATTTACCACACTTCTCCCTAGGAGGCTCATCCTTCTTAAATCGACTCACTCCTCCCTCCCACACATAACAAATGGATTGTTGAGGTACTGCAATGTGTAAGGCTTGAAAAGATCAGGTATTCTTTAAGAGGTTCCTTTAAGACATTCCAAGAACTCTGGCATCCCTTTTAGCCCATGTCAACACATTAGATATCAATGAAGAAACTGATAGAAACTGACCAGTCTTAACTGAGCCCTGAGCCAATCCCCTCCCTCCCCTCTTGTATAATTATTTTTTATGTATTTTTTTTATTTATTTATTTTTTGGGATTTGTCTATTCTGTCTCTTTTGTCCTGGTGTGTGTGTGTGTGTGTGTGTGTGTGTGTGGGGTGTTCTTGTGTGAGTGCTGGGTTCTCGTTTGCTTTTTTGTGGGTGGGCTATATAGGGACCTGAAGACAGGTGTGTGGAAGGTCCAGTAAATGGGTGTGAAGCTCCTTTTTGTTATCACTTATCTGTACAACGCTTTGTATATGCAAATGTCGCTAACTTGGAAGAAACAATAAAGAGATTGAAAAAAGAAAAAAAAAGAAAGGCATTTTCTATGGGCCCCTCCCCGCATCCACAGCTATTCATTCTAGCATCTTTTTTGGGCCCTCCTCACATGAGGGCCATGGGTACTCAGTCCCCTTTTTCCCCCCAGTCTGACCCCCCTGATGATACGCACAAGTCTTGGACAGGTAGCAGTTACAGCCTCCATACAAAGTCTACATAACCTTTCAGCAGATTCTAAATTAGAAGTCAACGTTAGCTGATCATCACGGGCTTCATTAAGTATGAGGCTAAATGTATAATGGCATGCACAGTGATTTGTTTTTTTGATCAACAATATCTGGCAGCTTTCCTCACATATTTAGGGAACACTGTGGTTGTCTGATGTTTTGATTATGCTGATACAGCACATGCTCTTCCTCCTAGAAATCTTGAATTAATCTAGGCCAAAGTGTAACAAACATTAAACATTAACACAAAAGCATACTTAACTATGAACATTAAAAGCAGTCAGGGGGCAGTCTCAGTTTCAAATCTTTGGTGGATTCTAAGTTTTACTCAGCAACACTTTGAGCATTTAGTAATCCTGCATTGTGAGATGGGACCCTGGAGTCATAGAGTCATGTGGCCACTCCTTGCAGCCACCACTTTTTAATACATCTGGAACACAGAGACACTGAGCCTCTGAATCAGCAGTTATGGGATATTATTCTGATCCTGCAGAAGGTTTCTGGCTGCTGCTGGCAAGCGAGGGTTTATGCTGATGTTGTGATCCAGAGCATCCCACATTTAAAGCCAGTGAAATGAAACTGACTAAGCTTTGGGGTAAACACATTTCAAAGGTTGCATGATGTTATTCTAATTTTCTTATTCAGGTGCACGTTTCTTTTAACTTTTTTTCTGTGCTTTTCCAAACACTCAGTAACTATTTTAACCCTTGTATTATTGTCCTACCGTCAACCATGCAACTTTATGTTTTTGTGGGTCAGAATTTCAAATTCAAACCATTTTTGACACTTTCATCCAAGTTTTTGGTCACTTTCCGATGTTTTTGTAGATTTTTTTATGTGCTTTTTTTGGACTTTGGTTGTTTTTTCCCCATGTTTTTTGAAGCCAACGTGTTTTCAATTTTCCAACATTCTTTTATCAATTTTTCTTTAAATGCTATAAAATTGAATAAAACACCCAAATTCAATGTAAGTAGTGAACTGATTATTTATGTTACTTGTGAAAAAGTGTTGTATGGAACCAGTCATGTTATTGACAATTTGGTTGAAAGAAACCCAAATTTCTGATGTAGAAACCTTTTGAAAATAGGTCAAATTTGACCCAAGGAGAGCAGGATCAACCCTGTTGATGGAGGCTTAGGAATGATATAAACACTTCAACATACATTAAGTGTGATCTTCCATATGTCAGCATACTAGAGCTGTGTCAACCTTTTAAAACCAGAAACAAATGCTTGACACAACTCTGGTCCATACACAACAAGTACACTCATCTGGTTTCTGAGAACTGCGATGACTCACTTGACATTTTTGTGGCACTTCCCTTGAAAACATTTTAAAAACTAGACTCAGTGACTTGTGACAAGAAACACGTTCTTTATATTACAAATAAATACTTTACAATAATGTACACAAACTTTTGAGTAGTTACTAGGGAATGAATGAGGAACAAATGAGGAACTAACTGCTAGTGAACCATTAGTTAAAGGGATGGTTCGGTGTAATTTCACCCTAGGGTCCTTTGCACCATGACCTCAAGCCATACACCCCCACCCCAGAAGCTTTTTTTCCCTTGGTCTAACATTGGACAAGTTAGCACTATCAGCCGAATGGCTTAGTGTGGGCGCTAATGGATCCAAAGGTATATCTCGTAAATTACCCCACTAATAATGCCCGGAATGGTACCAAACTTCTACAGTAGTACAAATAGGTTATGTACTCATAAAACGAGGCATTGGAAAGTTTGTAAGTACACCAGAAGTTTATTTAAATAGCACAATGCCTGACGGCTTTGGTCTCTGTGAGCAGCCGGCAGTGAGACGGCAGTAAGACGAGTGCTTAGGGACCGTCTACAAACTACAACACTGAAAAAATGATTATTATTAATTTAATGATTATATAAGGTAATGTCTCCAAACTTACCTCAATTATAACTTGTCTCCAGTTGTACTACAGCACTTACTTTCAAAAAATAAGTTAAATTAAAAAATATTTTATATTTATAATTTTATATTACTCCGAACCATCCCTTTAATTTGTAACTACTAAAAAAATTTTAATGATTAGTTAATGACTAGTTCATAGAAAATCAATCGAGGAACAAATCAGTAACGACTTGATAATTGATGAATTGTTATTAGGTACTTTCCTAATAATTTCTAATGAAGGACTATATAATTATGAGTTACTAGAGAACAGACTGGGGGATCCTTAAAGAATCAATAAGTAATGATTAGTTCATGAATATCTGTGAATCGATCATACTGACCACTTTTTTTCATTAGTCGTACCTGACATTATGTTTTTTGCTGTTTGAAACTTCAGTTTCAATAAGCACTCAGTAGGCTAAGTAGGCTAAATTAACTCATAAAGTTAATTTTTTATGTTTTAATGAGGGAAAGCACTTGCCAATCATCTGTCAGTTAAATGCTTGCCTAATTTTAGTCTATGCCAACTGATGACACTCCAAAGAATGATGGGATGTTAGTTCCCTGAATTATCTTGAGGGACAAACCTGAACATGCTTTCAATGAACTTTGTTTATTTGAGCATTACATAATTCAGGTAGCCTTTCAGAGCTGGATATGCACAGATAGATATCTGCTGTTGGGTCAAAGCTGATGTTGAGCTGTTGAACACAGACCAGAGATCAGAATTCTGAGAATGAGAGGACGAGACCATGCAGCAGCCACAAGAGGTCTCTGCGGCTCAGAACTGCAGCTGTTTGTGGCAGGATATGGAATCCAGGTCTTATGAACATGAAGCAGGTTGCTACAGTTTGACAAGTGGAATTTAAAAAAAAGGTTAAAGGCCGTGGGCACAGCAGAATATTTGAATAGATGTGGGCGAACTCAACATGTGTTCCCACCCAGCCACAAAGTATATATTACTAACAAATTGTCCCTGCACTCCCCCATATCAAATACACACACACACACACACACACACACACACACACACACACACACACACACACACACACACACACACACACACACACACACACACACACACACACACAAAAACACACACACCAGTCGGCCCACACACACGTGGTGGTGTGTGGGTGATGGCATGAGCTCTTTGATAAATTGCACCATACATACACACAAATAGAGGGAGATTTACCTTCCATTTGTCTATTTCTAAGGATGATTATCATGTCTTATATGATCTGTTGGATGACATTTATCATTCACAAATGTTGCGCAACAGACAAGACCTGCTGTATTTCAGGATTAGTACTGAGCTGTCCAATTCATTCATTTGCTTCAGATTGTTCTACTCAAATCACAAGCCTACAGCAAATATGACTTAAATGTCTTTATTCCACCCCTGAGCTTTGGCACGTGAAAGCCCCAACAGTAATACGTTAAACCACTCCCGCTCCTGGACTGGGCGTGTGTCAGGAGCGCAGGTGTGATTGTATCCATTCCCAACAGTCTCCCCAAGTGGTTCGCTGTGGAAATCAAGAGGGGAATAAGTTCAGGAAGTTCAATAAGAAGTGAATTTACCTGCGCCAAGGTGCGTTTGGAAAGCTGACCGTTCAGGAGTGGAGTGGCAGAACTGGATAGAGAGGCACAGAGAGAGAGAGAGAGAGAGAGAGAGAGAGAGAGAGAGAGAGAGAGAGAGAGAGCGCAAAAAAAAAGAAACAACCGGGAAAAGTTACGGATGCACTGAGAAACCAGAGCGATTCATCAACTGTTGATATTTTCTAATTAAAATACCACTTAACGACTAAGAGCGGAAACATCTACAGTCATGAAGAAGTATTCATATCCAGGTAAGCGTGTTGCTCTTACATAACGCAACGTGTTTTTTTCCTTTTGAGATATCATCAGGCTGATTATAGGAAAAGGCTTGTAAAGTATTGGCGTGTGCGTGCCCGTGTGACAGCTAGACGGTATTGACGTAATTCCAGGTAAATGTTTAACAGCAATAGGTTATTCATCACTGCTCCTCAACAAATGTGAACATTTCAAACTTAAGTCTTCTTTTTTTTTATTTCCCCTTTGCAAAAAAAAAAAAAAGGGCCCCACATATCTGTGGGTGTGGTTGGGAAACATTTCTTCCCCAAAGGCCAGATGATGGTCTTTTATTGTAGCCGTTATAGCCTACATATGGCATCATGACAGAAAGGTGGCACCAAGAGCTTCTTCTAAAAAGTCTTCAGGCAAAATGTGAGTTTCTTTTATGCCCTGAAGAACACAACAAAGAAGTTCATTTGTGGCCTTCTTGCCGCTGGTGTTTGTTTGTTTGTAATAGAATAACACTAAAACAGAGGAAACATGGAGTGCACAGCGGTTGTGCAGGATTCATTTGCAGCTGGTTGAAGAACAAAGTAAAACATTACAATACTGTTTACTTCAACCATGAGAGAATTAGGTTGTTAATCGGTTTTGATTATGGTGCCCTTCATTCACGCCTCCCTGCTATTAGCCTGAAGAAGGACTTGAATTGATGCATCTGCATCAAATCTGAGCCTCTTTATTCTGGGACTGGCTGGATCTGATTGTGGTTATTGCGAAATTGTGTCTTATTAAAAGCAGAGGTTATCATAACTGGGTATTAAACAGCTTGCAGCATTTTAAACATGCCTGTATACTGATTGTGCAGGTGAAGTCAAATGTTGCTGCCTTGCTCAAAGACACTTCAGTGGGGAAATGTGAAGGATAAACTCACTAACCATAAGGGCTGCCCCAAACAGTCCATCACTACCTGTGTACGTCCTTGTGACATCCCTCTATCTCCTTCCCTCCTTCCTTTGTCTCTCTTCTCCTCCAACTCTTCCTTTTTCCTCCCCTTTCTCTCCGGCACTTCTTACTATCATCTCCTGAGCCTCCTTGCCCTCCTCCCTCCTCTCTCTCTCTCTACCCTTCCTCTAAGCTCCGGCTCAGTCCAGTGTACACAACCCTATCCCGCGGAATGCCGGCTTTCCCGGCTCGTCTTTCCAGAGTCTTTGTGCGATGAAGCGTCCAACGGTTTTCCATCAGAGCCAAGTGCATGTTGGGTCATGCTGCCTCTCCTCCTCCTGTGTGTGTGTGTTCTTCCTCTGCTGTGCGACATGTGTGGAGCTGTCACATTCCTTGTCAGAGCTCTACTTGTGGAATTGTCTAATAACAAAGTGTGTGTAGTCTGATGTATGTGTGCGTGTTGTGAAAGGCCCTCTTCTCTAACATGTAGGGGTGTTTAGACAAGCATCAGAGATGTAGAGAGGTGGCTTTGACCTGGTCCACACATACACGAGTATATTTTTTCAACGTAGCTTTATCTCCGGGGCATTTAGGTCACTGTAAACAGAGCTTTTGGAAAACACCGGCTAGGTTGAAGGGTTGTAAAATGTCATTTGTGTGTTGTCGTGTAGGTCAGGAATATTAAGGTTTTGGGCTTGTAACCTTTGTGAGGCGTCACCAATGAGGCAACATTTCTTCTTCCATTGTATGTGTATGTGGAACAGAGACAGAGTCAGAACGGGCTACGGCGGTCACTGCTAAATAATACAACACCGCCACGAAACAGACGCCAACGCCGTCGGTCTTGGACGAGACCAGAGACAGTTTAGAACCAAGGGGGTAAGCGAGCGTCTGGCAAGCGTAGCTCCTGTGGCGCCATTTTGATGCTAACAAGCACTCACCCGCCGTTAGCATCCCATTGACTGCCATTCATTTTGACGTCACTTTGACAGCGAATAACTTTACATCTGAAGCGTTTAAAGACTTTATTTGTCCATTGTTTATTACTAAAGAAACACGACAATGTATAAAAGGCTCCATGACCTTGTATCTCACGTTATGGCTCCGAAGCAGAGGTTTTTGTAAAAATAGGCTAACGATTGTGTCATAACCAAGCGACTTATTGTCACATAGTAGAGGAATTACCGTATAGTACAGGAGAAGCTCGCAGGCAGTTTCGACTTACATTAGCTGTTTAAGTTTAATTACTAATGTTAACTAGCATTTTAGTTTAGTTTCTCTTGGCACAGCTACCAGAAGACTTACAACTTTCAGACACGTTGCTCACGTCAACAACTCTACGTCTTCAAGCTCAGTTGGAGGCTGCGCAGTAACGGTCAGCCCTCATCGGAAAAGTGCTTCTAATATCCTCCACTGGTCTCCGTCCAGAGCAACGGGATCTGTTGGTCCATTTATTTAAATGTCTATGTTTAGAAAGACGCCCCAACGCAGAGTCATTTCAATGGGATAAGTGAACTTGAACACAGATTATGCGAGAGTAGTTTGTCCCATAGTCACCAAAGTAAATATTGGACCCATTTTCACAAGCCACATATCACTCCAACATTCTGACAGTAAAATGGCATTTTTCAGACGGACAAATCAGAGAAAATGACTTTGTTCAATAGCTATTTCTGTCTCAGGAACAAACACTCGCGAGATCTGGCAACACAGATAGGCTAAAGTCAACTAATGTTCGCGAACGCGACAGACAACTTATTTTCGTAATGCTTAATATGGCTTTTAGCTGTGTAAATATGTAATGTTAGCAAAAAAAAAGTTGCAAATATAACTTTTAATCCATCCACACAACGCTCACTACCCTTACAAACGAGTACATTTAGGAGACAGGAAATCCCGTTTTATACCATATGGGCAGCGTGTGATGCGCTATCTTTAGTTGTAGAGAATCTTTAACGACACCGTCGGACTTCTAGGTGGGTAGTAGTTAGAGATTTTTAGAGGGACAGTCCATGTATGGATGGGTGAGTTTTTTTTTTAAATCGAACAAAGGAAAACCCCTGTTTTTAATAATGTACATGTGGACTAGGCCTGAGAGAGGAAGGTTCGGCCTGTGTGTCAGCACGTGTGCTTATGTTTTGTACGCAAATACCCTTACACACACAAGCAGAATGATGATTGTGTATCTGGCACATGTGAAGTTTTAGTTTTAAACCTTATGTATAGAAATGTGTATACATGTCATGTTTTGAGAAGGGGTTGCATAGGCGTGTGTGTCTGTGTGTATGTCTCTGTGTTCACTCATGTGAACCCCTCGCAGCTGCTCGTGGAGCCGATCTCTGCCTTGCACACCACTCCCTCAAGTCGTCTGGATCAATGAGTAACCTGTATGAATAACAGCCCACTCCAACACACAGAGTCATTTTTGTCCAAGTACACTCCTTTTGGTATGTGCTTTTATGTGCTGCTCAAAACACACATACACACCTAATTCCACTACTTGTACCTGTGTGACGAATGCCTCACTCCATGTTGCATTACGGCTTTTAGCCTGTTTATACTGGAGAGTCAGTGAAGCTTTGATTCAGAGCCTGAAGCTATTGTTAGATGGTAACTTGAAAGTCAAGCTATAAACTGTGTTGAGACATATTTGCCCTGTCATCTTGCAAAGCATGCAGAGGATGGTCTAACCTTCAATTTGGCTTCCTAGAAGCCTGTGAATATGGACTAATAAGGTATTGTAACACGTGGACATGCACATACAGTACTCTGGTTGGTATCCGGGCCGTATGCAGGGTTTTAGAAATACTGAGGTCCGAAAACTAAGCTGCCTCATGGGGTTCGGGCGAGCATGCCCATGTGTTCAAGTAAAACGAAATTTACACTACAGTCACCATTCAAATCTAATCATAACCAAATATGGGAGCAATAGGTTGATTTTCTGTTAATTTCTCTCTCCGTGCTCATCTCTTTGTTCTCTATACCTGCCAACACTCCCGTTTTCCCGGGGTTCTCACTTATTTTAAGGCAATCTCCTGTCGCCCTCCTGTAATTTGCATGGCCCTCAAACTTTATTATAAATAATCGTCATACACAGATCCATATGTTTGGTTTGTTTGTCTGACATCACCCACTCTGTCAGATTGTCTATTAAACGCAATTTACACACACAATCTACACACTCCATACAACTTCAACCCAGCTATTACCGCAACCTGGCAACCCACAATCCAAAATCCACAATCCACAACCCGATTCAAGGGGCGTGTATGCAGCGGCTCTCTGCGCAGGCAGACGTAGCTGTTAGCTTAGCTGTTGTTAAAATGGCAGGGCAGGACAGCATATAAGTATATACACCTGGAAATTTAAGCAGAGTCGGACTGAACAGTTTCCATTTATATCTGTTACTCACCAGGATAGTGAGCAAAATTGCATACAACAACAACAACAACAACAACACCAACACACACATAAACTGAGAAACAAATGCATAGGATAGACACATTTATTAATATTATATTACATTCATGAAATGATAAATGTTAATATAAAATGATGTGTGTTTTGTATCACAGTGTTAAATTAAATTAAAAAATATTTTTGTTGCATCTCTTTTCGGTGTTTTTAATTTGTAGACGGCCCTAAGCACTCATCTTACAGCAGCAACAACAACAGCAGAGAGCAGAGGCCCGTTCCAGAAAGCAGGTTTAGTGAAAACTCTGAGTTGGTTAACCCTGAGATGAGGGAAACTCTGGGTTTTCCGTTCCAGAAAGAGAGGTAACTTAACCTCAGAGTCAGTTACTATGGTAACTGAGTCTGTGAACCTAACCTGGTCGGGAGCAGGTTTTCTTCAAGAAACCTCTGAGAGGGAGGAGACTGAGAGAAACGGGGAAAAAACTTGAGTTTCTCTCAACTCATTTCCTCATTCATTCAGTCTGTATCAGGCGCATTTTAATGCAGTTTGTTATCTGCATGAATAAAAAAACGTATTGGTTTATGTTAGGCAGACTATAAAATGTTTTTTTTCTCAAACATGTAATGTCCTTTTGTCGACGATCCCGTTGATGAAAAAGCTGTATTAATTCAGAGAGTTTACGTCGGGAGATCATATTGAGTCCCGACTAGATGTTTTTTCATTTCCACATAACCGATTTGAGTGGTATTTTTTATCACAGTCTATTAGATATGTAGATACCTTATCCTTCCACTAGTTCAACATCGTGGACAGGCTTTAACATCCCAGCAGATTCTTTGTGTCGCATTACGTTTTTTGCAAACGGCAGTTTTCTTTATAACAGCAGTGGATCATACTGTAATAGCAAAGCCACTGTATGTAGAGCCGTGTGATCGCTCTGAAACGTTTTTTAAACGTGTTATGTTCCCTGGACACAAACCAGTGAGAGCCATTAAAAAGAAATAAATGATTATACTTATAGTTCTGTTAATGATCATGGTGCTGCAGCCTCAGAATGGGATTAGTATAGTTTACTTTTTCGCCCGCAGGATTGCACCTGAATAAAATTATAGGTGTAGCCTACAATTCCAGTTTTCACCAGTAGCCTAATATTATAAGTTAACTGTGATTAAATATGAAATTAATACACTGTGAATGCGTACGGATTGACTCGAGCAGCAATTTTCTGCCACACCAATTCTCTCTCTTTTGCAGCAGCAGCCGCTGTCTTGCTTTTTTAACGAAATGCATGTTGGTTCAAACTCGCTGTTTGTGTGCATGAGTATTTCCGCCGACCCGTTTGTTTGTGGTTGTTACCATGGTGAATCGTAGAATCATGGCTCCATTCATACTGCCTTATGTGCACGCGTAACCCTGAGTGAACATACTCCGAGTTGATTGAACCAACTCATATCAGCTGTTCTGGAACCGAAAACTCAGAGTTTCCCATCTCAGGGTAAATCAACTCAGACATCAAGGTTAGACTCAGAGTTTGTTAAACCTCCTACCTGGAACGGACCCCAGAAGCCAGCAGGCAAGTGTTATTTACATAAACTTCTGGTGTACTTACAAACTTTCCAATCCATCGTTTTATGAGTACATAACCTATTTGTACTAGTGTAGACGTTTGGTATCATTTTGGGCATTATTAGTGGGGTCATTTACGAGATACAAACGTGGGTCCATTAGCCCCTGCGCTAAGCTATTCAGCTGATAACGCTACTCTACGCTAACTCTCCCAATGTTCGACCCAGGTGAAAAAAGCTTCTGGGGGGTTGTTTGGCTCGAGGTCATGGTGCAAAGGACCCTAGGGTGAAATAACTCCGAACCATCACTTTAAACTGCAGCATTTATGTGATAAATTTATGTTTTGTAATAATATAAATCTGCCCATTTTTATTGTAAACCTTATATGATTGACAGGTGTAGCAGCGATAACTACGGTTTCCTACAAACAGACTAAAGTTATCATTTATTCCAACTTCTGTCAAGCTGCTGAACTCCAATAGTAAATCTTAGTCCAGCAGAGCAGGGGTGCAGTAAATACCCCAGCCATTTTTGCACTTTGCACTTTAATTATTAGTTAATTCTCAGGATGTTGTGTTTTCTGTGTTGTCATGTGTGTCCTTTTGTCTTTTGTGCTTTTGTGTCCTTGTGTCTCAGGACACTGTGCTGATCTCACTTTTATGTTGATTTTATTTTATTTTACTTTATTTTACTTTATTTTACTGTATTTAACTTGAGAATGTTTTTATGTTACATATTGTCTGTGTTGTGAAGCAACGGATGTGGCACTGTGTCCAAGACAAATTTCCCCTCGGGGACAATAAAGTGTATTCTATTCTATTCTATTCTATTCCTGGCTTAGTAAACTGTCGAATTGGCCATTTGTCTAAAAGGTATTTCTTTAGAGATAGATAGGCTGTTAATCCAAAAACTGAGTGGTTGTGTAAATAACTTAAATGCATGTAACACAATCATTACTTCCACTTTGTTCTACACTATACTCTATTCACACAGTGTCACTGATATACTCTGGAATGTGGACTTCCCCTGATTGCAGGAGGCCTACAGTCTATGTCTTGTCTCTGCTGTGTATGGTCCTCCCCTCTCAGCCATGTGGAGCCTGCTCTGAAGTGTCCACTCCGCTCTGTGTTTATTATCTGCAGCAAAGAATGCAGCTCTGTGATGCTGTCTGCTGCTGCTGCTGGGGGTGTCAACTGATACAACAGACTGCCTGTACAGTAGGCCTGAAGCCAGGAGAGAGCCTGTAAAAAGATAATGGCAGGCTAAGAGAGGATATGATGTGTGGTGGAACATGTGCACTTACATGGGTATTAGAATGATAAAGTGCATGGACAGGCACACATACATTTATTACAGGCATACAGGCATATATACACTTATTTCACCATTTCAAATAGATGTATTAATTAAAATACCTTAAACATGTAAGTGACCTTAAATTCAAGTCTGATTAACTTATAGACTTGATAAGACAGACTTTACCACTAATCTAGAAGGGAAAAGTCCATAAAACGAAATGTGCAGGAGCAACCTTGTCCTGTCATGACATGAATACATTTTTTATTGCTAACACTTTAAGTGTTAGTGATTAATATCTTTTCAGAGAGCTTACTGGAGCGGAGAATTTGCAAGATAATGCCTGTTAGCTGCATGCAAGACTCCTTGTTGGGAGCAAACAAACTTTTTATATCACTCATAGCAAAGTAGTGTAAAAAGATAACTCTTTATAACATTACAACTATCTGGGAGTTGAACAAACATTATTTGTATTGGCTGATTTCAACTGATGGGGGCATGCTTCAGTTTCAGTTTGATGAACTTTATTATACATGATAGTTCAGAAACAGTATTGCAAAAGCGATTAGATCAATACAGTCAATAAACATACAATTTAGATCATGATGACATAACATTTAGCCCTGTGCTTTAATGCACCGCCACATAAAAACCAATAAAGCTTATGCGCCATACCATGTTAAGATGGAGTGACATTTGTTTATGTCTTTCTCACATTTCTCAACGTGAATGTACAGTACACACAGCCGCTCACTCACTCAGTTGTTCACATATGTATGACATGCAGTTAACTACGTGTTTCCTGGGGAGTTTCAACCCATAAAGGTCCATGAACTATTTAACTGACTCTGTGGGTTTTAACAGTCTCTCAAGAAGGAAGGCCGATCCTTATCTGCCACACCAGTATTGTTTTATAGACTGCCACGGTATCCTGTCTAACCCCGGGTTAAAAACACTTTTATATAATATGATTTGGGCTTGTGTTTGTGTTGTGAAGAGTACAAAAAGGTGACTGTGTGTTTGTCAAAGCGGTGTTGGTTTTCCATGAGCGTGGTGAGTGAGGAATAGGTTCGTGTTGAAAGTGCAGAGGTAGGAAAAGGTGTTGCCAGTTTATACCTTTGGCGCCAGAACAACGGCTATTCATTTGGGAGGAGTGCAGTACAGGGTCATGGCCAATGTCTTTCCTCGACTATACGTGGGATCTCATGTGCGTATGAGTCTGTTGGTGTCCGGTGTGTGTGTGTGTGTGTGTTCACTGTGGTCCTTACTCATTAGGAATGCATCCAGGTAAAGGCCATATCTGGACATAAAAACAATCTTGAAAAATTGCTTTTTTTCTTTCTTTTTTCACTCACTCTCTTTCTCTCCACTCGTACATCTGCTCCCAGGTCTTTCACAGGCATAGTTGTAAAATGCTGTGTTTGCAGCGTACTCTTAACATGTGTAATGAGGGCCATAAAAGCACAATGGAACAGATGGGTGATTAGAGAGACAGAGGAGGAAGGGAATTAGGTATGAATGACGTTAACGTTTTCACATATTGATATTGACTGTGTGAGGACTGTGTTTAGTGACGGTAGCTTCACACTGTAACTGTGGACAGAATAAAAATTACAACGGTTATTATTAATGAAGTTTTAAAGAAAACACCTCTTCCATCACAATGTTGTGGCTACACTTCAACAATGTCTACCATACAGTTGATTCATGCGTTACTGAAAACACAACATAGCCCTAAAGGGAAATGTGCAGTAAAAGAGGACAGAGGAAAATGGAGGAAAAGAAAGAAACAAGGTAAAGATCCTTCACCTCCTGCTCAAATAAGACACAGCGTGGCCTCCTTTTGCAAACACAAAAATCTCAGGTAGTTGTGTGCAAAAGAGACAGAGCATGCATTATAGTGCATGTTTTGTAAATCACTCCACCCACACAAGGGTGTCGTGTGTGTGTGTGTGTGTGTGTGTGTGTGTGTGTGTATGTGAGAGTGTGTGTGTGATAGCTCTTGTGTTTCAAGTATGTTAAAGTGCTGCACCCTCTGCCCTCTGTTTACCTTCTCTAGTCATCTGAGACCAATAACTAATCAGTTGACATGTTTGTCCAGGCATAGCCATGCACTTGACCGGTCATGTTACACACACAGACACACAACCACATACACGGCTACACCAAGCAGTGCAATTGACATCAATCAGTTTGAGGCCCATAGTAAATACGCAGACAGCAATGCATTTACTCGGGTACACAATATCACTTGCGGCACTGCAAGGTTTTGTCCATTAGAATAAACACTGGTTTCATTTTTTTTATGTATCATGTGCACGTAATGACCTCTGTTGTACATAGCAGTGTCATAAGACAAATATGACCTCAGAAGATTACAAATCCCCTCGAGGGGAACAATGCATGGATCATAGTGTCAGGAGATTTTTTTAAGAAACCTGTTCAAGCAGTGATATGTGCTGTGCGCGTGTGTGTGTGTGTGTGTGTGTGTGTGTGTGTGTGTGATGTGTGTTTTTTGGTGGCCATAGACAAGACTGAGCAGGTTAGTACAGCCACACATACATAGACACACACACACACACACAAACACACAAACACACACACACACACACACACACACACACACACAAAAACAAACACACACACACACACACACACACACACACACACACACACACACACACACACACACACCTTTGTGCCAACACATACAGTTTAACTTTTCAGGTGTCACTCCTTTAGTTTGTATTAAAACTCACTGTGATTGGCTAATGCATATTTGCTGGCTTTATGTCTGTCAGTACTTTGCTCTCACTTTAAACCACTCGGTGGCCGGAAGTGTTTCCTTGGTCTTTTTGAAGCACTTTGTGTTGTAAGGGTGTGTGTGTGTGTGTGTGTGTGTGTGTGTGTGTGTGCTCTGTGCGTTGCACGCGCGTTGTGTTTGTTTACCTGCTCTTCTCTCAAGGTGTATTCCCCGAAAGACCGAGTAAATAGTTATGGGCCGCGTAGTTTTGGCTGCAAGGCTTGAAAGACTTGGCTGGCTTTTATTTGTTCCGTCACGTTTCTATACACTTAAGCTCTAAAACACACGTATATGTATACACACGTTACAGACTGACAGTGTTATCATATGGCTCATAGCAGATTCATGAGTTGCACTTAAAGCAGGAAAAAGGGGTTGACTCTTTGACTGTTGCACCTTTGACACTCTGAGCGCCCAGTTCGCGATTTAAAGTCTAAGAAATTAGTCAAGACATCCTCTCTGAATTAACAATCAAACGAGAAGCAGCTCTGTTACTGACATGTATGTCAATTTTAGGTTAATACTTACTGTAAAACTGACATTTTTACAATATACGTAACCTGGAACATGTTTTCTGTGTCAGTGCTTTGTTGAGTTATATATATCAATTTAAAATAATGAGAGTATCTGCACTTGTCAAAGTATCCAGCCTCCTCTGCCAATTGTATTTACCATCTGCCAAGGAAGTACAAATGAGCTAATGCAAAAATATTTGCTTGAATAGACATTATTTTGTTGTGTTTTAATTGAATGTGTTATTCAGAGTAATCTGTCAATTCTGATGTGTAAAAGCAACATCTGTAATATAATTGGTGAAAAGTAAACGGTTATGCTTTGCACCATCTGACAAGCAAGCACTTTTGAAGAAGCAATTTCAGCAGTTTCACTTAGCCTCATGTCTGTCACGCTCAAGATGCAGTGTAGTAAAATTTGGGCTTGATTGGGCTCACCTGACACAGAAATCGTCTTGTGGGGCTGGTCGTGGCAGAAATATATATAAGGGCACTGATCTCTGTTTGCACATTTCATCATCTCTTACAGTTGTTTCTACACGCACACACCACACATTACACTAGCTTTACTCATGTCTTCCAGTCATACAGCGGTACATTCACTCCCTTTCCCCTTGGACCAGCTGCCTCTTTGTTGAAACCAGTGACAACACAGGTGGAAAACCAACCACCATGTTTGCTGGCATTACTGGCAGAAAATGAATGTCATGTTATACTGATTTGCGGTAGGAAGTATTTCTAAGAACAGGATGGGACAACTGAACTGACTCACCAGCCACCGGATGAACTTACCTCATTTGAAAAGCACTGACTGGGTTGATGCAGAGATGAACAGATGACGGTGGAAGTGGAGAAAAGAAAATAACAAATGTGTGGTTGACGTAAGAGAGATGCAGCATCTTGTCGTGCCATCACCTGTTCCAGGAACAGAAAACCATAAATGTGAACATCATGGTGGCACAAGAAGAGAAGTCAGCGGATCACCAAAATCACTAGGGTTTATTGTGTGTGGAGCATTAATATCTGTACAACATTTTGTGGCAGCGATATTTGAAAAACTTGAATAGAAACTTGGTTTATTTACGTTATTTGATCATGTATAATGCTTGGGCACTTTTTTGTGATGATAACCTGCCAATCCTCTCACTGATATTTGACAGAATTAAGTTTTACTTTATTGATGTGCAAACAGGTGAAAAATACACACCTTAGAAAGGTTTTATACCTGAAGAAGAGTTGTCCCACTCTGTGCCATGCAGTTTTATTACCATGCTATACTTCATGCATTTTGTCCTACATGCGAGTTTGGTCTGAAGTATTTCCACATCATCCAAGCAGTGGAAAAAAAGTCTGGCTTTCCTTCAGCAACTAAATGTCAGTTTCTCAGTGGTCAAGCAATAATAGTGATCTTTCAAATATCGGCTGACTTAGTTTTTTCACATGATAACTATAGATTACTTGGCCTTAGGGAGAATGTGAAGCAACTGTTTTCCACTTGGTGCTTATGCATCTTTTTCTGCGTTGTTACAGTAAGTCCAGAGCAATGGCTTAAAAGCTCATTTATTGGACAGTCAAAAACCAAACTTGCCACTCAGGCTTACTGTAATATAAGTAACAATAACAAAAAACTGTTGGCAGTGAAGCATTTATCAGGAATGATGGATCAGAGCGTGTGCAGTAGTTCTTTCCTAATGCTGAGCCTCTTGTTGATGAATATGTAATGGAACATCTGTTAATCATACAGATTCTCTTTCCTCCAGGAGATGTTACTGATGTCCTTTTGTCCTTTTTGTCCCATTTACAGTGAGATCAGCCAGCGGGCGGACAAGGAGAACAGAAAGAGAGGGATCTGGCATCACCAGTCCCAGTGAGTAAACTGCACCCCTTTCACTTCCATCTACACATACATCATTCATCCATACATTCCACACATGCGTAGCTAGTACAGCATACATTCAGTGCATCCATATATCTGAAAGACTGTCCACTGACAGATCCATGTCCATGCATCTGTCATCCATCCAGATTTGGTCATTGTCAAAGTCATGCACTGGCTTAACAACCTACATTTAATCACTCACTATTCCTCTAAAGCATTATGTAAGTCAATGTCATTGACCCTCAGCAGAGGGATGTGGTAACACTAAAGTCAGAGCAGGTCCTGTTTCCTGTTCAGATAATAGCTGATAGCAAGTAAACAACAGATCACAGACACAGAGAGCTTTAGAGACAGACGGATGGCACAGTGTCTTACAAAGAACAAAAGTAATTTGTGTCTTGGTATGCTGATTTGTGTGTGTGTGTGTGTGTGTGTGTGTGTGAAAAGAAAAGAAAAGTGTGCCTCTTTCTTTTCTTCAGAGAAAATTTTAAATATATTCCCAGCCATCCCCCAAAAGAATGATTTTTGTTTGTGTTTCTGCCGACTAGAACAGAAGACATAACAAGATACCTTAACTAAAAGAGCACCACTGGCTCTTCTGTCACTATTGGTATCAAGACATTTCTTTGCTACTTTTTAGTCCTTAATTACTTTGGGGTTGCATGTTAATCCTTCCTCACACTCACACCTTCTCCTGCTAGGTTTGCAAACTGTTTGCCCTTTACTTATGGTAACTTACAAGCCATCAGTTACATGTTTTGCCATTTGGGGTCACCAAAGCGCACATTTTCCTTATTTCATCACCTAATGCTTCAACATTTGGCAGCTGGCTTTACTGAAAGAACTAATAAACATATGACTACAGACAGATACGTATATTAAAGAAAAAAAGAACCATACAAACACATTGTACACACAGGTCAACATGCAATTACCCAAGGGCACTGACTGGAGCGATGTGTGTTGCACAAATGTCAGACTGACATGTCTGAGTGTGTTTGATCTCTCTATCAGAGCTCAGACGCTCACCATGTGAGCTTTGACCCCGGGCGCAGTGTGAGTGACGTGCTAAAGGTCAGAGGTCATCTGACTTTCCTGAAGGCAGAGATTGGTCTACACCAAGCAACAGTTTAGAGCGAGGGCTAGGGTTTCACTAATCTTCATAAAACACACACACACACACACTAGTCACTCTTTCTTTCTCTGTCTCAAATATTCACTCTTGCTGTCATTGCCGTCACACTGCCTCTCCTGTATTAATCCTTGAAAATATTTTTGGGAAGTGTGTTTTGACAGAGTCCCCCCCCCCCTTGCTTCCACCCTGTATTGTTTTTGCATGTCAGTATTATTTCAACAGACTATCATCCTTCCACACGTTTACAAAGGCAGAGCTGTTTCCGATTCATCATGAGGAAGTCTAGACGTAGTTCAGGGAATGTCTTTCACTCCAACTTGACATGATTGCTGCTGGGATCAAATGAATCACAGCTACACACACACACACACACACGCACGCGCATGCACGCACGCACGCACACACACACACGTATGCGCGCACGCACACACACACACGTACGTGCATGCACACACGCACGCACGCACACACACACACACACACACACACACACACAACACACACACACACAAGGAACATTATAAGTAAGCTGACGGAAGAGGTTGCAAGTCCAACGGGTTATTTTAGTCTGTAAGGAGCCTGTCCATGTCACATGGCGGAGCTAATGGTTTCTATTTTCAAGATACAATGCTGCTTCAGTCTTTTGCTCTCATCAGAGGAAAGGGAGGGTAGGAGAAAGAAAGCGAGAGAGCTGTGAATGCAACATATGATAAGCACATGGGGATGTCGTAATTCTGAATTCATTAGCAAGACACACTGAAGGAATCAAACTGGGGAGAGGGAGGGAGAACAGAGAGCCTGAAAGAAAAGAGAGAGTAAGAAGAGGAGGAAGAGGAACAGGGAGAGAGAGAGGGAAGAGAGAAAGGGAAGTCCAAAAAAAGAGAGTGAGAGAGAGAGAGAGGGAGGGAGAGGGAGAAAGAGAGTGGAGTTAAAGAGCAGACACTACATGTGGCTGTGGAGGGAGTGATCTGGTTATGGAGGGGGACAAATTCTCAGGTAAGACAAACTCTCCGGAAACTCTCAACCCAGACGCTTCTATTCTGAATGAAAAACAAAGTGTAGTTTAAGGTTCTTCAATCAGTGTTTTTACTGTGATGGGGTGTCTATTCTGTAGCAGCCTTCCTCTATTTTCCCCTCTATGGTATTTTCCATTCTCTCATTCTGTCCTGTTTGCTGACTGCATGTTTTCTTTGGGGTTTGGAGCTGGAGCTCTGCAGCAGTCTCTGTAGCTGTAGCAGCTTAGCGGACCTATTTTGGTGTATCTGTCTTTATCTGTTCTGTGCCTGTTATGTTTGCACGCTTTTTTGTCTCTGTTTGTGTCCACCATCTCCACCCCTCTCTGTCCCATTGTTTCCAGTTAAATACTTTTGTCTTTACAGGTTGTCGCTCATTTGCCAACTTTTTTCCATTCCCTGCCAATCTACACATTTTCACATTCACAAGACATTCGTTCCAGGACAAAAACTTTCTGAGCATTCTGTGGTGAAGTGATATTTCTCAAACATGTTCTCTCTCTTTTTTTCCCGTACATCTGCATTCTCCCATTCTTCTTTGGTGTGAAAACAGGAAAGAGCTCTGTTTGAACAGTACTACTCTTGTCCCTTGTGGCTCTGATCCCGAGTCGGCCATCAGTCAGTCCCTCCCTTAGCTAACAGGAGAAAGCCCTGCTTCAGTCCACTAGCAAAGAGTAAGCTTAACTTGCAAATGAAAATCCTTACTTTTTCCAAACTGCCCCTCTGACATTGTTTTCACCATTGGATGCTGTAAACAATATTGAATTGATAAGACGTTGTCTGTGTTGTGTGTGTGTGTGTGTGTGTGTGTGTGTGTGTGTGTGTGTGTGTGTGTGTGTGTGTGTGTGTGATTGTGTGTGTGTGTGTCTTGAACATTATGCTAAAGTCATTAGTGAGGCAATGCTGTCTGCTTGTTAATAGTATTTTATGAGTGTGTGTGTGTGTGTGTGTGTGTGTGTGTCTGTGTGTGACCCAGCATAGCTTGTAGCACCTACACGGTGTGTGAAAACTGGATGGAGGTGAGATCATTGACAAGTGTGTGTGTGATGGAGGTATCACTCTCCCTTTTTTTTTTTTTTTTTTTTTTTTTCTCTCTCTCTCTCTCTCTCTCGTTGTGGCCTCTTGTCTCCAGGTGCTTCCTCCAGGGAGTTGTAACGGCTTCAGCAGGACATACTTTGTGTATGTTTTTGACAGAATGTTCACTGGAGTATTTATGCATTCATACTTTCTAGTGTGTAGTGTGTATTTCAGTGTGCTTTTGGGTCAGTTTGATGTTAATGCGTGTGTGCACATACAAGCAGGAGGTATGTCGAATTGTATGTCTAAAGGCTGGGACCTCTATGTGTGAGTGTGTACCGCCTGTGAAAAAGTACAGGAATCAATTCCTTGTGGTATATTGGCTTCTACAGGCTCACATGTAATAAAATTGTATTTCAGATATTTGGACATGTATTGGTATGGCCAAATTAATTCAGTTCATTTCTCACTAACGTTCCTCCCACTTTGCTGTTGATGCTGATATGCAAGGCTCCCTTTGTTTCCTGTGTTTTCTTCCCACATGAATCTACACTGATGACGCTCTCAGCGGAAACTGTCCATCAGCCACACAGACATAGGGGCTGACGTGCCCCATTCATTCCAGTCACAGCGTGGTCATCTGATGATGCTTCATGAAAGTCTTTGTGACACAGCCACCGTCAGCTCAGACTCATGACTTAGCAGCCTTGGCTAGCTTAGCTGACCCTCATGCAAAGGTTTTAATGAATTCAGTGAAAGATGCCGTGTCATCTTGAATCTGTGCTGTTTGATATGTAATATATGCTTCCCCCACCAGGTGGAGGTGCTGAGTTGAGTAATCCAAAATACCTTCACCATAATGTCTCCCTCTCTCAGTTGTGAACAGTCACACGAGACAACACGTGTTTATCACAGCCTGCCTGTTTTGAATATCACCCTATAGGTTTACAGAGAAAAGTTATTGCCTAGAGGAAATTGTGGCCATGTTGCCTCACGATTGGTGTTGTTGGGTGAGTTGCCATGGCAACGTGCTGAGCAGAACAATGTGAGTGCAGCAGGAGCAACGAGGATGGCGTTTACAATGCTGGCTTGTTGACGTACAAAACAGTGTTATTACTCGGTCGAGAGAGCAGAGGGCGGAGGTGAGAGAGAGACAGAGCGACAGAGAGACAGAGAGACAGAGAGAGAGACAGAGAGACAGAGAGACAGAGAGAGGCCTATTGAGAGTCATCAGTGATGGAGGACAGCTGCTCTCTCTATTTACCAAGCCATCCCATGCATGTTGGAAGACACACACATGCAGGCAGAAGCATGTGTGCAGACCATAGACTGTATATAGGGTGCAGACAGTCAAAACACACACACACACACACACACACACACACACACACACACACACACACACACACACACACACACACACACACACACACACACACACACACACACACACACACACACACACAGGCACATTGCAAAAAAGACCACTGAGCAATCAAGGGGGTATGCCAGCATGTGAGCTGTGTGTGTGTACAGTGCAGTCGTGCCATGTTTCCAACAGGTGCAGTATTTGATTAAAGTTAGCAGAGCCTGGCTGGGTGCTGCTGTTTAACATTTGGTTAAGGGCAGCTGCTGTCACTACAGCTGTGCATATACTTTAGGCGAAGCTACTTCAGCATGTGGGCTCTGGGGCCACATGATGGGTTTTCGTGTGTGTGTGTGTGTGTGTGTGTGTGTGTGTGTGTGTGTGTGTAATATTGTGAAATTGTCTGACCTGCAGCTATATATGTACACTAATCAGCTTCAGCTATGCAAATCTTTTGTTTGCAAACATTTTTGAACATACTGGACAGTCAGTGATCCTCACTGCAGTGCTCTCTCTTGCCGTTCATTGCCACGTTTAGCTGAGAGCACAGTACTATACTGTAGTGTACTGTACTGGAAGCCAGGCACTTTTCTGGTTATGTTTACACTACCAGTGCTGCTGATTTCATAAGTCATGCTAACACTGCTCTCTTTCTGTGTCTCTCTGTTTCTTTCTTGCTTTCTCAAATCTTCCAGCTAGTTTCCATTTAAGCAATGGGGGTTCTCTCTCTGCCTGGGGAGAGAACTGGCACACATTTACCCTCCTCTCCTCCTCTCCCCTCTGATGTCCTGAGCCAGGTACAGTTGCTTATTATGGGTGTTGCCATGTAAACAGAGCAGTGGTAACTAGCCAGTCACATCCAAAATATACACCCGTACAAATGAACGCACGCAATCAATGCACACACTCACCAAAGCTCAACACGCACAGATTTAACCTCATCCAGATGGCTCATTTGACATAGCCTGACTCATGGATGAGCTGTCTACATGGAGGCCAACAAAGCATTTGTTGTTTAATGATGAACTCAGCAGGAACCTGGGGTTTCCTCTCTAGCTGATATTGGTAATGTTTGAAATAACAATGACTGTCTAAACCTGACATGACTTGAAATGAAACACGGCTCATTATTCACACTATAAAACTGGCTGGGGAATGCTTGCAATTCCTGTAACACACAACTTTCAACGGATATAATGTTACTAAATGGTTTATTTTCTTCACAAAAACATACATTTTTACACATAGGGACTTATTATTGTGACATTATTCTTTTTTATATCATCTGCTGAAAACCTGTTTTTATAAACTTGTCATCTACATAAGTGCTTTATTTTGGTAGATTAGTATTGACTTGACCATCTCCCACTTAACAATAAAAACTGATTTATTAAATCTGCAGAGGCTGCAAGAGAGTGGTTACATTTTGATAGTGAGTCAGAATCTGGTATTTTAAAAAGTTGTAAGAAGTTGCATTTGAAATAGCTGTAGTCGTGAATATAACAGTTCCGGTTGTATCCTTGCATCCCAATGCCCAGTGTGGGTTTGGTTACTATTTAATTGTTTCTTGGAGCTGCATCTCAGATTCCAGAGATCGCAGGACTACCGTCCATTGGCACAAGCCGGTCCGCACGGGAGGGTGCAGACTGGCGCCGAGGCATGTGGGCCTGTTGGTGTCTTTGTGCATGCGTAGCTCGACTGCTGACATTCGTAACCTGCTGTTGCCCTGGCATTACCCTAGCAACTGCCACGCCGGCTTGTCATCTGTTTATAGAAGTTATCCTCTTCTCCTCCCATTCTGCTCCTCTCTTTTTTCAGCTCTCAGGAGGGCAGAACCCACTTGTGTGGTGGTGGTGGTCTGTGTTTCTTTAAGCAGTAGGCGACAGTCTGTGTCTCTTTTCATCTGTAGGCTGCAGTGCAACATAACACCAGCAGCTGCCTATTCAAATACATACAATACACTAATGTACAGGAAGCCTGAGGCCCCAAGAGATTCATTATTTACGGACGATCATCTCTTTTTTTTTAAACTATAGTTATATACCATTGCCAAAACTAATTTTAGAATCAGAATCCAAAAGTCTCTGTCTCCTCATGATGAATTAATTATTGGGATAATAATGTTTATGTCTACTGTTAGGCCTAATGCTATTACTTCTATATCTCACAGTTTAACATTGGTGATGACAAAGTAGAACTTGGTCTTTGAGCATCAGGACGCAGCAATTAGGTTTCCCAGAAATAAGAGTCAGTGTGGTGGAATTCACACCATAAGAAGCTAAAGATATCAAGCACTGAAATATATGGTATCAACATGACCTTGTATAACCTTTCACAGTCATGCAAACATTTAGGCCATTGCAGTAGCTACTGTATCCGAGGCATTTTTTCTGTATATGGCAGAATCAAACAGCTTTTCAGAGCATTGCATGCTGCATCACAGATCAGGGTGAAAAACATCATAGTCTTCTCTCGGTGTGACAGTTGTTACAGCAGATTGAATTAGCGCTGTCTGGGCAGGCTGGGACTTGCAAAGATATGCAGTGGAAGGAAGTGTGCTTTTTTTATGTTTGTGTGTGTTTCTGTGAAAGGGTTGGGTGCTGGGCTGAGTGCATGCATGTTCATATTTTTGCATGCATCTGCTGCACACAAATCTGTTTGTGTGTCTACACATGCATCTTAGTGTGAATATGAGTGTGTGCCAGGGAGTGGAGGAATCTGACACACACATGTTTTAGGCAGGACACACTGTGTGAGTTGAGGGTGTGTCCGGAGCAGGATTCTCCTCATGTCTCCATTTTTATCTATTTCCAGATCACATTACTGTATGCCAGTGAAACTGCTACCACTAAAACTGTTGCCCATAGCGACAGGTTTTATTTATAGGAGCAACACTGACCCCTGCTGGAGAAGGTGACACAGAGTCAGCTACCTCATAGAAACAAGTATAAGATAGTGTATGTATATCTAGATGGGCCAATTGGATGAGTAGGATGACCATCCTAAGTGCCCTTAGTATTTGGCATCTCAGCCAGCTACTTGAAAAGTTTCTTACCTGACCTGGCTTTTACAAATTCCAGGCACAGTTAGCCAGAAATATTGAGTGACAATTACAGAGTTTTCTCACACATATTGTGGGTTACATTCTTTGCATGGTTCAATTGCAGGGAAATGTGGTGTAAGATTAAGCGCAGATTGCAAGTTTTAGTACAGTAAAGCCTCATATTAGTTTTCAAATCTGTGTGTTAGTGTGTGTTTGTGCACTCACACACAAACTGTGTTTATGATTTGCAAACATGCCTAAATCAACAGAAAACGCAAACTTTGATTCCAATGTAAGCAAACAAATTGGCGGTAAGTTTGCCAGACATGCAAGATTTTAGTCCCAAATACTTTATGATAAATTACACATGGAACAACTATTCAGGTTTCTGTCGCTTCTCTTTATTACCACTCATATACAAATCATTTTCCATATCTCTCTACATTCTATCATATAGAAATGATCTTCTCCTATTTGCCTCAGGTGTTGCTGACTTTCCAAGCTTCCAAAGCTGCTCTTATTTTGGAAGCAGTATATCTTTGCAGTTTGAAAAGAGAGTTATGTGCTTTGTCAGAAGAGAGTCCCATCATATACACACGCTGCTACTGCTACTGTTTATTGTTTATTGATTCATTTTGACAAAGAGGCCAGCAACAGGTTCATTGCTACTGGCATGTGGCTGGTAAAGGATGAATATGTTTTAGTTGTCCCAGGGCAACTTCTCACTGTCTGACTAATATTTATTCTCTTTAATTATATTTATTTATTGTTTGTTTATCTGTCTTGTAATTTTCCTCCTATCCCTTGCTGCTGTGAAGTGTGAATTTCCCCATTGTGGGATTAATAAAGGATTTTAAATCTTGAATCTTGAATCTGTCAGACTGCTGGGTAACTCTACTTTTCTCAGAGAGGGAGAATGAAAGTGATGACATTGAGACAGCTGTTTTTATGTTTTGCTCAGAATTGTTTTAGAAGTAAGAAGAGCTTGTGCGTCATCATCTTTACCAAGACAAGTTCATCTTGACATGCATTCATTGAACAACACATCCAGACGCAGAAATACACATACAGTACAGACAGATACAAACATAAAGTACACACATACAGATAATGACATCCCCCAACTGCCACATTCATCTTACTTCTTTTCCAAAGCACATGCTTACACACACACACACACACACACACACACACACACACACACACACACACACACACACACACACACACACACACACACACACACTGACCATCGCCCCTGTCCTCCCTTCCCACTCCACCCCCACACACAGATGCTCATTCACATGGTCATTAAGTAATTTGGCTACGTATTTATTGATGTCTGCCGACAGAGCAACTGAGCATGTCAGACGATCTAACTGCCTGCCTGAGTTTGTCTTGACCATATTAGTCTATAGTGTGATTCTGTCTTCACTCTGGATTTATTTATCTATCTGCTGTGATCCTTTTACTTCATCCACTGTAAGATATGTTTAAATGGAGATTTATTTTTCTATGTGACTTTAAGCGAGTGTGCTGATTCATGTGCTTTTAGGATGCTAATGTTGGCATAATCAACAGAGTAAGGATTTTAAAGAATCTCAGTTATAGCTATATAGTGTTTCATCAGTTGCCCGGAGTGTGTTAGTTATGGGATGGAGCATACAGGACGTGTGTTTGAATGGAACATGCATATCATTTGACCAGCCCAGTCAAAAATAAGAGCTTTCACAGAAAGGAACCAGTCTGAGAGGACGGCTGCAGAAGGGGAGGGAGACATGGAGGGAAGGAGAAAAGGGGGGAGGGAAGACAGTGAGCTAGAGAGAGAGGGAGAGAGGGAGGGTGGGGGTTGTCATCGCTCGCTCATTCCAAGCTCTGGAAGTTCAGAAGGAGTAGAAGAGAAAAATAAGTTGCTGCTTTAAGAAAGAGGGGAGAGATAGAGAGAGGGTTTGGATCAGTGAGCTGCTACTCTTTTTTTTCTTTCCTCCCCTCCTCTCTCTTGCACAGGCTCCTAATTTGGGATTTGTTTAAAAGCGGGACTGCGCCTCAGGAAGACTTTTCCTTGCTTGGGAAAGGGAACCCTGCTCCCTCTCTCTCGCATTATATACCCCCGCACATACACACTTTCTTCCCAAACATGTCTGATTCCACTGTCAACGCTCACTTGGAAGGGATCATATCAGACTTTGAAGGTTAGTTACTGTCTCTCTTGAGCTCTGCTGCTCCACCGCTTTTCTTCTTCTAGCGAGACACTCTTTAACCCTGCCATGAGGACACTATAGATGGTTTCCACATGTTTGATTGGAACTAATCGGATCTGGAAGAAACAGAGAGAGTTTGCGGAGAGCTGTTGTGTTTTGAAAGGGAAATCATGCTAAAAGTGTTTCTTTTTACTGCTCTTCATCGTTTGTTGAGATACATGAGTGTGTGTTTGTTGTGGATGTCGTGTATCTGATTCTGAGATGTGTCAGAGAGAAACTGTGCATTCAGAAGACGCAGCAGCTGGAGACAGCAACTGACCATACGGCTGTGAGGGGAACACCTGGCACTCCTCCCCTCTCTGTTCCCTCTTCTCCTTTTCATCTCTCTGCCCCTGGCCCGCAGATTCCCGCTGTCATCCCTCTCCTCCCACTCTTCCTCCTCCTCCACCTCTTCATCCAACGGCTGTGCTTCCCCTTTTCCTCTCTCAGCAGCTCATCCATCCTCAGCCCCTCTCCCATCCTCAGCCCCTCTCCCCTTGGCCTGGCTGCTGGTGGATGTGAGGAGGGTGGGTGGTGGGCTGACAGGCCGACACCTATCCCCAACCTGGCTGTCTATCTATCTGTCTCCTGTCTCTCACAAACACATAGCCATTAGGAAACGCATCCACACTTGTCCAGAGCTGCTCCTCTGTCAACACCAGTTTGCTTGTGGTATGTATTGTGAATCTCTCTCCTTGTCTTTAGGTATTTAAACCTGTGGCTTACACAGTGCAACAGAGCAGAAAGATAAGTGGCATTCAGAAAAGAGAGGCACCAGGGGCGAAAAAAGTGTGCGATAACCATGTGGCTGGAAGTCATGCTTTCAGACATCCCTCGCTCATGTGTAACACCAACATAATAGGTCACTGTTGTGATTGTCAGTGGTGTGTGTTGCCCTTGGTTGGGCTGAGTGGTTGGTAATACCTTTGTGTCACCACCATGCACCATGATGTATGGCCTTGTGTGGCTCAGGGAGGACAGCATAGCACAGATACAGCGTGGTGTGAGTCCTATCAGCCAACAAGTCGATAACAATCAGGGTTGGAAAGTAAAGTTCTCGCCTAACAGCAACAGATTAGCTTTATCAAGATTAGACATTTTAAAATATTTAATAAAACTACTTTTGAAAAGGCAAGAATCAACTGGTGTTTTGCAGTCAAGGATGTTCCATTAAAATGTATTATTATAATCTGTAAAAAGAAACCTTCACTCATATTAAAATAGTTACTTTCATTATGCCACACTGGCCTTATCACTGTGTCCATATCATAATCAAGTAAATGTCACTTAGACACATCCCCCAAAAAAACAGTTTGTACTTTTAGTTTACTTTTTGTCATGACAGCTAATCTTAAAGTGAGACTATGTAACTTTGAAAAGAAGAAATAACTCCTCTTATGAAGGAGAAGTTGAAATCAGAAGCAAGAAAACACACCCTTTCTTCATGCAGTACACTCAGGGTGTTTTGCTGCTAAAGCCTTACTTGGTCTGGTATGACTAGTAGCTTATGGTGGCTAATGTTAGCAATCGTTTGACTGATGTTGTATAGTGGACATTAATGAGTCGGTTCACTGACTTAATGATTCTTCTCTACTTGTACTACTGTAGCACTATGTTTTAGCATGTATGTAGCCGCAACAAATACATCGTCTGGGTAATATATACAGTAGGTCAGGTTACAGTTGTAGGATTTTTGAACTACTCGTGTGTTTGGCAATAAAGCTGTGCCTATTAAGTGCAGTATATTACATCTATGTATAGTACATGATGATGAAAGCTGATGATTTTGTATCATTTTCTATGGCTGCATGTTGTGCTCTCTTAATTTGATCTATAAGTGCATGGTGTGAATATGCTTGTTTATCATTTAACACTGTAGGGTATCAATTTGCTGACAAACCTCAATGCTCACAGATGTGTCTGTCATCTGATTACATTTTGAATGTTGTGAAATATGTGCATGCAAATACATTCACACCATATGCTTGTTGGATTATTAGAGCTCTTGAAAAGCACCACAGAAAACATTAATGATATGCTGTAATGTGACACTTGTTCGTGCAAGCCACTGCTACTGTAATCTATACAGTTGATTTCTGAATGAAAGTAGGCCGTTTTTTTCCTGTAACAATGTGTCTATTTGCCATCTCAGTGTGTTTCACCATGTCACGCCCTTTGCTGATGACGCCAGTGAGAGTCTGAGAGAGACAGAGGACAGGATTTTCTTGCCCACGAGGCTGATGACCTCAGCTGTGACTTTAACCTCACACACTGACACGCTGACACAGATCATTGACCAGGCCACTGGGCTTTCTGCTCAGCAGAATGAACACACACACACACACACACACGCGTGCACACACACACACACGCTGCACACACACACATTTATACAGTGTACATTTTTTTATAGCTCCTTGAAAGAGGTCTGTTGTCTTGCAAACAGCCTCTTGTGTTTCCATTTAAATTTAAAAAGATCTTGATTTGAAAAATATCATCTATTAGTGAGTGAGACATTAGGTAGTTGACAGTAATATCCCATGAACCAGATATCTGGCTCAGGCCTACTGTATATTGATTCCTATTTTTAGCAATGGAACCCAAACACTGCAACTGCTGCTAGTCTTTTTTTCTTTCATTTGATCCCTTTCCCTCTTTTTCTGTCTGTATCTGTAAGCTGCATGGTAAGGGCATTCACTGGTCCAGTGAGAGGAAATTCCACAGGAGCAGATTTCTGTGGTGGGTTTCAATGTCGCGGTAGGCAGTGGAGGAGTGGATCTGAGCACAGCCGGGCTCTCTCTTTACAGATCTTGCATGGCAGTCATCAACTCATTACAATAAAACAAGTTTTGACAGTCAATGATAGGATAAAGCTTAAAGTGTCATTTCCAGGTTAGGAGGTATTAATGGATAAATAGAATAGAAAGCACTGAAGATTATCGGCTTTATGATTCCAGTTTAGAGATGCTATTGGTTTCATAGACTTTGTATTTGTTCATGTGTATGGATTTTTCATATGTGCTTTTTAATTATCATTTACAAAAAGACCACATGAAAAAAAAAAATTGTCATTCCAGTTTGCAACCAGGTTCCCACCACACTACTCGCTCTTTAATAAAAAACGGACAATTTTAGCAATCTCTTCCAAATTAGACCCACTTTGTTTAAGGACAAAAATCCTTTATGGTGATGGTGAAAAATTTAAGGAGGGATCATGGTAGAATCTTAAACTCCTTTCGAAATGAAAACAGTTATTATGACCAACTGCCACTTAACTGTGGTTTTGGATTTTTTAAGTCAGTTGGTGCTCTGTAACCCATAATACACTGAAACTGTGCAATTAAGGAGCAATTGTTATTTTTGCCAAAGAACAGAAGTATGGGGTTAATATGCTATTGATCTTAACCAATCAAGTTTGAGGTCAGTCTTGTGACCAAACGCCACGAGTAGCCTCACAGATAGAGCTTGTGTGCTAGAGGGAGGAAGTTTCTCCTGACAGAGGCTGATGATAGCCATCCTCAGGAGTCTCCATACTTATCAGGATTATCAGGATGCCCTATACTCACCAGCTAGGACAGGTTTCCTGCTAATGACGCCAACAGCATCAGAGCTGCTGCGAAGCACCAAGGGTCACACCGAGGTAGAGCGAACAGAGTAGGTCTTTGTTAGGCTTTAAAGCTACTCTTTGCTGTTTTTCTCCCTGTTGGACATGTGGCGTGAAACCTGCACCGATGCCAATCCCAGGCAAGACCCCAGAGTTATCAACAGGCTCCATGCTACAGCTAAAAACAAATAGCCTGTGATGAAAGATTTTCTTTTGTACATTGAGAATAAAGTGTTGTTTTTCTGCAGGGAATGGAAACTTTGTTTGACAACTGTAATATACACCTCCAGGAAAGAGAGTTGGTCTTTCAGATTATATTTAGGGGCCAAATGCTCTTATTTCAGTGGTCCAAAGCACATTTTGACATGCAAAGCCTTTTTAGGCCACAGTGGTTCTTGTTATTACTCAGAAAATTGTCTCAGAAACCATCACATCCAGCGTTAACCTCTGTGACAAATCCATTGTGCTTCAACTGTAAGGCTTGTAATGAAATAAAAAAAATGACTTATTAATAATAATAATAAGAGCAAACACTTTATTACATACATGCCTGGTTTCCATGTGTGTGAAGGCAATTTGAACCTAGCTGAATGGTGGACTCCAATAACAATGAAAACTACTCCATAGAGAAAAGAAATTACATATTATAAATATATTAAATGGCTTTTGCTAAAAAACTACAGTAAATAGTATCAAAACAGGGTTTGATTTCCTTACAGCCTCTAGCACAGTATACCAGAATATTTAGTATGTGTTGTATGATGGCTGCTTGTGAGAGTAGTCACAGTTTTTCAGTTAGCAGTTTAACAGAATCCCTGCTTTTACTGTAGCGACCCTCAGAGTTTCCCTCTACAAGACAAATGCAGTACTACATCTCGATGACCCGTCCAGCTCATCTACTGTCACGCTCAGAGAGGTGTAGAGAATGTCCATGTGGTGCTTATCCAGTAAATGCTACACTGGAGAACAGAGTAGCATCATCATGTGATTTTTTGGCAGTTTAATCATGTTTCAATGTGTGTTAGTTGAAAAACATCATGCTTGGCTGCAATGTCTTCCTTATTTGGAAGTTCAGTCAGCAAGCAAGTTTACAGTTTATCGCTGAGAATGGAGTTCAAGATTAATGGGGGGTTTCAATGCCAGGTTAAATGAGAGGTAAAGAGAGGTAAGGAGAGCTAACAAAGAGAGACAAAGAGAGAGGACTAATGTTGACATTTGTTTCACATTGGTGCTCATTAGTATTATCTTAGCTTGGTTGGAAGGGCTGTGATCACTGCTATCGCCTCAGAGCAGCAGCAGCAGCAGCATACAACAACTTGGAGACATTAAAAGGGTTTTATCCTTGATATCACTCACACACACACACACACACACACACAGATATTTGAGTGTGACCTCCCTATCTACCCTCATTCACATACATACAGACATCCCAGGATGCAGTTAACAGAGGCAGAGTTTGGCTCCAATCAGGGCTGACCAGGCTGTGTTTGCTTTACTCTACAGCTGTGTTTAAACACACACACACACACACACACACACACACACACACACACACACACACACACACACACACACACACACACGCACATACACACAGAGAGAGAGATGGAAACATAACTGATAGGGCCTCTGTCTCCACTGTGTCTGTGAGGACTTCACTGTGTTGGGCTCTTCTGTCACCACAGAGCAGGCACACACACCACACAGTTAGCACAATCCCAGGCAAAGAGGTCATTATATCAAAATCACGTTTAAAACACAGTTTTAAGTGGTCTGTGGCACTTTAAATATGATTTTGCATATTATACGGACTTTCACTGCTCAAGCTTTTTTATTTTATTTTATTTTGGGCATTTCTGCCTTTATTGGATAGGAAAGCTAAAGATATAAAAGGGGAGAGAGAGGGGGGAAGGCATGCAGGAAAACTGTCACAGTTCGGACTCAAACCCTGGACCTTGTACATATGTGCCCCCGCTCTACCAACTGAGCTAACCGGCCATTGCTCAAGCTCTTTTAAAAGCTGAGCATCACACATCCGTGAACAGTGCAAGTAATGTTCATTAAAGGATGGATGGAGGGATAGCTACAGTAATTATTATTATTATCTGCTCCATTTGTGGTTCATTTCCTGTTCTTATTGGCAAGAAAGTATCACCTTTGACTAAAGATATTTCAAGCATTTACCACTGCATCCAATGAATTTTACATATAACTTCGTTGTGACTACTAGTGTCATTCTTGTGCTTATTTCTTCTACTTAAAGAAACAACCATGTCTTCCAGGAAAAACATTAGGCCAGTTTTCTCAAATTAAATTACATTATTCCATATGAGCAACACAAAGAGCTTAGTGTCAGAGACAGATAAAACTGTCTGTGATGGTAGAGATGCATACTATACGGATATACAATCACAATTTAAAACTAACTGACAGTGGTTTTGTTATTGCCTTCTTTCTATTTTTTTCTCTCAGTGGTGTAATGAAGAAGTGCCAAAATTGCCACATGCAGTTAACACACAGGAATTTACAACAACAAACATTTGAGGACACATTGCTAAGGGCAATAGTGCAATAAATGTGATTGATTATTCAGTATGCTGTTAAAGTTAATGTGTGTTCAGGTAGTGTGGGATACAGTTTGTCTGCAGATATAGCAGAAATGATTGTGAGTGACTTGTTCAAGGTTGGTTGTGATTGCTGATTAGGCTGACCTGTAATTCAAACTTGTCATCAACTGCCGTTCTGTAATTGCCATAAACATACAGAATAGGTGAGAAAAGTAAACAGCAAGTGAAGCTAAATAGGACTGAACCAATATGTTCTACATTTATAATCAAAGTTTTACAAAGGAAACTTGGAAAGGTTAATCTTTCTGATTCAGACACCAGTATATCACATTTACATCCAGTGGATACTGTGAACCACCAGCTGCCTGCTTCTCCAGGCCCTCTGATAAGACACAAAAACCTGCTAATACATATCAAGGGTCTGAAAACAGTGAGTTCCAGTAAGAGGGTCTTCTCCCATGCTGGTGCTTGGCCCGTCAGGCTTGAAGCAGGCCAGACACTTGAGCAGGTTGGGGTGTTTATCTGGGACAGAGGCCTTGTTGCTCCAGGGCTTGTAGCTGCTTTGGTCTCTGGGCCGAGCTGAAGTGACATCTGTCATGGAGATTACCATGGTCAGAGAAAAAGCATTTATTAAACAGTAACAAGTAAAACAAAAGGCTGGTGGTAAAATATTGTCATATTAAATTGATATGGAGGGAGACGGCTGTTAGTGTGGGGATGGTTTTGATTAAATGTTGGGTGTGATTCTTCAGACACTATTAAAGAAATGTTTTGGTCCTACCACTTTAAAGAAAATTAGAGGTTTTAAAAATCTGTTGTAAATTGAATCTTTTTTCACTTTTCAAGAGTAATCCACCTCAAAGAAACAACATATCCAGCGCGATATCTACTGTAAACTAACTACATACAAAGCAAAATACAAAGTATGAAAAAAACATTTATTAGCCACATATTTCCATGTATTTGTTGTAGTTTAAATATTAACCAAACACATATTAATCTATCTCAATAGCATGGTACTTTCTTTATTAGAAAAACATAACAAAACGTCCCGATAGTTTTTTATTTGGTCACTTATAGATTGGTTTGTTCTCTAGGGCACAGATTTTCAACGTTTTTTAAGCCAAGGACCCTTTAACTGAAAGAGAGACAGAGCAGGGACCACCTAGTATAAAATGAAGTTGCATATTAAACTGGTCCTACAATAACATGTAGGGAGGCCTAAAGCCTATACACATACATTTTGAATGCATAGAATACTAAGCTATTAATAATTGTTGACATGATTTTATGAATCATGTTTTGATGTTAAACATGTGGCACAGTGAATCCTTTGGATTAATCCTTTGGATCTCTGCGCTAGGGAATTAAGGCGCAGGGGTCACGTGAACAATCAGAACGCCCGCGAGGCGTGGTTAGCTCGATACTCGTCATGTCAACAGGTGTGCCCGATGGTAAGGTCACAGGAAATTGTAATTTCATAAAACGTTAGCCAGAGGATAACAGAGACACCTTCATTTATTTCAGTGGTAGATGTGCGCCTACTTGGTGGTAATAGACAAATATTCTTCTTCCGAGGGAATTAGCCAGAAATTACAAACGCCATGCTATCGTGCTATGTGAAGCGTGTCAAATCTGGTAAGATTAGCATGTTAAATGGAGTTTGTTTAAGGTGGTTTAGTGACTAGCTACAGCATTGTGTAAAAAAAATCATATTAACTGCATTTTTTTTACTGACTTAGCTACCCTTAACGTTACCCACCGTACATTTTTACAAAATTTGTAGTTAGCATGTAACGTTAATTAACGTAACGCTGAACGTAACGAACGTTTATGTAGCTAGTTAGCTAGCTAGCTAGTTAACGTTTAGTTTGAGCCTGTCCTGTGTCGGTTTAAACGTATCAACTAACATGCTATTTGTTAATAGCCTGTTATTTCTACCTGTTGTAGCTCTGTATATTTGCTCCTACACAACAAATTAGTATTTTTCTGATGTCCGTATTACCTTCGTTCTCCGATAAAATAGCTGCACCAAGCTTCTGAAGAAGCCCATAAGTTCCCTGGTCTGATACTGATGCTTGTTTGAGTTGCTGCGCCAGTGTTTTCATGGAGTATCGATGACTTTCTGTCAAAACAACGGTTCAAAGGTCATCATGAGAATTATCACTCATGTTCCCTGATTTGTTGATCATGTTATTTTGTTTTGAGTAATAATCATAAGATGCTTTAATAATGAATACAGTAACACATCGTCTGGTGCTGCAACCCAAACCAGCACCAGCATCTGTACGGGCTAAGAGTTGCTTCTGTTTCTTCTAACTACAAATGTTTTGTCTTTTCCAGCGCTGAAACGGTCGTTTGAGGTGGAGGAGACAGATTCATCCACACTCCCTTCGCCTCTGTCTCGTAGAAACACCAACCCCCTCCGCTCATCCACCTCCTCCACATCTAGCCAGCGGAGCTATGACCTGAGCTCCCGCAACTCTGACTACTCCTCTTCCAGATCCTCTCCCTCCGAGTCCTCCAATCCACGTTCCCCAAAGGCCGGCATGAGGCGCATTGAGTTATCAGGGGGTCGTAACCCTGACACAGCATCATCCCGCCGCACAGAAATGTCTATTGAGGTCTCCTCTAAGCAGATTGACAACTCACCCAGTCCTGGCATCGCCCGCTTTGGCCTCAAGCGGCCTGAGGTCAGTCTGAGCAATCGGAGTACTCCCCTGGACAGCTCCTCCAACTCGACTTCCAGCTCCACAAACAGGCGGGCAGAGCTCAGCATGACACGGCCCCATGAGCCCCCCGTCCCTCCCAAAAGGATGGATGCCCCGCTGTCCTCAGCCCCAGTCTCAAGGATCCCTGAGCCCCCTCAGAGAAGAGCAGAGTCCACGTCCCCGATCATAAGCCCAGTTGAGGGGGCCTCCAGGAGGCCGGAGATGCCCGTCTTCAGACAGCCGGAAGGTTTGGTGCCAAGCAGTGCAGTGGAGAACAACAACCACCTGCCTCCTGCACCTAGTGCTCCCCTGCCTTCCCTGGCAGAGCCAAGGGTGGAGAGGGTGCCGTCATCCGTCACCGAGCCACCCACAGCCCGGCCAACAGACAGTGAGTACCTGCTCAGTTCAGCATTCAGCAGTTTTGTAAACTATCTCTTGTGTGTAAAATAGTTGGGTAAGGTTAAACTATGTTTGTCGAAGAGACCTGCTCAAGGAGGAATTTTAGCCTCACACAGTTTACACATAAAATCTGTGTTTTTTGATTTATGTGCCACTTGACTGTCCTTATTTCTTTAATTGTAACCGGTTTTAGCATGGCCTATGTTTCTAAATCCAATGACTTACAACAATTTGGCAGCAACTACGCTGTGATGAAATCAAATGATCATTGCTTTATGTTGTTGCTGAGTTTCTCTTTTCTGTTTCCGACCGATTCATTTGAACCTCATCTTGCAACAAACTCATGCAACAAACTCATGCAACAAACTCATGCAACAAACTCATGCAACAAACTCATGCGGTCTTGTTGAGGCACTTAAAGATGCAGACAGAATTAAAACTATAGTTTAGTCATATCCACACTGAACACTCTCAAATACGTGTTGAATTACATTTTCAAACGGACCTCTGTAATTCAGTATGACATGCATTTAAACCTTTACTGACTTTACTTTGTAGTTATTCAGGATTTCTGCGCTTTTTGTTCCACCTAGGAGGGAGGCAGTTGTGAAGTAACAATACCAACCATAAAAAGCCCGAGCAGAGTCCTTGTGAGCTTGTCAGTCTAGGCCAAATGTGAATGTAGGTCAGGGAGGGTGATGATGAGAATCCCAGGGCTGCTCCCAGGACAGCACTTAAAAAGAACTCATGCAGGCAAACAACTCAAAAGCCCAGCTCACTTAAACTGGAATCAGCCACTTGTTAAAATCACTGTACATTCAGATTGCCTGAGAGACACCTGCAGTGTACAGTTTCTGTGTGTGTGCTGAATATGCAGTAGATGCATTTACTTGTTTCTAAAGGGGAGATTTAATTCCATTGATGCAATTTTATTATATTGTTATTAAGTCCATCCAGCATGTTTTTCTAGAGTCAAGACATCTTTAAGTAACCTCTGACCTAACTGCCATGACATTTAGTATGGATATTCCTACTATCAAGAAAGTAATTCCTATTTTTTTATAATTTTGGTTACATCCTGTTGTTACGCCACTATCTGTCTTGGCTCTCAAGCCACACCGTGGTGCATGACAAGGTATCTTAGAAAACTAATTGCTGAATTTCCATGAAATATGTTCTGGATATTCCTCGTCCTCAGTGGATAAAACCTAATGTTCAAGGTTACCAAATTATCTTCCTTTTAACGCCACCCTTAGAACAAACTGCGTTTTTAGCTGAATTACTGGCAACGTTCTACCTAAATTGTCAGTATGTTTATTTCATCAGTTCCTTTGTTACTGTGGGGTGTAACGGGTTGCAGCCTCTCGGGGCCATTAGCAGGCCTCTAAGCTTTTAGTCTTGTTTTCATTTTTGGTTTAAACAGCATGTGCAAGGCTGAGCGTTATAGAGCATAGGTTATGTTACAGTTTCAACGGTATGCTTTATCATTTCATTTTGTTAATTCAAAAGTAGACTTTAATAATCAGAGCTTGGAACTGGTTATTGTTATGGTGGGAAAATATGTCTATTTGTAGGGCTGTGTTTAAAAAAAAAAAAAAAAAAAAAAATCGATTTTCTGATTCAAATAGATTTATATTTGAATGATCCAATATCGTTTCATGAAATCCAGAATGGATCTGTGTATCATATGAAACTAGAATACCTGAGGAATCCATTGGTACAAACTATGGGGGTTAAGTAATGCTCCAAAGAGGGAAAAACTGGCATGGCCATTTTCAAGGGTGTCCTTGATCTCTCACCTCCAAAATATCCGAATGAATGAGTCACTCAATACTCACTGACTGTAGAGTTTGTAAAGCTTTTTTTCTTCTTTAAAAAACACTTTTCTTGCAGGTTGTTAGTGCTGTTTCCTTCCCTAACTCTTATCCTATTAGACTGGCTCATGTTTATACTGGTGTGCGAGTACTGTTATCTGGAGACAGCTGTGCTCATGGGTTGCTCTCACTGGTTGAGTTGTTTCCAGGCGTAGGCGGCTGGGAGGTGATACATTCCAAATCTGGAGGTCATAAAACATTCAACATAAAAATAGAAAGCCTCCAATTTCCACATTTTATACTATGTTGCCTGTCTGTGTCCCTCTCTATCCACTGTGTTTCCTTTGCAGACTGCCTAGGATTTTATTTTATTTTATATCTGCCTCTTGCTGAGAATATTTCTTTTCTATAATTTCTTAGGTACCACAGTATTGGTTAATCATTCAGCAAATGTGCATGCTAAATATCTAAATTGTGACCCTGTCAGTAGAAGGGAAGTAAGCAAGGAAAAGTGAGAGGATTAAGTCTCAACGTCTGCCACATTTGGCTCAGGTTTCCATCTTTCTGCTTAGCTATGCATCTGGAGGGAGGGAGGTGCTGCTAGAAAGAAGCTGGAAGAAGCAAGGATCAGATAGGAGGTGGAGTGAGAGAGACGAGGAAGAAAAATGGAGAAAGACAAAGCGTGCAAGAGAGTGTGATTTCCTGTAAAGTCTGTCTGCAGGGAGAAAACAAAATGAGGGAAGCCCACTTTAACCTCCAGTCATTTTGGAGTGAAAGTAAACCGACAGACCACACTGCTTTGACCACTTGCCCAAAACTGCAATTTACTTTCCATTTCCTCAACAAGTGCACGCAGTACGGATTCAGGCAAATTCTTTTTTTCCTACATAAATATTTTGTTATTTCTTCAGAAGGCAAAACTGAAAATGTTTTCTGTTTACCTTTGCTGCTTGTATCAGCACTGTATCCGGTGAGACACTGGTGGTGTGTTTTTGTGTGTCCCATTTGGCCTACTAGACTGTTGCTTGAGGGCTCATGGGATATTTAATTGGGATCTACAGTAGCTGTCTCTGGACTTCTTCTAGTGTCTGTTTTGTGCTAACAAACGTTAAATGTATATTCATCCTTACACAGTTGAAGAGGTTAAGAATGTCTCGCCCAGGGGAGAGTGACAAATGAACATGCAGAGAAGCGATAAGCCGGTTGTCCCATGCCTTGACTTTCGGCATTTTGTCATTAATAAGATGGCTGCATTGAAAAGGTGTTTCATTGATAACACATGTGAACGTGTGTGTTTTTGTGTGACTGACACCACACACAGGGCTAGATTTATCAAGCCGTTTGTGCCTGTTTCCAGGCGCTAATTGGTCGCAAAGACGGACGTAACCGATGCGGGCTATTTACAAACGCAAATTGGGGTAAAATCGCAGATTGTCTGCCACATGAGCGAGAAGAGACAAGTTGCGCTTTCAATATGCGTTCGTGGGAGGGTCGTGGGGAAAGTGGGAGTTCCACCCAAAAAGGTGGGAGGATAAGCGCAAAGTGCTCCTAATTATATATTCCGTGGTATTTACAAAGACTGTCGGTAAGAGCGCGCCTCTATTCTGGGGGGGAAATTCTTCGCCTCTTAAAAGCAGGTCTAAACCAGCCGCAATCGAGTTTCCTCGTAGACCTTTATGCCGCTGGTGAAATGGCAACAGTAATTTGAGCAAGACGAAGACATAGGCGAGGCTGAAAATATTTTTTACATAAGAATCACACTTTGTCAGTGAACACAACATCATTTAGCGTTACAGATCAAGCTGCCGTGCAATATTAGAGTTACTGGAAGAAATCAAAGATGAAATTGAATCTCCCACTCAGCGTTCACATCCCATTCCAGCAGTTGTTAAACTCCTCGCTACATTACAAATATTGGCATCAGGATCATTTCAAACAGTCATAGCATCAGCTGTGGGAATATCGCAGTCTGCACTCAGCCATATCATAGCACCAGTACCGCTTTGCTACAGCGCGATTTACGGTATAGTGGGCGGAGAAAGACGCTGATTGCCTGATGGGTGTCAGGGTTGATGAATACTACGCAAAATGTGGAAGCATAGCGTGCGCTATTACTGAACTCGCATAAACAAACGCAGCGCAAACTGCGCTAGTGTTTGTAAATTAGGCCCACAGTCTTTTTCAAGACACAAGGATGTCAACATAATCCATTCCTGACACTGACCTCTGTATACAGAAGTAATTAGAGTAATTCCCTCTGTTTTACTGCTCAGAAAAAATGGTGTTAAGTTCCTCAAATATACATCCTTGGAAATTAAATTCAGCAACTGCCCATCTACAATATGATGGGGAGAGTTATTCAAGGGTATGATGGGAAAGTTGAGCAAGGCAACTTAATGCAGTGTACTCTATTTAGTACTGAGTTAGCTTGTGTGGATTGAGAGGTTTTTTTTGCACAGCAAGCCCGTGTGTGTGTGTGTGTGTGTGTGTGTGTGTGTGTGTGTGTGTGTGTGTGTGTGTGTGTGTGTGTGTGTGTGTGTGTGTGTGTGTGTGTGTGTGTGTGTGTGTGTGTGTGTGTGTGTGTGTGTGTGTGTGTGTGTGTGTGTGTGTGTGTGTGTGTGTGTGTGTGTGTGTGTGTGTGTGTGTGTGTGTGTGTGTGTGTGTGTGTGTGTGTGTGTGTGTGTGTGTCAGATAATACTTTTATCTGCTTTAATATTTAAGTGCAACATTGTGGGGGTGTGTAAGGTGCAGATAATACTTTTATCTGCTCTAATATTTGAGTGCAGTATAGTGAGTGTGAGACTGTAGAAAGAGTAATGTCATGAAGTCGTAATTTTAATTAACAACAATTGTTATAATAGATTAATTGTAGATTTTTTTTTTTTTTTTAATTGGGCAAACACACACACAGCTCCCAGACTGCTCATAGAGTAAACTGGAAGTGAGTGAGTGAACAACACAAATGTCAAGTTTCAATTCAGTGTTTAATTAGTAAATTTATCAACATAAAAACAACTTATTTTGTGACTTTAAGATGTTTTCTGCAGACTACCATTCTTCCTCACATTGACCTTGCTTTCAAAAAACGCATGTATTGGAAATGGTATGAATAGATGATTGAATGGGTCAGCTTTTAGACTCTAATTGGCTCTGGACTCATCAATCAAAGAAGAACTTTTTTGATAATTTAGTTTTTATTAAAGCTGGGTTGGCAACAGTTTTTAATGATGACTCATTATCTTATGATCTGTTGGGTCCAAGGTTAAAAAATAAAAACGAGGCATTACAAAAAAACGATGTAATGTCTGTTTGCAAAACTAACTAAAATTAAATTATCGAGTAAATGTTCTTAGTTTTCGTCTTTGTCAATGTCTTTCACAGAGCAAATAACGTTATATCTTTCAGAGTCGACATTTCCATAGACCGGTTTTATTCAGTCTATGCTGTAGACCTGTATAGTTTCCGACTGGGAACCCAGAAATTCCGACCTTCCACGTCAAATTGAACACAACATGTCCATGCCCCTCGCCTGGCATCATAGCGGTACCGAAAGTCGGAAGAAAGCGGCAGAGTCCTATTTGATTATGACTGTGTCAGATAAAAGCAAGTGCCTCGCAGTGGAAGGTGGTTAAAATAAGTGGACAATTAAGGGAAAAATCCCATGAATTTTAAAGTACATTTGAGAAGCGCGCACAAGGAGGCTAACCTAGCTTACCTTAACAAGCCGTGACAGGGCGAGGAGAACGCAAAGCCCCCTTCCCCCGAAACAGAAGCTATAACCCCGGGCCGGTACATCGGCGACCCGATAGCTGCTGGTTAGTAAATACGCAGGAACACCAAAAGCGTGAGGAAGCGTGGGTTAATATGTGGATTGATACTGGGATGTCTAGCTACACAACTGTGAGTCGATTGACTTCAAAAAGTTCGCCACTTTACTCGACCCAAAGTTCAAAACACTTGTTTATGTCGGTCTTCTTTAGTCTGTTGGCTATTTAGGTTTTTTCCTGGCACGGTTACTAACACATTTTGCACTTACAGTACTGCTGCGTCTTGTGTAGACTGTTTACGTATTTGTGCTCATTATCATATGTACATTTTATGTACTGGTGTTATTGTTGAATACATTGTGAATACATATTTCTAAAATTGTATGATGTTTTTGTTGAGTTGTTATTATTACACAATACGTTTTTCTGACCTTTTTGAATCTTGCCCCTGACAAATAACCCATATTACAAAAAAGACTAAGACTAATAAAAACTAAACTAAAACTAAGCATTTTCAAAAAATAAAAACTAAACTAGCAAACCTGCTTTAAAAACTAATTAAAACTAAACTGCATTTGAAAACAAGAAGTCAAAATGAAATAAAAATAAAAACTAATGAAAAATGCTAAACTATAATAACCTTGGTTGGGTCTTGTGCGGGCCTACTGAGTGCTATCCTAGTTTCACCACATTAAAACAGTATTAATCTTTTAACATAAAGGCCTTTTGATAGCCCTGCCTTAAACTTGGCTAGAAACAAGGACGTGTGTGTGTGTGTGTGTGTGTGTGTGTGTGTGTGTGTGTGTGTGTGTGTGTGTGTGTGTGTGTGTGTGTGTGTGTGTGTGTGTGTGTGTGTGTGTGTGTGTGTGTGTGTGTGTGTGTGTGTGTGTGTGTGTGTGTGTGTGTGTGTGTGTGTGTGTGTGTGTGTGTGTGTGTGTGTGTGTGTGTGTGTGTTTGTGTGTGTGTGTGTGTGTGTTGGTCACCTGTCTTCAAGATTTTGTAAATCTCACTTGTGCTCATCCAGTTTTCTTGAACTTAAAATAAATAAACTGACATTGGCTTGATAAATTATAGTTTAATAAACAGTTTCCAACACTACAGAAATTATACAAAACCGTAAATGTAATGTATTTTCTTTTTTTGTTTTAAAATTTATACATTATCAGTGAAGTCCTTATCAGTCTCTAGAGCCTTTTATTTATGTTTTTATTTCAGACACAGGATGAATCGGCAGTTAATATTACATTATATATTCTGCAGCATGGTATTGTTGCATTAATGAAGCCTGGAGCATTAGAAAAGTGTTGCACCAATACCACTTTTTTTAAGACCCAAGTACAAGTACTTACATTTGGGTACTCACCGATACCGAGTACCGATATGAGTACTTATGTAATAATACCTCTGGGGTCTGAGGGGGTTTTCAGACACACAGATGATTTTGGCCTGCTCTGATATTGTTGTCAATTAGAACAAAGCAGTGTTTTCAAAGTACCATGCCTTTTTTTCTAATCAAAGCTTAGTTCCCATGGGCTGGACATTTTCCCTGAGCTAGTGTCAATAAAATAAATCATACCATGCCTGATATCAAAATACTGAGTAAAGTTTAGAAAAAATGAAGAACGCAAATCCTGATGTCATTCACATGCATATTAAGTAGCCATCTGTTACCAGCTCCAGCGGAGAGGATGGTTTGTTTACGCCAGCATTTAAGTTCACAAGATTTTGTCCAAATTTTAAGACTTGTGGCGAACTATATAAACAGTTAGACTACCAACTAACAGCTTTTGTTTTAGCTTGTTTGTAAAAAACAAAACAAAAAAAACCGGAACAGATTGAAGTATTGCTTTTTCATGTTTATGCCTGTTAAGCTGATGATAGACATAATGCTGACATTGCTACTACAAATATCAGTGGTGAAGCTTATGGGCAACAGGCTGCTGATTTTTTTTACAAAGTCATGCAGCTATGGAAACACTTTCTGCGAGGTGGTGAAGGCTGGGATTCTCATACCCCGGCTCCAGTACACTGAAAATCAATCAACCAACATTTATTTATATAGTATTTTACAGCATCCAGCAGGTATCCGAAGTGCTTTACATCAGGAACCAATAATAAAACAACATATCATACAATAAAAAGAAGGAAACAGAAAACTGTAAAATCAGAAAAGGTTACATAGAAACAGGAGAGTGAAATTGTCACACCACTACTACGTATTAAAAGCCATTCGAAATAAATACGTTTTGAGATGTCAAAGCCCAGTGTTAATGACTGACAATTGCTGGTCGCCAAGTGCAATCATGTATTGGGTAAGAGCCTCTGTTATTTTTACTGCCAAAAATATGCAAATGGCTGGCATTACTCCTCTTCCGCCTGCCTACATGCTCGAGGGAGAAGTTAATATTACGCTGCTATGATATGGTATTGGGTGTGGGAGTATCGGAGTCATTTTATGATTACAAGTATGAGTACGTGCGCACGGTATGGGACCAATACCCAATACTGGCAAAGGGTATCTGTGCATCCCTACTATAATATACAATAAAAGCCCTTTTGCTCATTTCAAATACAATTTAAGGAAATGGAGCTTTAAAGCTCCAAATGTCCTGAAGTATTTCGGCTTTCATCCCAAGCATGTCATATCAAGTCTTTTTTATCTCAATTTTACATGAACACCATTTCATAAAAAGATAATATAATGCACAATAAAATTAACCATGGAGGCAAAACAAAGCATTCAACAGCACAACCCCTGGCCATCGATCAGTGTGCCGGTGCTGAACTGCCTGAATCTTTGTTTCTAATCAACTTATAAGTCCTGCTGGCTTCATGCTCCTCATCGTCTTTGAAAAGCACTACCATCACACCTTGGTTTAGACAATCTAAACTCTACTTTCCCGATGTATTAGAAAGTATAAATAAAAGAAATAACAATACAAATATGCAGATCGCCAAAGCAACATCACCCCCATTATTTTGTCTGTTTTCTTGTCTGTAGTTTTGTAGTCTGCAGCTTTGTTGGTTAAAGGAGTACGGTTTCTGGGTCACAATATACAACAGCAGTATAAGGGAAGCAAGGTCACCCCATGTGTTTCTGATGTGTGAAACCTCAGTGTTACTTCCATAGAGGTTTCTGAGATGCAACAGTTGCTGTTGGTTTGCTCCCACAGAAAACTCTCTGATCTGTCTCAGGAGGTTAGTAGTGATCTGGTAGGTATGAGTTGGATCATAAGGTCTCCCCTGATGTTCAGGACCCTCATAATGTTGTGTGATATACACTTGATCTATCTGCAAAGCTTGCCCTACTATGTTCTGCTCCCTGACACGAATTATGATCCTGTCCCTGTTTCCTCCCATATCCTCTGTTGGGGGACGGACAACATAACGTGGGAGTGGCATGGATGTTTCTTGATGGAGATTGCCAATAGTGTAGTATCTGTATCTATTTCCCCAAGGCAGTCGGTCCAACAGCCCTTCAAAATTGCCATAATGATGTGAGCCATAATCTCCACGGTTAGGGTCAAAGGTCAGGGATATATTGTTGTTATTGTCGATATCAACTGTGTTGGCAAACCAGTAGAGCAGCACAAGGCTGTGTTTGGGCACAGACTGGCCGTAGTTGATATTCTTTAAATCATTGATTGAATTGAGCCTTTGTACAGCGGACACAGAAGTCAGGGTGAAGAACAGAGCTACACAGCAACTCGTGGCTCTTCCTGACATCTTCATCATCCTGTAAAGATATTTAAAAAGTTATTTTCCCCATTAGTCATCCATGCTAGGGCTGCACAATTAATCACAATTGTATCGAAATCGCAATATGGACTAGTGCAATATCCAAATCGCTAGGGCGCGCAATATTTGTTATTGGAAAAATGTGTCAAACCATTTTGAATTAAGTATTGTGGTGCTGCAGAGATGTCCCGGCCTACAAATCGTATCCTATAGACTAAAGAAAAAAAAAATCTTTGTTTGGTACAGCTCCTTGCAAAAATCACACTATAATCATTTTAATTTCTTTCAATGTTAATAATTTTCAATGAGAATAATGATACAAAAATGATAATTCACTCCAATATTGTTAATCATATCGCAATATCAGTCAAAATAATCGCAATTAGATATTTTCCTCACATCGTGCAGCCCTAATCCATGCTGTACATTCTCAATCCATACATGTATCTATAACTAGAGATTAATTATTTTCATGATTGATGATTTGATGAAGAGCTCATTCTAACATCTAACAGGGTGACAATTAAAGGTCTGTCTTAAAACAATTCTTCTGTGCTTTGTCCCATATCAGTTATTGTTGACAAATATATTAGTGTGTGGTGTATAAATGAACTTAACTTGCACTTACTACAATGATGGTAATAATTTAATGAATAAGTGTCTGTCTGTGTGTCTTCTCTGTATCTGCTATTTGGGTTACTTACCTTTACACAACTATTAACTAAAACAACAAGTATGTATGTATTGAGTTGATGTAAATTAATGCTTTTTAAAAAAAATTTTTTATCCGATTCATCGATTAATCGAAAAAATAATCGACAGATTAATCGATTATTAAAATAATCGTTAGTTGCAGCCCTAATATAATATCTGACCTTTGTTCACAATGTACCATCGCAATGTATCTCATGTGTCAAATTTTAAAACATTTATTAACAACATAATGCAACAATAACATATATTCAGTCAATTGGAAACTTGACAGTTTATCAATAAAGTAAAAAAGTTTGAGACAATGCCAAGGGCAGACGCTTCGCAGCACAGCGGTGTTTCCACTGCCTGGAAGACAACGGTTAGGGTTAGGTGCAAGGGGTAAGCTTCGCTTCAGAAGTCCAACCTCCTATGGCGCCATTTTGATGCTACAAAACGATCACCTCCCTTTAGCATTCCACTGATTGCCATTCATTTTGATGTAACTTTGACAGCGAATAACTTTACATCTGAAGCGTTTAAAGACTCTATTTGCCCATTGTTTATTTCTAAAGACACACGACAATGTATAAAAGGCTCCATTATCTTGTATCTCACGTTATGGCTCCGTAGCAGAGGTTTTTGTAAAAATAGGCTAACGATTGTGTCACATAGTAGAGGAATTACCGTATAGTACAGGAGAAGCTCGCAGGCAGTTTTGACTTGCATTCGCTGTTTAAGTTTAATTACTAATGTTAACTAGCATTTTAGTTAGCAATAATTAGCCTGTGTCCATGTTATCTCCTTACATATACCTACGCTCTCCGTCTCTGTAAGATTGGGAATGATTGAGATTTCTCTTGGCACAGCTACCAGAAGACTTACAACTTTCAGACGGGTTGCTCACATCACATCTACGTCTTTGAGCTCAGTTGGAGACTGCGCAGTAACGCTCAGCGCTCACCGGAAAAGTGCTTCTAATATCCTTCACTGGTCTCCGTCCAGAGCAACGGGATCTGTTGGTCCATTCTTATATACGGTCCATGGTTAGGTGCCTTGAAGACGACGGTCGCAGCGCTTCCTTGAAGGCAGGGGTTGGGTGCTTAAAACACCTTGAGCCAGCACAGCGACAGAGCAGCACAGAGAACAGAGAGGGCGATTCGGCAGTCTAACTTGTTGCTCTCTCTAATATAACCAATATGAGCTGCTCTGTTTAGGCTACAAAACGTTCATGCAGGCTGAAATTCAACGTGCGGTTTTGTCGCGATGAAGCTATAAGCAGAAGGAATCTCCGCTAGCTGCTAGGCTAATGTGCAATGGTAAACACACAGAATATGGTACACGCACAATCGCACATAGCGGAGCTTGCAAACTGTGTTTTACTTTTTTTTGTCGACAACGCGAACATTGTCAACATAACTCACTGGAAATCCAAAATACTTCCACACCGGCGACTTCAGTGAAAGAGGAGGGGGTTCAAGTTCTGCCAATGGGTCTGCAGCATCTGCAGTTGCCATGCTTTCTTTTGACTGGCTGTAGCTAAGTTAGAGGAAGTTGACTCTAAGCACTTAAACACCTTTTTTTCCGCTTGGCAAGCCGACCAGACGTGACATGGGGGCATGGCAGCATCGACGATTCCATTTTTTATTCGAAATTCAAGATTGTGACTTAATTTTGGTGACACCCTTACAGTCCTCATTCAATGCAAAAATAATTTCTGTTTATCTGAAGTTAATGTGAGGCTTCAGCAGCCTGAGTTAATCAAATTAAGTGAGTATATATTAAAGTTAGTCTTTTTAGTAGGGAATTCCCTCTTTGTGTTTCAATAGACAGTGTTTCCTTGTTGAGCTATGGTAAAGGGATAGTAACAAGGAGAGGCGAAAATACTCACAAAGAAGACTTGGGTTAAAGGATTCACCAATTGGTAGAAAAGTGCCACGGTAAACACTAAACAAAACTACAATCAGAAAATTAAGAGAACTCACTTGCGTTAGTCTGCTGCCGTCAAGTATCTGATCTCTGTGTTTGTGTGAGAGTAGGTGGAACTCCTTTTAGGTTACCGTTTCCCTGTAAATGAAACTGACAAAAGAACAGTTGCTGGTGTTTACAGAAAGTTGCATAATACAGCTGTTTAGATCAAACAGTCTACTGTATTGAAGAAAAGAAAAGTAGTACTTCCTTCTTTCCTGTTTGGGTTTACCAGTCATGTGCTTGTAGAAATGCAAAAAGCTGATTATTTTTATGTACAGTTGTCAGAGGAATGAGTCTGTAAAGAGAGCAGTCATCCTGTGAGTAATGGCAGTGAGTGTGTCCAATGAGGTTATACAAATTTCTGTCCCGATTTTTATCAAATTTGGTGGAAGGGTGTAGCATGGGCCAAGGAAGAACCCATTACATTTTGGAGCAGATCTTATTACTTTTAATTATTTTTCACTTCACAAGTTATTTCTTCCATTATTCATCCATACTGTACATTCTCAATCCATACATGTATTTGTAACTAGAGATTAATTATTTTCATGATTTGATGAATAGCTCATTCTAACATCTAACAGGGTGAAAATTAAAACAATAGTCAGGTGGCCATATGAACATTGAAACAGGTTTAGGTTGTTTTTATTGTTCCTCCTGCTCATACTGAGCAGTAAGGGTTAGGCCAGTATAAGGAACAAATCTGCAGTCCTCTAGGGGTGTCACAATTCTCCAAATCTTCAATTACATTTTTGATTCTAAGGTCACGGTTCGATTCTTGATTTTTACATTTATTTTTTTTAAAGCGCAGGTTACTATGCCATTTTTAGACAAGACTTTTATGCAATATAATATCTGACCTTTGTTCACAATGTTCCACACTACATTGTCAAATTTAAAACATTTAGTAACAACATAATGTAACAATAACATATATTCAGTCAATTGGAAAATTGACAGTTTATCAATAAAGTAAAAAAGTTTGCGACAATGCCGAGGGCAGACGCTTCGCAGCACAGCGGTGTTTGGTGTTTTAAACCGCCAACGTCGTCTTCCAGGCAGCACTGCCTGGAAGGCAATGGTCACGGTTAGGGTTATGTGCCTTGAAGTCGACGGTCGCAGCGCTGCCTTGAAGGCAGGGGTTGGGGGCTTTAAACACCATTGAGCCAGCACAGCGACAGAGCAGCACAGAAAACAGAGAGGGCAACTCGGCAGTCTGCTAACTTGTTGCTCTCTATAACCAATATAAGCTGCTCTGATTAGGCTCTGTTTTATTTTGATAATAAGCTCATTCTAACACCTAAGTAAGTAAAGTTTATTTATATAGCACCTTTCACAGATACAAATCACAAATTCACAAAGCTTCACAATAAAATAAAACGCAATAAATAAAAGCCATAAGAATACAAAGGAAAAACCTAAATACATAAAAACCCTCATCTAACTAAAAGAATCAACAGAATTTAAACGATGTTAAGAGAGGGGCTGTGCATTCCACAGCCTGGATGCCACTGCTTGAAATGACCGATCCCCTCTGGTCTTAAAGGGAGTGTGGGGAACCACTAACAGCCTCTGACCTGATGACCTAAGACTGTGGCTGGGAGTGTGAATGATATGATGACAATTAAGTCTGTCTGAAAACAGTCAGGTGGCCATGTAAACATTCAAACAGGTTTTTACTTATCATTCCTTCTGCTCATTCTGAGCAGTAGGAGTTAGGACAATATTAAGAAGGAATCTACAATCCTCATTTTGTACAAAAATGTTTTTTGTAAGTTTATCTGAAGTTAATATGAGGCTTCTGCAGACTGACTTTAATCAAATCCAGTATCTTCCAAATGTACTGTTTATTTAGTACGAAATGCTCTCTTTGTTTTAATAGACAGCATTTCTTTGTTGAGGTGCGGTGGAGGTTTAGTATCTCAAAGAGGAAAGAAAAGACTTAAGTTAAATGCTTCAGCATTTGTGTGGAATAGTGCCACGGTAATTACTTAAAACAAGAAATCAAATGAGAAAATAGGAACTCACCTGAGTCTGCTGCTGTTGGGTTTGTGATCTGCGTTTGTGTGAGAGCACGCACAACTCCTAAGTTATCGTTTCACTGAAAATGAAACTGGCAAAATAAGTGTTGCTGTTGGTTTCAGGAAGTTACATAATACAGTGGTTTGGTTTAAACTTCCTTCTGAATGTAAGAAAAGTCATGTATAATGCCCTGTCAGTGTTGCCATGGTCCTTGAAAAATGCAAAAAGCTCATTTATATTCACAGTTTTTAGAGGATTTATTCTGTAAAGAGAGAAGTCACTATGTGAGTCATCTAGGAATTTTATGAGCAGGCTTAGGAAGGAAACTAGCCTGCACAAGTCCAAGTTTGACAGCGAGTGTGTCGTTTGGACTGCAGAGTGAGAATCAAGGCGATTAGTAGTAGTGCCTGACTTATTATTAGCCAGTATTCACTTATCACAGATCAATTTAATTAAAAATGTTATACAAATACTAATTTGTTCTTCAAAACTGATAACTCCAGATATCCATAGTAATCTGAAATGCATTTGAGCCTCTTATGTAATGTCTGTAGAACTAAGGCATAGTTAAAGTTGTCTTCATGATTTTGCACATCTATCTTGTAGGGGTGGGAATCACCAGAGGCCTCACGATACGATATCATCACGATACCTACGTCACGATACGATATCATCACGATACCTACGTCACGATACGATATTATTGCGATTTTAAACATATTGCAATATTCTTCGATATATTGCAATGTACTACCTTTTTTCCAACTTCAAATTTTTCCCAATTTCAAATTATGTCCCCAAAGGACAATTTTGTCAACATCTGTTTTATCTAGAAAGATACATTTCTCTGTTTGTTCATCTCACTTCAATTTTATTGCTGCAAAATGGGATTGTCAAGCAGACAAACTGACCAACACATATATCATAAAAGATCGATACTTGGCATCTGTGTATCGATACAGTATTGCCACGAAAAATATCGCGATACTATGCTGTATCGAATTTTTCCCCCACCCCTATTATCTTGTGCCTATCCAGTTTCTTCAAACTTAAAATAAAAACACTGACATCATTCTGATAGTTTAACAACACTACAGAAATAATACAAAAACATACTGTAAGTAAAATCCATTCCTAGTTGTTTTTTCTTCCTTTTTTTTTTTTTTTTTAAAGCTAATGCGTTTATAAGTGAAGGCTATCCTTAATAGACCATAGAGCCTTTCACTTATCCGTTTCATTTATCCATCAGTGCAGTTTACATTCTCTTCATCTCTATCAGACACAGAATGAATCATCAGTGTGTTATTACTATTAGATAATACATTCTGCAGCATCATATTTTTGCATGAATGAAGCCTGGAGATTTATGACCATGACAGAGCAGTGTCATAATACACAATAAAAGCCATTTTGCTCACTGCCAACAGGCCTACTTTTAGTAAATAGAGCTATAAAGCTTTGAACGTCCAAAGACTTTCAGCCCTTCATATCAAATGGTTTGAGATGGGTCATTTAAAGAACTCACACAAGCATGCTACATAGGGCTGCACGATATGAGGAAAATATGCGATATGCAATGTTATTGAATATTGCGATAACGATATTACTTGCGATAAATAAACAGATATCAAAGTATACTCCGTTCTGCTTTCAGTATTCTGCTAAAATACAACCCATTGCTTGTTGAATTTAACTCTCAGTGCAAGAAGGAGCGCTACCGCAGGTCCTTCATTCCAGCAGCAGTCAGACTCTTTAATACAACCTCATAATGGAGCACTGCTAGCTGTTTCTGCAATATGAGCCAACACTGGACAATGTTTTGCACTATGCACATTTATCTATTTATTACTCTGTGTCACGTCCAACTGTGCAATATGTCATCTCTATTCATTCGCACCTTACTCATCTGTATATCTGTGTTTATATACTGTCTGTTTATATAAAGGTTGTTTATTGTGTAAATACGGTGTTATTATTATTGTTATTATAACTAATTATATTCTATTTTCCATTTCCTATAGTTTATGTATATTTTTTTTCTTCTATGTCTAATTAATGTGTATTTGTGTTATTCTGATGTGTGTAAATTTTTCTTTTGAACTGCTGTAGCACAGGAATTTCCCCAGTGTGGGATTAATAAAGTCTCTTATTTTAAAACAAATGAAAGGAAATCATTTCTAACATTCTTCTATTGAAGAATGTTTACCAGTTTACCTGGATAAATAAAGGTTAAATAAAAAATAAAAAATGAACACATTGAATATAAAACGCACCGCTAAAAAAGAATGAGATTACATTTAAACGTGCAGTTTTCTACTGATAATTTCTTTCAACTAAAACAAATCAGTTTTGTGTCTATCGCGATATGTCGCAGCCTTTTGCGATGTGTATATTGCGCCAGTTGATATTGCAATGACGACTAAAACAACGACATATTGTGCAGCCCTAATGCTATACTATATCTTAATCTTAACTAGGGATGCCACGGTACCAAAAATCTAGTAGTCAGTACCGATACCGCCAAAAGTACACAATACCCGATACCAAAGTCGATAGCACGGCGTGTAAACAATGTCTCATGTCACTCTTTTTTTCAGTTTTTTCTTTCACTGTTTTGGAGTGGAGGGGGCAAGGAGAGCATGATTTGCATGTAATCTGGAGAAAATGCCAGTCTTCTAGACCCACGGCCCACTGTTCTGAAGCCTGGCAACACCACACAGCCAGCGTACAGTAACGTCTTCCATGAGTTCACATGGAACTCCCTGACCGCAAGCATGTTTAGTTAGTCTGTTTCTCTCTGGCGTTGTTGTTTTTCACATAGAACCAGGCTGGTTAAAGTTAATTTAACTGATGATAGAGGTCCGCTAAAACAAGCGCTAAAGTTAGCTAATGTCAGCTATCGGAGCTAATGTTTGTCTGTGACAGACAACAGCAGAGAGAAGCAGACTTTACCTTCGGTTTGCGAGCTCCATGCTACTGTAGAAAAACAAGTACCGTCAACGTTTTTCAGAATTTTGAGACAGATTTGGTACCAAAGTACCGGGTCTTGTGACATCCCTAATGTTAACTATACAATAATATACTACACAATACAAGTATACATAGGAAGGACAAACCATAAACAGAACAACACCTGGCCATCGTTCGGAGATACTGATGTGTCGTAATTGCCTGAATCTTTGTTGCTATTCAACTTATAAGTCCTACTGGCTTCATGGTCCTCATTGTCCTTGAAAAGCACCACCATCACACCTTGGTTAAGACAATATTAATTACTATCCCTCATTTATTGCCATGTACTTTTCCCAGTGTATTAAAAAATCCAAGAATAAATAAACAAAATAAACCAAATACAAGAAATAATGCAGATTGCCAAAGCATCATCATTCCAATCATTTTGTCTTTTTTCTGGTCCGCTGTTTTCTGGTCCGCCGTTTTCTGGTCCGCCGTTTTCTGGTCCGCCGTTTTCTGGTCCGCCGTTTTCTGGTCCGCCGTTTTCTTGTCCGCCGTTTTCTGGTCCGCCGTTTTCTGGTCCGCCGTTTTCTTGTCCGCCGTTTTCTGGTCCGCTGTTTTCTGGTCTGTAGTTGTTTTCCGGTCTGTTGTTGTTGTTTTGAGGTGTGTGGTTGTTTTCTGTTCTGTTGTTGTGTTGGTTAAAGGAGTACCTTTCCTGGATCACAATAAACAACAGCAGTCCAAGGCAAGCAAGTTCACCCCATGTGTTTCTGATATGGATATCATCAGCGTTACTTCCATAGAAGCTTCTGAGATACTGCATTGGCTGTTGGTTTTCTCCCACAGAAAACTGTTTGATCTGTCTCAGGAGGTTAGTAGTGATCCTGTAGGTATGATCTGGATCATATGTCCTCTGATGTTGGATATGTTGTGTGATATACACTTGATCTATCTGCAAAGCTTGCCCTACTATGTTCTGCTCCCTGACAAGAATTATGATCCTGTCCCTGTTTCCTCCCACATACCCTGTTGGGGGACGGACAACAAAAGGTGGAAGTGGCATGGAGGTTTCACGATTGAGATTGCCAATAGTGTAGTATCTGTATCTAATTCCTCGAGGCAGTGGGTCCAGCAGCCCCTCATAGTTGCCATAATGATGTGAGCCATAATCTCCACTATTTGGGTCAAAGGTCAGCCTTATGACATTGTTCTCATCAATGTCAACTGTGTTGGCAAACCAGTAGAGCAGCACAAGACTGTGTTTGGGCACAGATTGGCCATAGTCGATTTTCTTTAAATCATTGATTGAACTGAGCTTTTTCTGTACAGCCGACACAGAAGTCAGGGCGAAGAACAGAGCTACGCAGCAACTTGTGATTCTTGCTGAAATCTTCCTCATCCTGTATAAATATTAAAAAGATATTTCTGGCATTATTCATCCATACTGTACATTCTCAATCCATACATGTATTTGTAACTAGAGTTGCTGATTATTTTGTTGATAAATCTATTTTATATTCTCTTATTTTGATGAATAGTTAATTTTAACTTCTAAAGTTTAGGATGACAATTAAAAGTCTGTCTTAAAACAATAAGCAGGTGAACATTGAAACAGGTTTTACTTGTTATCGTTCCTGGTACTGAGCAGCAAGAGTTGGGGCAGTATCAGGAAGAAATCCACAGTCCTCGTTTTGTGCAAAAATATATTCATAAGTTTATCTGAAGTTAGTATGCAGCTTCAGCAGCCTAAGTTAACCTATAATCTTCCAGAGTTGGTCTATTTAGCAAGAAATCCCCTTTTTGTGTTTGAATAGACAGCGTTTACTTGTTAAGTTGCTGTGGAGGAATAGTGACACAGAGAGGGGAGAACACTGACAAAACATGAGTTAAATGCTTCGCCAATAATGTGGAATAGTGACACGGTAAACATTAAAAACAGAACTAGCAATCAGAAATTAATAGAGCTCACCTGTGTTAGTTTGCTTCCGTCAGGTATCTGATCTCTGTTCGTGTGCAGTAGGTGTCAATCTTTTTAAGTTACTGTTTCCCTGTAGATTAAACTGGCTAATCAAGTATTGCTGGGGGTTCAAATAAGTTACATTACTTCATTCCTCCTTATGTATGTGTGGCTACATTTTCTAAATTCAAATTTTCATTGTAGTGTTTCCATTGAAGGTTTAATATTTACTCTCATCTTATGTGTACCAATACTGCCTTCTTAAATAGTAGTGTCCTACCCCAGTATATATCTGTGCATGGGTGTAACCATGGTAGACATTGGGGAAGTCCAAATGAGAGTCCTCCCTCAGAGTGCATCACTCTCTGGTAACCTAGCAACATAGGGAGTGACACTCTAACAGCCAATCATGTAACCGTATCAGTACCATGGTTGTGTTGACATTTCTGCTTTTATAACTGAGGGGATTATAATCAGAGGAAGGTTAAGTTTAAAATAAAAATGTTTAAATTTAATATATTTTTCTCCTGGTCCTTATTTTAAATAGGTCATAAAAAATATCAATAATTATCGATATCGACCGATATGAAACACTTATATCGTGATACAGTTTTCAGCCATATCGCCCAGCCCTAATGGGGAGCACACTCTACTGGGTGAACTAGAGCTCACCACTAGCTAGTTGCTTTTAGTCTGAGGCTGTGAGATGGCCACGCCCCTTCATTTGAATAACAAGTAGTTATTAAGTATGAATGTATGAAATGTAATTATGAAATAAAAGTCCCCTGAAAAAATTAAGTAAAAACGATTTATTTGTTTAACTATATTGACCCATTTATTTTTGTTTTTATATATTCATATTTATTGACTCATTAAATTATTAGGCTTGTACCGTTAATGTTCTGTGCATTGTCAGACACAGGCAGCAACTTTCTTAAACCACTTGCGAGACTGACAAGTCCACAGTGGCGTGTATGTCCGAGCCTGTCTCCACCGCCTCCACCTGCAGGTTGTCAGCTGTGTGGTTCGGAATGAAAGGGAGAAAGCGGGACGCCGAGTAATACGGTGGATATCGCTCATATACTTTCTTTTTTTGACGGCGCCTTAACTGCAAAGTACTGCGGGAAACCCTGCTCCAACTCTCAACTAGCGTTTTCTGTCTCTGTCTCTCTCTCCGCCAGGAGTCCCGCCCCCACACAAAGACCATGCGACTGACAAGAGGGTTCACTCCTCGTTACGCTAAGGAACCGCGAGTGGTCCTCCAGTCTCTTTGGTAGAGAGAGACGAGGAAAACAAACAAGCATGCAAATGGAAAATTATCGCGGCCGGAAAAATTATCGACCTCATTTTTTTTGTCGTGCGATTAATTGATTTATTGACTATCGTGACAGGCCTAATTCCATATATCTGTTCCCTTTCTGTGATTGTATGTAAAAGGACAAATCGTTAAAGTTGTCTTCATGATTTTACACATCTAACTTCTGCTCATCCAGTTTCCTTGATCTTAAAATAAAAACACTGTCATCAGTCTGACTGATCAATTATAGTTTAATATTCACACAATTTCCAACACCACAGAAATAATACAAAACCATCATTAAAATACACTCCTATAGTTAAAGCTAATACGTTATCAATGACGGCTGTCTGTAACAGACCACCGTTCACTTATCTTTTTCATTTATCTGTAAGCAAAATTTACATTCTCTTCATCTCCATGAAAGACAGGATGAATAGTCAGTGAGTTATTTTTATACATTTTGGGGCATGGCATTGTTGCTTAAATGAAGTCTAAACTTTATGACCATGCCAGAGCAGTGCATTATAATATACAGTAAAAGCCATTTTACTAAGAAGAAATATTAACAAACTAAAATTTTGTAAATAAAGCTATAAATCTCCAAATGTCCTGAAGACTCTGAGCCCATCATGGCACACAGTTTGAGATGGGGGATTGACCTTTCATCACAAGATGTCATACCAAGCCTATATCTCACTGATCACTACCGTTGACAAATATTTTATAATCCTTACTGTTAACCTGATTTTGCCTTATTTGCAACTAGGGCTGCAACGATTCTTCGAATAACTCGAATAATTCGATTACAAAAAATCCTCGAAGCAAAATTTTTTGCCTCGAAGCTTCGTTAAATCAATGTAATTAAGGTTGTACGGCTCACTGTGTTTCCGCACGGAGGATTATTACTAACACACAAGAGGTTTGCGCTTCTGCGGACACAAGACTGACGGCCCAGATTACAAATGAAGGAAGACGAAAATAGCGAGGGTCTAAAAGGGAGAGACAGGCTAGAGAAAACGACAGAAAGTTTGGGATCATTTTAAGCTGCAAACATGCTGCTACATCACCTCTGTAACAAACCTCCAGTGTACTCATCCATTCCACGGAGCCAACCCGACACAAGGTAGCTAACGTCTGCTGCTCTCGTTCACGCCTGTTTAGCTACAACTAGCCTGCAGCATGCTATTTTACTATAGCTATGTTTTTTACATCTTTACAACCAGCCTACAACATACTACTCTGCTAATTTAATAGCGATGTTTTACCAAAGACTAAAAGCAAGCTGTCGCCTTGTTTGTAAAGTGTAACTTTTTATTAGTTTGCTTGTCATCTTTTGAAATGGCGTAGCTGGAGAGAAAAACCGGCTCCTCCCCAGCATGGCTACTTAATATGCACGTGAATGACGTCATCTTGCATTCTTTATTCTTTCTCCTCACCATAGATATAGCTATGCTCCTCACTGTGTATTAGCCTTCTGAAAATGTGTCCCCCAGAACAGTGTAGTTGAGTAGCCCTGCTGTAAACCCTCTGGTCAGTGAACAGCTCTTTTGCATATCCAGTGCAAAGAGCCAGAGGCAATAAGGGGAATTGGCCCACCAAAAATGTACTATTGTAATGTATTTCTTTTTAAGGGTCTTGGAATTTGGCAATACAAATTTTTGCTTTTTCTAAAAAAGGAAACCAGTCTTTTGTATATATACAAGCGACGGGTTTCCTTTTTTTTAGTAAACAGCAATAATAAATATTTACTATTGCTGTTTACTAAGTATTTCTTACTAAGTATTTCTTATCCGATTACTCGATTAATCGATGGAATAATCGGTAGAATATTCGATTACTAAAATAATCGATAGCTGCAGCCCTATTTGCAACGTATTGTTATCTTAGACTTTTATATTTGCACTCTTCCCACTTTGTAGTTTTATATTTTCTTAATAAAATAAATAGACAAAAATTAAACATATGGTGGCAATACAACAAAAACAACAGATCCACCCCTTGACGTTGTTACAGATCCCGGTCGTCGTCCTGGTTTCGTGGTCCTCATCGTTAATATTCACTGCAACATAACCTTGGTTTTGAAAATTTCTAGGAACATGGCTCTTCGAAGCCTGGTAATTTCTTTTGTTTTCATGTCTGTTGTTGTGTTGGTTAGAAGAGTGCTTTTCCTGGATCACAATATACATCAGCAGTCCAAGGCAAGCAAGTTCACCCCATGTGTTTCTGATGTCTAAAACATAAGCGTTACTTCCATAGAGGTTTCTGAGATGCAACAGTTGCTGTTGGTTTTCTCCCACAGAAAACTCTCTGATCTGTCTCAGGAGGTTAGTAGTGATCCTGTAGGTATGATCTGGATCATAAGGTGTCCCCTGATGTTCAGAAGTGTCATAATGCTGTGTGATATACACTTGATCTATCTGCAAAGCTTGCTCTCTGACACGAATTATGATCCTGTCCCTGTTTCCTCCCATATCCTCTGTTGGGGGACGGTCAACATAAGGTGGAAGTTGCATGGAGGTTTCACGATTGAGATTGCCAATAGTGTAGTATCTGTATCTAATTCCTCGAGGCAGTGGGTCCAGCAGCCCCTCATAGTTGCCATAATGATGTGAGCCATAATCTCCACTGTTTGGGTCAAAGGTCAGCCTTGTGACATTGTTCTCATCAATGTCAACTGTGTTGGCAAACCAGTAGAGCAGCACAAGACTGTGTTTGGGCACAGATTGGCCATAGTCGACTTTCTTTAAATCATTGATTGAACTGAGCTTTTTCTGTACAGCCGACACAGAAGTCAGGGCGAAGAACAGAGCTACGCAGCAACTTGTTTTTCTTGCTGAAATCTTCCTCATCCTGTATAAATATTAAAAAGATATTTCTGGCATTATTCATCCATACTGTACATTCTCAATCCATACATGTATTTGTAACTAGAGTTGCTGATTATTTTCCTTTTTTGATAAATCTATTTTATATTGTTGAAGGTAGATGCGGTGAGTAGCCTTGAGCAGGTATTAATCACTCCGGTTGAGGCAAAGGTGATATGAAAAATGATGGGTTTTTATTATAAAAGACCCAATTAAGGCCCACAGGCAAAAAAAAATTATAATGGAAACAATTAACAAAATTAAGGAAAGTAACTAAAAAGCACTTTCAAGAAAAACAAATTAAACTTGACTTACAAGTCATAAGGGGCAAACAATCAGATAAACAATTGTATAAAAATGGACCTTAATTTAAGTCTCAGCAATGAGGATATACCACAGACGTAGGTCTTACTTCCTCAGTGCGTTCGCTTCAGCTCTCCCGAGACAAATACACGACGCCTCTCTAAATAGCCTGACGCCACCCCTCAAATTGGAACATACCACCAATCCAAAACACAGAGGTGGCTCAGGTGAGTAGGCCGTAATGGCTTAATACAGCAAAAATACATAAAGCTATAAAGCTAACCATTTGACAGCAGACTTACGTCCTCATAAATACGTCACAAGACTTCTAAACTCAATAAATAAATATACATAGTTAATAAATACATGGTCGCTTGATTATTATGACAAGTGTAGTTTGTGACAATCCGTACGGTCTTAAACAATAAACAATGTATAGAGGAATATAACTAGGCCTAGATAACAAATCACCGCAGTATTAGATGTTAAAAATGTGCACACAACTACGGGATTAATATGGAGAATACGATGAATGACAGATTATATAAAACCAGTATACAAACCGAACATAGACAGTCAAACAAACATCTACAAGCAACTTCTTCACTCCGTCTTTGAGATCAAAACAGGTAGCGCATCGCTACCGTGACGGCAGCTATGCGCCCCGTCACATATATTCTCTCTTATTTTGATGAATAGTTAATTTTAACTTCTAAAGTTTAGGATGACAATTAAAAGTCTGTCTTAAATCAATAAGCAGGTGAACATTGAAACAGGTTTTACTTGTTGTTATCGTTTCTGGTACTGAGCAGCAAGAGTTGGGGCAGTATCAGGAAAAAGTCCACAGTCCTCGTTTTGTGCAAAAATATATTCATAAGTTTATCTGAAGTTAGTATGCAGCTTCAGCAGCCTAAGTTAACCTATAATCTTCCAGAGTTGGTCTATTTAGCAAGAAATCCCCTTTTTGTGTTTGAATAGACAGCGTTTGCTAATTGTTTTGCTGTGGAGGAATAGTGACACAGAGAGGGGAGAACACTGACAAAACATGAGTTAAATGTTTCGCCTAATAATGTAGAATAGTGACACGGTAAACATTAAAAACAGAACTAGCAATCAGAAATTAATAGAGCTCACCTGTGTTAGTTTGCTTCCGTCAGGTATCTGATCTCTGTTCGTGTGCAGTAGGTGTCAATCTTTTTAAGTTACTGTTTCCCTGTAGATTAAACTGGCTAATCAAGTATTGCTGGGGGTTCAAATAAGTTACATTACTTCATTCCTCCTTATGTATGTGTGGCTACATTTTCTAAATTCAAATTTTCATTGTAGTGTTTCCATTGAAGGTCACGGTTTAATATTTACTCTCATCTTATGTGTACCAATACTGCCTTCTTAAATAGTAGTGTCCTACCCCAGTATATATCTGTGCATGGGTGTAACCATGGTAGACATTGGGGAAGTCCAAATGAGAGTCCTCCCTCAGAGTGCATTTCCCACCGGCTGTACAGTAGCAACACATTCAGCCAGTGCAGTGCCAGGTTCACAGCACGGCTGTCAAAATTAGATAACTTGAAGACAGGAAAGGGAAGAGACGGGGGGGACGAGATGCAGCAAAGCGCCGCTGGTCAAATTCAAACCTGGGCCGCTGCCAAGAACTCAGCCTACATGGGGAGCACACTCTACTGGGTGAACTAGAGCTCACCACTAGCTAGTTGCTTTTAGTCTGAGGCTGTGAGATGGCCACGCCCCTTCATTTGAATAACAAGTAGTTATTAAGTATGAATGTATGAAATGTAATTATGAAATAAAAGTCCCCTGAAAAAATTAAGTAAAAACGATTTATTTGTTTAACTATATTGACCCATTTATTTTTGTTTTTATATATTCATATTTATTGACTCACTAAATTATTTCAGGATGTGTCATGGCCTTATTTGTTCATTCAATCATGTATTTATTATTAAATAAAATGGCATTCCATATAGACCTGTCACGATAACAAATTTTGCTGGACAATAAATTGTCCCAGAAATTATTGCGATAAACGATAATATTGTCGTTGAGAGACCATTTGCATCTAATATAATGATAATGCCATAATAATAATGCAGGTACACCTTTTCAAAGATCAATACACTTTTATTTCTAAAGAATATTTAACACTGGAACTGGAAGACAATATCCACAATATGTCTTTGAGCTCCTTTTAGTATGTCGTCTTTCACGCCGATGTACAGTTGTGGAATTGCCGTTTGTGACACGTATGTTCTCAGACTACAGACTCTGTACTACATTTTACCATTATGGAACAATAAATATTATTAAATTTAAATAATATATAATTAATAAATTAAATCTATCTATATGGCTATCTGCCACATGGCGAGTAAATGTTTGTACGAAAATAGTTACTGTTTTTCAGTCTTCATTTTGCGAAGGGTGCGGCTTCTGCTCCTCTGCGGGTCGGAGCTTCGTGGGGTCGAACGACACACACACACACACACACACACACACACACACACACACACACACACACACACACACACACACACACACACACACACACACACACCGGCACACACTGGCACACACCGACACACACAAACACTGGTGCAACTCTGATATACTTTCCACACTCCGTGTCCGCGGACAGTGTAGGCTTGTACCGTTAATGTTCTGTGCATTGTCGGACACAGGGGCAGCAACTTTCTTAAACCCACTTGCAGAACAACAAGTCCACAGTGGCGTGTATGTCCGAACCTGTCTCCACCGCCTCCACCTGCCGGTTGTCAGCTGTGTGGGTTGAATGAGAAAGGGAAAGCGGACGCCCGATGTAATCGGTGGATATAGCTCATATACTTTCTTTTGGGCGCCCCTTAACTGCAAAGTACTGCGGGAAACCCTGCTCCAACTCTCAACTAGCGTTTTCTGTCTCTGTCTCTCTCCGCCGGGAGTCCGCTACCACAAAAAGACCATGCGACTGACAAGAGGGTTCACTCCTACGTTCGCTAAGGAACCGCTGAGTGGTCCTCCAGTCTCTTTGGTAGAGAGACGAGGAAAACAAAACACGCATGCAAATGGAAAATTATCGCGCCGGAAAAAATACCAATCGCCTCATTTTTTTGTCGATGCGATTAATTGATTTATTATTTATCGCGTGACAGGCCTCATTCCATATATCTGTTCCCTTTCTGTGATTGTATGTAAAAGGACAAATCGTTAAAGTTGTCTTCATGATTTTACACATCTAACTTCTGCTCATCCAGTTTCCTTGATCTTAAAATAAAAACACTGTCATCAGTCTGACTGATCAATTATAGTTTAATATTCACACAATTTCCAACACCACAGAAATAATACAAAACCATCATTAAAATACACTCCTATTGTTAAAGCTAATACGTTATCCATGACGGCTGTCTGTAACAGACCACCGTTCACTTATCTTTTTCATTTATCTGTAAGCGAAATTTACATTCTCTTCATCTCCATGAAAGACAGGATGAATAGTCAGTGAGTTATTTTTATACATTTTGGGGCATGGCATTGTTGCTTAAATGAAGTCTAAACTTTATGACCATGCCAGAGCAGTGCATTATAATATACAGTAAAAGCCATTTTACTAAGAAGAAATATTAACAAACTAAAATTTTGTAAATAAAGCTATAAATCTCCAAATGTCCTGAAGACTCTGAGCCCATCATGGCACACAGTTTGAGATGGGGGATTGACCTTTCATCACAAGATGTCATACCAAGCCTATATCTCACTGATCACTACCGTTGACAAATATTTTATAATCCTTACTGTTAACCTGATTTTGCCTTATTTGCAACGTATTGTTATCTTAGACTTTTATATTTGCACTCTTCCCACTTTGTAGTTTTATATTTTCTTAATAAAATAAATAGACAAAAATTAAACATATGGTGGCAATACAACAAAAACAACAGATCCACCCCTTGACGTTGTTACAGATCCCGGTCGTCCTCCTGGTTTCGTGGTCCTCATCGTTAATATTCACTGCAACATAACCTTGGTTTTGAAAATTTCTAGGAACATGGCTCTTCGAAGCTTGGTAATTTCTTTTGTTTTCATGTCTGTTGTTGTGTTTGTTAGAAGAGTGCTTTTCCTGGATCACAATACACATCAGCAGTCCAAGGCAAGCAAGTTCACCCCATGTGTTTCTGATGTCTAAAACCTAAGCGTTACTTCCATAGAGGTTTCTGAGATGCAACAGTTGCTGTTGGTTTTCTCCCACAGAAAACTCTCTGATCTGTCTCAGGAGGTTAGTAGTGATCCTGTAGGTATGATCTGGATCATAAGGTGTCCCCTGATGTTCAGAAGTGTCATAATGCTGTGTGATATACACTTGATCTATCTGCAAAGCTTGCCCTACTATGTTCTGCTCTCTGACACGAATTATGATCCTGTCCCTGTTTCCTCCCATATCCTCTGTTGGGGGACGGACAACATAACGTGGGAGTGGCATGGATGTTTCTTGATTGAGATTTCCAATAGTGTAGTATCTGTATCTAATTCCCAGAGGCAGTGGGTCCAGCAGCCCCTCATAGTTGCCATAATGATGTGAGCCATAATCTCCATTGTTTGGGTCAAAGGTCAGCAATATGACATTGTTATTGTCTATTTCAACTGTGTTGGCAAACCAGTAGAGCAGCACAAGGCTGTGTTTGGGCACAGACTGGCCGTAGTTGATTTTCTTCAAAGCATTGATTGAACGGAGCCTTTGTACAGCCGACACAGAAGTCACAGCAAAGAACAGAGCTACGCAGCAACTCGTGACTCTTCCTGACATCTTCATCATCCTGTATATTTAAAAAGTAATTTTCCCCATTAGTCATCCATGCTGTACATTCTCAATCCATATATATATCTGTAGAGATTAATTATTTTCATGATTGATGATTTGATGAATGGCTCATTCTAACATCTAACAGATGTAACCGGGTGACAATTAAAGTTCTGTCTTAAAACAGTAGTCAGGTGGCCATATGAACATTGAAACATGTTTAGACTGTCTTTTCGTTCCTCCTGCTCATACTGAGCTGTAAGGGTTAGGCCAGTATAAATAAGTAAAAAATCTGCAGTCCTCATTCTATGAAAAAATATATTTGTGTGTTTATCTGAAGTTAATGTGAGGCTTCAGCAGCCTGAGTTAATCAAATGAAGTGAGTATCTATTAAAGTTAGTCTTTTTAGTAGGAAATTCCCTCTTTGTGTTTCAATAGACAGTGTTTCCTTGTTGAGCTATGGTAAAGGGATAGTAACAAAGAGAGGAGAAAATACTCACAAAGAAGACTTGGGTTAAAGGATTCACCAATTGGTGGAAAACAACCACTAAACAAAACTACAATCAGAAAATTAAGAGAACTCACTTGCGTTAGTCTGCTGCCGTCAAGTATCTGATCTCTGTGTTTGTGTGAGAGTAGGTGGAACTCCTTTTAGGTTACCGTTTCCCTGTAAATGAAACTGACAAAAGAACAGTTGCTGGTGTTTACAGAAAGTTGCATAATACAGCTGTTTAGATCAAACAGTCTACTGTATTGAAGAAAAGAAAAGTAGTACTTCCTTCTTTCCTGTTTGGGTTTACCAGTCATGTGCTTGTAGAAATGCAAAAAGCTGATTATTTTTATGTACAGTTGTCAGAGGAATGAGTCTGTAAAGAGAGCAGTCATCCTGTGAGTAATGGCAGTGAGTGTGTCCAATGAGGTTATACAAATTTCTGCCCCGATTTTTATCAAATTTGGTGGAAGGGTGTAGCATGGGCCGAGGAAGAACCCATTACATTTTGGAGCAGATCTTATTACTTTTAATTATTTTTCACTTTCATAATTAACATTGGATTAGGATCTGCTGATAACACCGGATATCAATAGTATGCTGAACTCTATCTGTGCCTCTCCTGTGATAGTCTGCAGAATGAGGAATAGTTAAGTTGTGTAAATATGATGTTATTAGCTCTGTTCAGCTGCTGCAACTCTACCAGCAACCAGCAGGAGATGCTGTCACACAGGTAGTTGGTCTCGCACACCTGGAAGGTATCAAACATGGAGCTTGTGAAAGGTTTAATGTATGTCAGTGCTGCATCCAATGTCCATTATAGTTTACATTTAGAATCATACCAAACAGCAGATCAGCTGTTTGTGTGCATACAGCATGGTTTAGTGCAGAAGCTGTTTGTTTTTTGTCTAGTAGTTTCTTTTGATATCCTGGATGAAGACTGTGGTATTCCCTATGGGGAAGGCAGAAAGAGAGAGTCAAACACACAGAGGAAACATTTAGTTTTTCTGTGGTCACCACCCACACCTTTCACATGGGCAGCAGAATCAGTAAGTAACACAAGGAATTTGAAATAAACAGTAAATACAGAAACAAATATGTACATATATCTGTTTAACATTAAGGAAAAAAAGCCTGTATTGATTAGTACAGGATGTGGAAAAATGGGTCCTGGAGGCGTACAGGTCCAGATTGCAGCCAATCACCTTCTCAGTAGAGCGGATGATGCGCTGCATTCTGCCCTTGTCCTTGATTGTGGCAGCCGTACCAGATGGTCATGGAGCAGGCGAGGATGGACTCGATGATGGCAGTGTAGAAGTGCACCGTCATTGTCTTTGGCAGGTTGAACTTGTTCAGCTGCCGCAGGAAGTAAATCCGCTGTTGTGCTTTTTTGATGATGAGGGAGCTGATGTTCAGCTCCCACTTGAGGTCCTGGGAGATGATGGAGCCCAGCTTAGCGGAAGGACTCCACAGTGTTGAATGTGGAGTCACCCAGGGTGATGGAGGACGGGTGGGGCTGCGTCATTGTCTCCTCCACTGTCTTCAGAGTGTTTAGCTCCAGGTTGTTCTGACTGCACCAGGTCACCAGGTGGTCAATCTCCAGTCTGTAGGCGTGGTGTCGTCCGCGAACTTCAGGAGCTTGACGGACTGGTGACTGGAGGTACAGCTGTTGGTGTACAGGGAGAAGAGCATAGAGGAAAGGACGCAACCTTGAGGGGAACCGGTGCTGATGGTCAGAGAGTCAGAGACGTGTTTCTCCAGCTTCATGTACGGCTTCCTGTCAGACAGGAAGTCTGTGATCCACCTGCCAGTGGAGTCAGGCACCTGCAGCTGGGAGAGCTTGTCCTGCAGCAGAGCCGGAAGGATAGTAATGAAGCACACAAGAGCATCATACAAATGATGATGTATTATGATACTCTTATTGCTGTTCTTTTTTTTTTTTTTTTTTTATAAATCGTAGTCGTAGATTTATTTTGAGAAAATAATTCAAATATTTCACGGCATGCTAATTTAGCAAACTTGTGGGGCACAAGATATCTCCGTGTTCCCTTTTGATACCATTATATTATACTCACAAATGTTTATACATAGCATATACTTTTTTGGGGCCTTTTTAGGCCTTTATTTTCACAGGACAGCTATGAAAGGGGAGAGAGGCCACCGTAGTATACACTTTTTTTCTGTAGAGGAGAAATACCAGCCAGTGATGCAATTATTATGATGCACACAGTGAGTCATGCTACTTCTATCCATCATGTTTCTGTGTTATGAAAGACCTTGGACAGCTGCGAGGGGGTCAGCCAGGCAGCTCTATGCTCCGCGTGCCAATACATGACACCATCTTGGCTTAGCGCGGCCCAGAAACATCAGCCGCTGCCATTGGCTTTCTGTCACAACATCCCTCATCTCCTTAAAATTAAGAATTATTTTATCTAGGATTGCCATGTTCCCAGCAGGGCAACAACTATGTAATAAAAGAGCATGCCAAGTTATGTCGGATCAAACAAATGATGGCTGGCTCATTCAGTGTTCACTCATGCAGGAGTCAGCATCTTTTAAGAAGAAACTTTGAAGGGGAGGGGATGGAAATCTGTTTTTATCTTACAAAAGATCTTTTTTAACCTATTAATAACATCTGTAAGTCATGTGTCAGCTTACATAGCTTTAGAGTTGTCACAGACTGAGCTACAATAAAATATGCAGGGAACTGGGGTATGTTTTGTGTCAGTGGTAACAGGGCCAACACAGATTTACACTCTGAACTCGGGGGAGCTCAGAAAACGGTTACTTAAATGTTTGGTGTAAAAGAGAGTAAGACAAACTTGAGTTATTGATGATCATGAAAGATGGAGACGGAGTTTGGCTCCGGAGGGGCGGTGATGTGGGAAAGATGGAAGAGGAAAAGTTTGTATTCAGAGCTCAGAGTTGGCAAATTTGCTCAAAGCAGTTTAACACATTCATTTCTCTTTTTAAACAACAGAGCAACTATACCATGACACTCTGCCACAATCACAGATAAGGCTACTGTATTAAATGTATTAAATTTGGGTGTTTTGCATGGCAAAGAACATGTTGCATTTGTTTTCCTTTGTTTATGTGATGTAGAATGTATTTAATTTTGTCGCTCAGTTCACTACACTGGCTTGGTTTATCTATCTAAATATACTGTACATGGTATGAGTAACGCAGTGCTTGTGTAATATTCTCCTGTGGTCACACCTGCATCAGCCACAGGGCAGCTTTTTAAAGAACACAGGAAGAAAGGACCAATTTCTTCAAGTACATGAAAATGGTGCTGAGGTGATTTAAAAAAAAAAAAAAATAAAATAATAAAACTAACGGCGCCAAGCAAACTCACTCCACTAGCTTCTAAACCCACTAGTAACTCCTGTCAGTTTTATCCACATTCTTGTATCTTTAGTTTAAACACTGGGTTTTTTATTAGGGCGATAAAGTGGAGTTTCACAAAGAGGGGTATGAAAAGAGAAAAGGCAAAGACCGAACAGTTTTATGACTGGGTCTGTAGTATGGGGAAAGTATAACATTTCCCACATTGTAAAACTAAGTATACCCAGGGTTTATTTGAACTCCTCATTTAGTAAGGTGTGTGTGTGTGTGTGTGTGTGTGTGTGTGTGTGTGTGTGTGTGTGTGTGTGTGTGTGTGTGTGTGTGTGTGTGTGTGTGTGTGTGTGTTTTTACTGAATGTTGGTCTAGTGTAGAATTTGAAAACCCATAACTATGCTTCAGATTGGTTAGATGGACATGGTATACATTCTGCACTGGGTGTAGCAGGCATTCAGCAATACGGTGCCGGCATGTGCTCGGAGAAAGGTTTATCTTGGCAGCAAAGTGTGTGTAAAGAAATGAAACCAATCCATCTTTCCAGCCTGTTATGCCTGCTTTTTCAGAAACATGACTCTTCATCTCGAGGAATGCAGGTGCTGCCCTGTGTGTGCATGTGTGCCTGCTTATGTGGCTGTAAGGTTGCACTCAACCCCCTGCACTGGTGTATAATTACACATCCTGTGAGGTTGGAGACAGCTGTTTCCTCTCCTCTTTAATCACACAAATCTATACTCCATAAGAATAGTAATCTGCCAAAGTAATTGGTTTGTTCCCAGGTTCTAAAAAAACAAGTGAATGCTGCATTTCTGACTATTTAACAGAAAATCTCCAAATGTTGAGACACTCGAGTTTTATTATCATGTAACTGTCATTCTTCTCTGTGTTTCCCTCTAAAACATTATGAAAACTGACTTTATTTGCTGCTCTGTTTTTAAAAGATTACAAATGACTGCATCCTCAAATGCTGCTGTGTTGGTTCTCTACTTAATAATATATTTATAGTGATGATAATGATTTTTACATCATACTAGTAATGCTTTTTTTTGTTTGGAAATCTGTGAGGATGTTATTGCAGAGTTATTTACAATTGCCAACACATGTCAGTTTAGTTGAGAACGAACAAATGTCGCCATATCCTCTGCTCATTCTGTAGCACACAAGAATGCGTGAATTAGATGGCTGTGAAAACTGCAACCCTGATTCATAGATGACAGATATCCTAACGGTGTTACCAACAGATGTAATAACAAAGGGAATCCCAGTGTGATGTGTCTCAGGTCTCGGTGAGAGGAATGAATGTGATGTGATGAATGCAGAGCCTGAGGAGTAGATGAGAGGTTCAGGTCAGATAATTAGGGTTGTAAATTATCTGGGACTTGAGGAGAGGGACATTCAGCTGGCCCAAAGGCTTCAGCCAACCTCAGTGCCTTTCATCAAATAACCCAGCTTCTCTATGTTAAGCTTAACACCCCCCCTCCCCCCTTATACAATGTTTAAATTCTGCTACTTTTTCCATAATAAAAGTTTACCTTTGTATTTATACACATTGCAAGTTATTTTCTTTATTTGTTGGAGGTGGGGTCATTTGAAGGAAGTGGGTGTAGCCTTTTGTGCTGAGTCACATGACAGGCATGAGTGGGAGGGGCAGGCCGGGAGCTTGCAGAGCACAGCAGAGTTTGGCCTCTCACTGGAGCGCTGCACTTTGGCAGGGGACATCTCTTACACACACAGACACAGTTCACACACGGTGAGTGTTTTGCATACTGGGAGTGTGCGCGGTGTGTATGAGTGTGATGTGTGCGTTTGTAAGAAAGCAGATGGAAGTAGAGGGAGTACATTTTCCTTTGTGTTCGGTTTTTTTTTTTTTGCATCTTCCCCCTCTTTCCTGTAAGAGGAGATTTGATCATCTCTTTTCACATACTATACTTGATACATATCTCTGCATACCTTCCATACTTGACTCGTGAAACCAGCTGTTTAGGTGTCTAAGTGTTATTGTTTTTAGCAGTTCAGTGTCAGGCGTAATATGCAAGACGAATGTATATATGTTGGCTGCAAAGAAAAATGGCTTTTGAGTACAGGTATACAGTTTTTCGTGTGTGTGTGTGCTATTGTTGAGGTTTTGCATTCTCTATTTTATCCCCTAATTGTTATGTGTGTTTCTGTGGCAAGCTGTGTAATCGATCTGTCTTTGCATAATAGACACGCGTGTGTGTGTGTGTGTGTGTGTGTGTGTATGTGTGTGTGTTTTAGAATATATATATATATATATATATATATATATATATATATATATATATATATATATATATATATATATATATATATAATTTTTTTTATGCATTGGTCCAATAAGCAGACTGACCCAATGTCAACAACAGATGATGATTTCCGTCTAGCTACCATTGTGTGTGTGTGTATATTTTTTATTTTATTTTTTTACTATTTGTAAATCAGCGACTCAGCTAAAGTGAAGACTAAGCAAAGGGGACTACAGCTGGAAATAAGGCCAATGCTGCTCCTTTTTACTGAACAGTTAATTAAAGGGCACTGTTCACGACCTTATAAACTAATAACAATGTCCGCGGTCTGGCTGTTTTTCACGGTGAAAAAATGAGACCCATGAGAGCACTATGCAATACTTGCAAGGTCGAAGTAATGAGAGGAGGATGCGGTGTCAAATCCTTTAACGCCGCCAATTTGATCACTCGTATGACGAACCACCATCCAGAAGTTCCCAAACAACATAGGCAGCAAGCTTCTAGCAGCAGCCTAAACGCAAACAACGGCAGCTGAAGCCCACACGGTAGCGAGTGTGCGTTGGAGAGAGAGTTTATCGGTCAGTGAATAAATGCTACTACTCCTCAAGACCCAAGCCAAGTTCCAGTGTCTGACATGCTAGCTGCTAGTTAAAAAAAGTGGAGAGTTTAGGTTTAGCCACAGAGCTAGCGACAACTTCAGCTCAGGCTCACTGACTTAAGGTGGGCTGACTTTAAGGTGGACCAGCTATTCTCATTTTAGTGACAGGCCGCTCTTTCAAGTTTTGCTTTAGTGATCTCTCCCTCACCAACCCAGGGAAAACTTTAAATAGGACATTTAGTTTTATTTTCCTTTTTAGTTATTGATTTATGATCCAAACTTTTTCACAGATGTGAGTTAAACTAGACTTTAAGTTGTACTACAAAAGTCGTATAGGAGAGACTTGGTGTTGTCTTTATTTACACGCACACGGAGGGATGTTCTATCATGTTTCTGCCCCTACTGTGTTTAAATCCACTTCTCTGCTTCTCCATTTTTCCTCCCTTCTGACATTGTCAACACACTGGACGTGTTCTGCTGTTTCTGACAGTGATCCATTACCAGATCACGTAGCGAGCACTCGGAAGTGTGTGTTTGTGCAGCAAAGTTAAAGGTTAGCGCCACATGTTGTCATTAGGCTCAGCAGAGTGCGTAAGGGAATCATTTTAGTTTCTTTGGAATGTACAGTGAAGGAATCATCTTTTGCCCTATCCATCTCAAGTTTCTTTCAAGTTTATTTTTGCTTTTCTGCTTCTTTAATTATTCTTTCTGTCTGTGTGTAAGCGAGAAAGTGATTGTGTGATCTTTTGGCTAACTGGTGATGTGACAGCAGTTGTAACAAAGCAGAACCTCTGCATTGTATCATTTATGCTTTGTTGTCTAGGCCTGACCTGAGCGATACAAGGCTTTGCTCTTTGATAATATCAAACTGATGTAAAACAGCAGCCACCCTTCACCTTTTTAGAGAGTCACCCGCCTCTGTTTTGCCTCACAAGCATGCACACACACATTGACACACACACAGCTGATGAAAGGAGCACTGTTGTGGCCCCCTGTGCATTGCCAGGCAAGAATAGGCAATGGCCTTTCACCAGTGTTTGATGGGATGCTGAAAAGGTCATCGTTACCTTCTGCATATTGAATGTCTTTCTGTGTCTGTGTGTGATTGAGTCAGCCAATAAGTCAGTGCAGTACGATTATGTTTCTGTTGTGGAATTCATCATCACAACTTTGAAATGCAAAATATTTCATGAATGCAACCGGAGCTCTGTAATGTAAAATTGATAAGGTTTTGTAGCTCGACGTGCTGTACATTCTTAGAATAGCACGTTTTGTAGTGTGTGGATGTGCATGCATGTGCATTTTGTGTTCATTATAAGAAAGTGTTGTAAAATGTAGTGTTTTAGTTGACTCTGTACTCTGTAAACCTAGGATTTTTTTTTTTTTTTCATTCACACATGTATGGTGTCCAGTGCCAGGAAACAGAATCTTCACTTCCCAAATAGATCAGATATAAATCAGGACAGACTACAATGTAGTAACACAAAAGGTGTAGGACTTAATCTTTAAGTGGAGTGGGTACAGTAATGTACACAATGTCAAAAATTATGTTTTGGAATTTTAAAATAGAGCATGTCCTCTAAAAGACAACAGGGATTTTAAAGGTTAAGTGCTGATATGAGTGATGAGGAAGCCTTAATAATTGACTCATTTAACCTCCATTCAATGCAGTCAAATGGTAGAAAATAAGAACTGAATGAAAAGGAAATCGCACTTAGTCAACTGTTCTACATGACCTAGCAAATTATTATAGTCCGTAGTAGTTGGGTCTTCTGAAGGTATTGTCTGCTACTCTTGAGCTTTGTATGTGGGTCAGTCACAGTCCATAAATACTGCCCCTGTACACACACACACACACACAGACACACAGACACACAGACACACACACACACACAGACACAGACACAAAGATTGTGGAGTGGGTCAAAGGGCCTAAGGATTCCAGAAACAGGATTGCTTCAAATGTTTGTTTCATGTATGTCTATATTGACATACAACTGCATGTGAAGATGTGTTATGAGTTTGACATCTTTTGACTGTCAAACTGATGTGAGGAAAGAGGTCAGATTCCTGAGCCCCATGGCCCTGTAGACCCTTGCTTGCTGTCAGCCAACCATTTCACTGATACACTTTGACCCGCACACTAAGATAAAGAACTACACTGGCTAGCTACCACAGAGGTAGCCTAATGACTTTAGCAACTCCTGTCAGTGAGCAGCTAGCAGATAATAGCTAGTTAACTTATTATTCAGCCTCTTTGCAAAGAGCCTCAATTGGCAACTTCCTGATTCAGTTAGCTTTTGTGTAAACACACCTAGGGGTTAATGTTTAGCAGGTGCTTTGGGCTAGAATATTGTTTTGTAAGGCTAAACAATTCAGTCAATTTCAGGAATGTAGTATTGCAGTGGAAGCTCTTTCCTTAAATGTTGATATTGAGTTAGAAATTAAATAATTGAGCCGTGGAGTGATGAGTTTGTCCATTACCTTAGTTGCTCCTGCTTTTCATAATATATGGATTAAACCTTGCAAAATGCACTTTGTTGCTGTAAAGGACCTTTTTCTGTTGAGCTGCTCGGTGTCAGGGGCAGTTAAAGAGCCTAGAAAGAAAACCGCTCTCTTTTACACCACTGCAGTGTGGGTAGGGCTGCTCGATTATGGAAAAAATAATAATCACGATTATTTTGGTCAATATTGAAATCCCGATTATTTGACACGATTACTCATTAACATTTGGATATAATGGATAGTGTCCAGGGTATAATCTGTTAGTGTCCTTTTATCTCACAGAAAGAGTCTTTGGATCAGAATAAAATCTGTTTTACTACTGTGAGTCGGTTCAGCTTTACAGATATCACACATAACGTTACACCGCTAATGAACAGTTCCACAGACCTAACACAATGTGCATCTCACATCACATGTTGACTCACTATGACCACTACTACTGTCATTACTAAACATTGTGCCAAAATATCACATCGTCAGTGGGCTTATTTGCTAGCTAACCTTAGGAAAAATCCAGCACATAGACGGTACCTTAGAGTAACGTTACGTGAAACAGGTGATTTAACGTCCCTGCTCATTTACATACAGTTTAACAATAAAACTAAATGCTGAGGGAACATTACTATGTTTTCTCATGTTGTTTTTGAGCAGTATGTCTATGCACCCCCACTAAGCTGGAAAAAGTTTTTTAAACAGTAAGTGAATACAATGTCTATAGACAGTATACTGCGCGGTCAAAGGCAGAGCTGTTCCCAGACAACTGAGTTGGTTTTGCCTTGTTTTGCTCACCAAACGCTGCTGCCATCTTTACTCGCGCTGAGTTTTTAAATTCCAGCGGATGATATGCACATGACTTGCCTCCCTGACTGGCTTCGGGAGGGGCGGAGGGGCGGATGTGCACGTGCGGATGTGCGCATGCGTGTGTGTTTCAGAACACAAGACAAAATAAGAGTGTTCTTGCAAAACGGAACATGGCAAAATAATCGTTTTTTCTCGATTATACTATTTTGGTGAGCCGAAATTGAAATCGAAATTCAATTAATTGCACAGCCCTAAGTGTGGTGTCTGAACGCATTCTTCTAGACAAACCTGTGGGCTTCTACTTTCATTACTGAAATTTAAGTATTTTAAGTAAAACTAGTTGCTGAAGCTACTTGCACTGACATGAATAAAAACTGGGCTGCGTAGACTGAAAGTACCAAGAATGTATTAAGACATTTTGTTGTGTAGCTATGGAGAGGTGACACCTAGTAATTATACAATCCTTTACAAACATGCATACAAAATATTGTTTATACACAAGACATAACCACACGTTATTACAGATATCCCGATCAGCTTTTTTGACCCTCCGATCTGATTTTTAAAGAAATATTGAATATCTGCCGATACCGGGTCCCGATCTGATACTTTGCTCAGGTAATAGAGCTGCACACCGTTTTTTGTTAACAAAATAACAAAGTAAACAAAGTCATTATAATATTTCTTAAGCTTAATACATTTAACTTAGTGGAGCAAATGAGTCTTTTCTCTCAATACCAAAAATGTTCTCTTTAGGATCCCAACCACAGTCTCAAGTTCCCTGCTGAAGAACAAAAACTAAACGGACTCCTTTTGGGAATAATAGTCAATCTTTGATAAAACTACATGTAGTAATAGGGTTGGGTACCGAAACCCAGTTCCACTATGGAACCGGTTCCTATGCAAACGGTAGTATTTGGACCGGATTAGAACGCAAATTTCGGTTCCGACTGAAATATTTTTCCTCTGTCGCTCCGGACAGCAACAGACTCTTTTATTTTTATTTTTTTCTTTCTCCCCTTTCTGCCGAGTGGCGCACGTGCCCGCTCGCGGTGTGAAGCGCGTGTCCGCGCTATTCTCGGACTGCTGATAGACGGCTTTTTGTACACGTAAAAGCATATTAACCATTCACTGCACGTGATCGCTAGTAAACATATTACAATTGCTCTGCTAGTCTATCATTCAGGACAAGACCGTGTAGCCTGGTGGTGGGGGAGGCAGGACAGCCTCCCCAAATTGTCTTTTCTTTCAAACTCCTGTCTGTGTGTGTACAGACGTCGTGGACACCATCTGAGAGAGTTTTCTCCTGTGCAGGACCTGCCATAAAGTCAGGAGAGGTGTAGTATCTTGCCAGAGAAGGCAAATATGGTAATTTTTCTGCAAAAGAACTGCTAAAGTTTGAAGCTGGTTGGCATACCAACTCAACATCATTTATTTTGTTGTTACTTGTTAATAGTGTAACTGTTATTTGTTAAATTATTGTAGTTATGTGTTAGGTGACTTAGGTTTACTTATTATATATTTAAGTACTTTAAAACGTTAATATATTCAATTTAAAGTGATGGTTCGGAGTAGTTTCACCCTAGGGTCCTTTGCACCATGACCTCGAGCCAAACACCCCCCCAGAAGCTTTTTTCACCTGGGTCGAACATTGGGAGAGTTAGCGTAGAGTAGCGTTATCAGCTGAATAGCTTAGCGCAGAGGCTAATGGATCCGGTGTCTCTTAACATTACCCAACTAATAATGTCCGAAATGATACCAAACGTCTACACTAGTACAAATAGGTTATGCACTCAGCGATAATTGTAAACGTTGTGTAGCGAAGTACACCAGAAGTTTATGAACACTTGCCTGCTCTCTTCTGCTCTCTGCTCTCTGCTGCTGCTGCTGTTACTACCGGGCAGTAAGAGTGCTTAGGGACATCTATAAATTACTACACCGAAAAGAGATGCAACAAAAATATTTATTAATTTAATGATTAAATAAGGTAATGTCTCCAAACTTACCTCAATTATTACTTGTCTCCTGCTAGTTATACTACAGCACTTACTTTAAAAATAAGTTAAACTAAAAATATTTTTGTTGCATCTCTTTCGTTGTAGTAATTTGTAAGACGTCCCTAAGCACTCGTCTCACAGCAGCAACAACAACAGCAGAGAGCAGAAGCCAGCAGGCAAGTGTTATTTACATAAACTTCTGGTGTACTTACAAACTTTCCAATCCATCGTTTTATGAGTGCATAACCTATATATACTAGTGTAGACCTTTGGTATCATTTTGGGCATTATTAGTGGGGTAATGTTAAGAGACACCTCGATCCATTAGCCTCTGCGCTAAGCTATTCAGCGGCTAACGCTACTCTACGCTAACGCTCCCAATGTTAGACCCAGGTGAAAAAAGCTTCTGGGGGGGTGTTTGGCTCGAGGTCATGGTGCAAAGGACCCTAGGGTGAAATTACTCCGAACCATCACTTTAAATCATTTTCAATTTTTAAAAAACTCCATAAAAAAGCCTTTCTTTTATGTAATTTTTCAGTTTTTCAAGAATCGGTTAGGAATCGGAATCGTTTTAATAGTACCGGTTCGGAATCGTAAAAATCCAAACGGTACCCAACCCTATGTAGTAATGGGTCTTGCACTTAATAGTCAATCTTTGATAAACTAAACTTTGTTACGCTTCTTGCGCTTAAGAGTCAATCTTTGATTTTCTTCTTGTGTTTACCGTCGTCTCCATGGAATAATGGCCTGAAAGCGTGGTTTCCTGGGGGAATCACAGAAAAAGTGTGGAGAATTGGTGTAATCCACTTCTGTTTTTAAAAAAAAAAAAAAAAAAGGTGACTGACTATTTTTTGTTGCCAAGGGCTGGCAAGCTAGGAGACACTCTCTGGACAGACACTGGTGAGTGGCCGTGCCCATCTTGGTTTGAAAGTGGTGGCATCCAGGCAGTTTGGCTGTGGTGCAGGGCGTGTGTGATTAGGGCAATCAGTACAAGCTGATGTAAATGATCGGAGTAAGGTAATCAGGGTAAATGCCCATCCCCGATCAGTAAAAAATGCGAAAATCGGCTCGGATACTGTGATCAGGACATCCCTACATGTTATGAATAGAAGGAAGCATACACATATTTTTCACAGACCAATGCACACCCAGTGCCAGGTGACACAATGAGCGAGTTGGACCCTGCAGGGGTCAAAGGGCACATTTCTCCAGAGAGCTGAATGATGAGGACTCTGGGAACTGGGCCTTGCTGCACAAACACACTGACTTTAATAACACAACAGACCATGTTTGCACTGCCACCACTCCAATTTCCCCATTTTATTAAGGGATTCACTGTCAGAGGGTGGGAAAAAGTGTTTGGGTGTATTTACATGAATGTTTATAAACCTCCCCTGGGCTTGCCCTAAACCAATGTGGTCTGAGTTATCTAGAGTAATTGATTCTGTGCTGGAGGGCTGTTGGAGTCCCAGTTGAAAGTAATTGAATGGCTACATGCACTTTAATCTTTTCTCAGTTATGCTTGTACCATTTCTTCCTCTTAGGGGAAATTAACCGTAAAAAAGCGAGCTCGAGAATCATTGGAAAGGCCTCACAGAAACTTCTTTATTTTATTACATTGAATAAGGTTTGCAGCAGTCCACACATTTCTGAAGAAGGATCTGGGTCACCATCAAAACAACTGTGTCCATGTTACGATGAGACAAACCTGCAAACCTTCTATGTCCTGTCTGGGAATGTAAATAAAAAAACAAGATGAGCAAATGTTTTCAAAGAGGGCCCATAAAAGATTTTAGACCAGAGCAAAGATGCAAACGACCCATTTAGTGCATTAGTCTGCTAATGTGTGTTTGACATGGAGCTCCAGACAAGTAGTGGAATGACTTGACTTGAAATACCTGAGTTCAAGCCGCCTCCCCACGTCTAAGTTGAGCATTTTACCTTCCCAACCCACAGATTCCGTTGTTTTGGTCATTTTTTTTCTGGATATTTGTGCTTCTACCATAAAAGTAAGTAGTCTACATAGTTGGATGATTTCTTCCATTTAGTCCAGTTATGAACGACATGGATGAAAAATTTGTTTCTGTATATTAGATATGCGATCGGGGGTCTATTTTGGAAAATTGACAGGATGCTCTAGCCTCGCGGTTCCATCAAAAATAGACCTGGCATGTATTTTTAGCAGAGCGGAGAGCCGCTTCTGGAGAGCCGCTTCTGGAGAGCGCTTCTACAATGCGCTGCTTGGTGGGATCCCAAGCATTGTCTTGAGTGGCTGCGATTGCTGGTGACGGCCACAGCAGCGCCAGAACACAGCACAGACACGCTTGGTGGAATCGAAGGGTTAAGCTTAGCCACAGAAACTTGACTTTAAAAGTGTTTGCACTCTGAATGCCATGATTGGTACTATTACAGTAATTAACATACAACAGGGTTCATACGTTTTGAAAAAACCTGGAAAAGTTATGGAATTTGAAAAATGCAAATTCCAGGCCTGGAAAGGTTTTGGAAACATAAAAAGACCCAGAAAGTTTTGGAAAAGTCATGGAATTTTTTTTAACACAGCATAATAATAATAATATGTCATTAATAAATGTATTTTCACATCGTCTTAACCTCTACTTTGTATTCGGGGCGCGATATTACGAATCCCACTATAATCCACATAAATTGTCATTCATTTTATAGTTAAACCTCTGAGGGTAAACTTTAACACAGATTTGTATTCTTATTGTATAATGTCGACTGACATTTTCAGGAACACATAGTCATGGAAATTTGCCAAAAAGTCATGGAAAAGTATTGGTTAAAATGCATATGAACCCTGAAACAAGAACAATGACCAAAAATGTAGACCATCCCTAATAATAGGTATACAATGGTTTGACTCATCTTGAGTCATCCTGTCTTTAAGTTTCTGAAAGTATTAACAGTGAAAAAATTATGGTATATCATGGTTAATTAAGAAAGTATAAAATAGGTGGTACTTTCTTATAACTCTATTACACAGTCCTAAAATAATCTAAATAAAGGGAATGATTTAGAAGAATCAGAGTTTTAAGGATTCAGTGTATGAATCGTACTCCTATGATATGCACTTCTCTTGGTCCAAGTCCTTTTCTTTCTCTGGATTCCTCTCTTGAGATTCAAGCCAGTTTGTACAGAGGGTCAAACCACTGGTTTGTCATAAAGGGACTAACCTCAGCGCCACTGTTTTCCAACCTAAACTGGGAACATGACCTCTGACCTGCTCGCCTTGCTGTCAGGATCAACACCCTGGACAGCTGAGGCATGGCTCAGTGGTTTTGACCACATCTCCACTAAACATAGACGTCACAGTCGCAGTGTTCTTCATAGTTTTTCTTTTCTTTAAAAAAAGGCAACGCACAGGGACGGGTTTAACTGGTTTCAACTGTATTTACAGCCCTGTTTGGAGGTTTGTGTGTAGTTAGGAATGACCCAAAAGTGGAATAAATCGCAAACGCTATTATCCACACTTTTTTTCTGTTTCCTCCCCTCCTCCTCCATTCCACACTCCTTCCTCTGTCCTCTTTTTCCTGACCTTATCTTTTTTACCTCCCCCTACTTAATAATCCTTTTCCTTTTTGCTTCTATTATCATGCTTATCCCCACACTCCTGCCTTTCTCTACCTCTTCTTGACTACATCTTTTCTTGCTGCTTTGACTTTCTTATCTTTGCTCAGATTTTTCGTCCTTTCTCCATTCCCAAATGCTTCGTGGTATACAGTAGGAGACCCCAGCCATATTTACAAAAAGCAAAGTAATCCGATACTGCTGGAAGCAAGAAAGGATATTCTGTAGTGCCTGTAATTGAAAACAGGATCACAGCAAGCCCAATGAGTCATTCTCTGCTTTCCAATTTCTAAAATAATTTTTGCTTTCTTATTCAGACTCAAAGAAAACATTATCTATGCAAGCCCATAACTGGACCCGATACAGGGGAAAACCTTTTAGAAAGTAGAGCTGAGGGACGATTCAACTCTTAAAGTGTTCATATTATGCTTTTGGGCTTTTTCCCTTTCCTTTATTGTGTTATGTGTCTTTTTGTGCACATTATAGGTTTACAAAGTGAAAAAGCCCAAAGTCCACCCCCAAAGGGACATCTTCCAGAGAAATCACTGTTCACAAACTGCTCCAAACAGCTCTATTGTAGTCCAGCCTTTACTTCCGTGACGAACGTGCGTCACTTTGTAACACACGTTATAATGCTCGCCTAGCTGCTAGCATGGCACTCCCTCGTACTCTGCAACTGACAAGCTAGTAGTACTTACTGCACATGTGCAACTCCCAACTAAGATGGCACAGCAGTGTGATGTCTCACTCTGTAGCTAAAACAGAGAGCTCAACACACAGGGTGAAAAGAGGAGCTGCAGCAATGTGCAGTACAACAAATAGGTTTTTTTTCTGAAAATTAAACCACATAAACCTATTCTGGTGTAACCTCTAAATACAATTTATGAACCTGAAAATGAGCATAATATGATCAATGAAGTATGGCAGACATTTGCAGCCCCTGAATATAGCCCCTGAAAACTCTCCTTCTCTGCAACATAAAAGACTTAAGACAAAAAGCAACAATCAAAACTAAAGAAACTCTCAGCTGTTATTTTTTAACAGTTTAACACTAAGAAACTTGACTACGTGGTTGTGGTTTGATCAGATTTGACTGACAGTGACAGCAACAAGCAAACAAGAAACATTGGAATCAAAATGTGATGGGGGTTAAGTGTGATTGGTGCATCGAAATACATCTTATTTCCCTTCAGAACCCTTCAGAAGCCAGTGAGAAGAGCACAGAGAAAATACAGACTCAAATAAATTACTGTAATTATTGTAACTTTGAAAGAAATGTGTCATGTAGAACTCCTTCCCTCCATAGTAAGAAGTTGTATGCTTTTTACTGCCTAAAAACCAAATCACTTAAGACGTTTCCTCCTTTTAAGCTACGTTGTTGAGTCGGAAAAGGGGATCAGTTGTGCAGGGTTGCTGTGGGATGGTAGACTGATAACATTGTGTCATTGATTGGGATGGGGTTTGATAGCATTTTATCCAATCTAAATCCTTTTAAATCCCTTATTGATCTTTGTAGGCATTATTCTTGATGGGAAATTAAGACATCTTAGTTAAGCTGGGCTTTTAGAGTGTAGGGCTTTCACCACATATGTAGTCACTGCTCTGGGACATTAATTAACCCTGTCCTCCTGACTCATATTTATTTTGGCTGTGAGGGAAAACTGTGTTTGCTCCTCATCTCAATCATCTCAAACACCGCAGGCATTTAAAGCATAATATTTGATAAACTGCTCAACATAATTGTTTAAAACAAATTGGAGCTAGATCAGTTGACCTGAGGCTTTTTTTAACAAACAAAATCCTTACCGAGCATGTTTATACCAAAGCCCGTTTATGTGCTAACATCCACCACACATACTGAGATACCTGATGCTCCTACAGTATGTGGTGTCTTCTTATTCCTATTTGACCTGGCATGAACTTGTATTCTTTCTATCTCAGGCTAGTGTTTTGACTAAGGTTGGGGTAATGTCCCCATGCTGGTAAGACATCATGCAGGGCTAGACATTTTTCATGTGGAGGTCAAATGTCTTTTAACATTTATAGGGTCCTTGTCCAACCGGCTGTCTCCTGACATCTGTGTTTACTGGCTAGAAAACATTTTAGGCCTACAGCACTTTGGCAGGACATCGTGGAAGAGCTGAAGGTATGAATGCCTCTGATTTATGGTCAGTTAATCCAGATGTTTTACAGTAGGCTACTTGTGAGTCCTTCACAATTCTGGTATTAGTCACACTCAAAACAACAGAATTAACACAATACGCTTCACTTGTGGGATTTGTAGTTTACTGAAATTGACGACACAGGACTAAAACGGTTTACTACTTGTAATGAAAGTGATTGATTTCCATTGCTTCGAGCACTTTATGTTCTTTTGTGTGTTGACTTTACTTTGACTTGGGCAAACGGGCAGCGTGCACTCATGAAGGACTATTTGTTAAACAGAACAGACCGCTTGTTAATACAATAGATGTGGTTGGTATTGTTCTCAGTACCCTGTACTCAAACTAGGAAATGAGACACTTATTTCAGGACAATACAGGTACTGTATTGGTTTGTACACAAAGCCTTCTAAAGTAGAAATACCATGAGAATAGGGACCAGGTCACAGAACCACTTAAACTTGGCTAGGACCAAAAGAACTCTCGGCGGCATTTCACTGGTTATTTTATCACAGATTAGGTAAATGTGGGTAAAAGCTAGGGCTCGGTATAGTCAACGATTTAACAAATCGATTCACAATGTCCCGAATCGATTTTATTTTCGATTCAATATAAATTAGATTAGGAACATTTCTACATTTGTACATGGTTCCCTCTGACCTGCTGCATTCTTAAAAGTATCAACGTTTACATTAAGAACTGACCCCAAAGCAGTTACATTATTTTACTTTTTATTTAACATGAACACAATAAAGTGCAGCTCTACAGACTCTACAGTCAGTGAGTATTGTGTAATATTTCATTCAGATATCTTGAGGTGACAGAGGGACCCCTTTTGAAAATAGCCATGCCAGTTTTTCCCTCGCCAAAATGTGGCTTATTTTTGGAGGGTTATTATAACCCCCCTTCCGGACACCGTAGTATTACATAGTTGGTACCAATGGATTTTTTAGGTCTTTTAGTTTCATATGATACAGACAAAGATCAATTCTTGGATTTTCTTTATATATATATATATATATATATATATATATATATAATATTCTGGACTGTCAAATGAAAATCAATTTTTTTTTTTTTTTTTTTAACCCAGCTCTAGTAAAACCCATTATTGTTTATTTTCTCCCTTTTTTAAACCCACACTGATCACAAAATAAAGGTGTGTATACAGAATTCGAGAAGGATTGCATGTAGCTATAAAATAGATATAGGGCTGCAACAGAATATTTTCATTGAAAATGTATCTGATTATTTTCTCAACTAGACAATTAATTACTTAAAATGTCAGAAAAATAGTGAGCAGTGTTCATCACAATTTCCTAAAGCCCAGGGTGAAGTTGTTCAGCTGTTGTTTTGTCCAACAGTCCAAAATCCAAAGATTTCAGTTTACTATCAAAAAGAAATGCAGCAAATTCTTTAAAAAAATTGAAAAACTATAATAATTATATATTTGGGGGAAAAAAATTCATTGTTTCAGCTCTAAAAAGATGTCTCTGACATTTTGATCATTTAGTGTGTTCATAGTATCTATTATTTTAAAAGGAGGAGGTTATTTCATTAGTGTTTTGCAGGTGTAGCTGCTGTTGGATGATATTTAAATGTGACCTCTGAGGCTGAAACTTTACCGCAAGTGTCTGTTAACCCCATTCATTTTATGTCTATTCCTTTGATGCTTTGCTGGCATCCTGCTTCAGGCGAAGCTCAGTTGTCGCAGCCATGCCTGTCAAGGCGTGCTAGCCCCTGGCCAACATCTCTGTTTACAGCACATAGCAGTCAAACAGAGAGAAATTGACGTGAACAGTGGTGAGCGGAGATGAAAGGAAAGAGGTTGTGCGAGGTAGATATAAAGGTGATAAGAGGTGACTTCAGCAGAGTTTGGAAAAGGGAGAACAAATGTAATGTCCAAGATAAAAGCCAGTGGGAGGGAAGAAGAAGGCAAAGTTGTAATGTCAGAGCAAAGAAGACATGGGAGTCACACAGGAGAGATTATATAAAACTAAGAGATGGAGTAGAGAGGGAAACTGATGACAGGCGAGATAGCACAGTATCAGTGTGTGGAGAGAGGAAAGGGTGAGGTTGAGAGAGAAAAGATACGAGCAGAGTTATGGGAATGTGGGATGTGCAAAGGAGAGGTGGAGGGCAGTAAGTCATAGTAAGTTGCTGACTGACTGCTGGAACAGGATGGGGAAGTGGTGAAGGAGGCCAGGAGAGTTGCTTCCATAGGTGGAACACACACACACACACACACACACACACACACACACACACACACACACACACACACACACACACAGGAGCACATTATAAAAGTAAGACTCAATTCTAACATGAACTAGTGTTGAGTTTCCACAGCAGTGTTATTCTTCATTGAATTTCTTCCATTAATCAATGCAGTGCCAGTTTGAAGTGTGTGGACTTTCTACTTGTCATTCTCTGTTGCTTTAATTCCTCAAGTGGTACGAGTGTACTGGCTAGTTGTCTGGACTTCTTCTCCTTGTGGCAGGCCAAGTGTCGAGGAGTAACATTTGTGCTTGAGCTGGAATCCAAAAGCAGTTTAATTCTTGGCAGCCAGTCGTGTGTGTGTGTCCGTGTGTGTGTGTCCGTGTGTGTGTGTCCGTGTGTGTGTGTCCGTGTGTGTGTGTGTGTGTGTGTGTGTGTGTGTGTGTGTGTGTGCCTGCAGGTCAGCTATATGATCAAAAGGCGGAAAAGGCTGTATGTGTACGAGGTCATGGCATCCACTGTGTTTAAATGCACAAGCATGTACTCTCCATTTGTGTGTGTCTGGGTGAACAGATCAGGTTTCAGCCTCAGCAGTATTTCTCTTTTCCACTCTCATATTAACAGGACAGTAACTGCACTGTGGAGAGCGAGGGAAAGGGAGGCCCTGTGAGGGGTAGCAGCTGCATGAACTACTGTACATACAGACGCAAACATACGCTGTAAATTCTTTACCTACGCTGACTTAACACATTTTTAAGCAGAGCTTCACCCACTTTCTGCATGCATATTGGTGACCTTTTAACAGACCATGGGGAACATATTAAAAGTTGAATATTTATCTTTAAAATTAGATACATATCCAAAAGCATTCCAAAGGAGGACATTAAGCTAATCATTATCAAAACAAACTGCGGGGATAACCTCCTGCCAATTGCAAAGTACTTTAATGGGGTATATTTTCTAATAGTTTTCTGTTGAGTCAAAAGTATGTGTTGGCATGAGACCAGCCAACCCCTCTGTTTAAAAGACCAGACATGTTTTTAAAAGGGGTGTGTGTGTGTGTTGTTTTTTAGTAAAAACCAGATTTATCAGTCACCTTCGCTCCAGTCCTTCAGCAGGTGCATCCAAAGCACTGATGAGCAGGCAGGTTTTTTTATGTGTATTGTTTTTAATGGATCAACATGCCGCTCTTAATTTAAGGAGTAGTTCAACATTTTTGGGAGAAACACTTATTCACTTTCTTTCCAAGAGTTAAGATGAAAAAAACACCTTGTGTACTTCCTTGTCTTGCTTACCTGACCTGTTTTTCATATTAGCACCACTGCATATGCACATTTGTCACTTCTATCCACCCCCATACCCTTCATATCACACCTCATCTCATCCCTTTAACCTTCTCTCGCTCTTTCTCCATCAGGACCAGAAGTGACTTCCAGCTACAGCAGCAGTGCCATGTCTGAGGCAGTGGCGCCTGATGCTATGGTTTCCCCAGCAGTGGGTGTCCCGTACGGGGAGAAGGCCGGTGGCCCTGTGTTGGACTTCAGTTATGTGGGCATTGATGCCATTCTGGAACAGATGAGAAGGAAGGCCATGAAGCAGGGTTTTGAGCTCAACATTATGGTTGTGGGTAAGTAGCGCATGTGTACACCAGCTAAAGTTTCAGTCATATTGTCCAGATTTAGTTAAAGCTAACATGATTGTGTCTGATAGCACAGTTACCTCACAGAAAGAAAGTTCTACATACTGCACACTGAAAAGGTGGATTTCTAATCGTGAAGATTATTTTGTATTTCATTCTGAGCCTTGTCATCAAGGGCAGAAAGTAAATTTTACATGTAGCATCAAGCTGTTACCATTACACTTATATGTGACTCTAAACTTCTTTAGTCAGCTGTTCAGGTATGATATTGTTTTTTGTCATTGACAGAAATTGGAGGCCTCAAAATTATTTTTAATAAGCAGCCACACACAGTAGGATTCTTTCTCACTGAACCCTCATCACTTTGATCAGACACCTTTTAAAACAGGAGCTAATCACACACACACACACACCTCAACAGTAGACAGGCCACCATAGAACCCACACCACCTCCCTGCTGAATGTCTCCTCTGGATGATGTGATGAAGCTTGCTTAAGAAGCAGCCTCAGAGTTGAGACTGAGTTATATAAAGCTGTGGAGGCAATGGTAAGCAAAACTAAACAAAGTTGGTTTCCATGTTCAGGTGAAGTTAGATACCACCACTTAAAAAAAAAAAAAAAAAAAGGGACTGCAGGAAGGAATGATTGAGTTTGGATCTTTATGGTCAAGTGAGCTCTTCAGAGATTTGATATAGATTACTAAATCCCCTTTTCATTTTTGTATTGGGCAGAATTGGGTTCAATCAATGCTGCCAAAGCTTTAGTGTTGATATGTGATTTTTGATGTAGTGATGATCATTCCCAAAACTTCCAACTGAATATGAATTTTCTCCATTTAAAATCTGCAGCTGTTGGCTTCAGTACCAGTTGTAACGATCCATGTTTGCATGGAACTTGTGCTGCTGACTGCCTGTTTGTGTCTCCATAAATCAGTAAAGATGTTCTTCTTGATGTTGTTTAATCTGAAGTTGAACTATGAATGTTTGTTGCCCAGTGGGACCCTCCAAACTCCTCTTCATTAACCCGTGGTGATGATAGCATGGTGTTGAGGGGTCACAGAGGGTCCCATCCATATCAAAAGACAGTTGATGATGACTCACAGATAAGGAGTCTTGCTGGTTCATCAGCTTTTACATTAAAGTCGCCCTCAGTCCATCTTATCCAGGGCCTTTTATTAGCAAACTGCAGCGTGAACTTCAAGACTCCCTGTATTGTCATGTCCTTGCAAGAAAACGGCAATCAATCATGTATAATATATACATGTACACTTTATATTAGAAGTGTTTGCAAATTAAATAATTAAATGAAGTATAAAAGTTTTCATATGTATATCCATTCTTTCGACTAATTTCTGACGCAGGGTCACCTAGAACTAAAAACTCAAGGTAGTATTTATTATAGGGCTGTCAAACTGTATTAGAACAATGTACAGAGGATACTTTATTTCTGGTTGCTCAGTGCACATTAATCCGAGCCTTCTGATTGTTTTAGGAAAAGACTGGTTTACCTTGGATCCAATCTGTCTTATTGATGGTGTGTTTGGTTTGTAGTCATGTGTGCTGATGGATTTGCTGGCAGTGTTTGTGCAGACAGACACCTGCAGCTTGTCACTGCTTCAGCCCCAAAACTGACAGTGTGGAGTTGTCCAAACTGTCATGGAAATAATGACTCATGTTTGGGTTTTTAATGGCAACAATGTTACAGTGTGTGGACTGTTAGTAAGTAGTCAATGTGGGAAAAAGATTCTTCTTGAAATGTGTGTCAATGTCTTACTGTCTGCTTTTCTGACTGTTTTTGCTTACAGGACAGAGTGGCCTGGGAAAGTCTACTCTAATGAACACGCTGTTCAAGTCTAAAGTCAGCCGTAAGTCGGTGCTGGCTACAGCCCAGGAGAAGATCCCCAAAACAATCGAAATAAAGTCCATCAGTCATGGTATGGCCCTCTTGAACCCCTCAGCTCTTCTGTATACCGTCTTTTTGGCTGTTTTCTTTCCATCTGTGTCTGTAGGTCTGTTAGCCAAAATACACCCATCTCATTCTCAGCTACTTTGTTTTTCTTCTCTGTTCTTCTGTCTTTACACTTTTCTCTTTGTCAGACAGTTTTACATACTGCGTGTGTAGTCACTCCAAACAGTCATAGTACTTAATCTGTATTTATCTCTACTTTTCTTTCACTCTAATTCTCTTTAATTACTGTAATCATGGCTGAAATTATCTCTGAATATATCGTATTTTTAGCCTCATAAAACCAGCCTAGTTTGAAATTTGGCAGCTGTTTTGAAAATGTTCTTAAAAGTATGACCAATTATCCCCTCAAATCTGTTTTGTACGACTAGATATAAGGCAAGAAATAAGCAGTGCAGTTGCAGAGTCATGCTACATTTTAATATTTTTTAACCTCTATAATGCCTTGTTTAGTAGTAGTTTATAGTGCAAACAGGTGTTTTTGACATAATAGTGTGTTTCTTTGTGTGCAGACATCGAGGAGAAGGGAGTTAGAATGAAGCTGACAGTCATCGACACACCAGGCTTTGGAGACCAGATCAACAATGAGAACTGGTACGCTACAATTTTGTCATCATTGCATTAATGATATAAACAGTGAAATATTTAAATTGTGTCTAACCAGAAGCCCCTCTCTTTTTCTTAACCTTTCCTGTTATGTCACTCCTTATCTTTCTCCTCACTGTTTGTCTCCCTCTCTGAGCCCCTCCCACCTTTACTCATTTACCCCTTTTTCCTTTTCTACCTCTGTGTTGCTTTCTCCTTTCCTCTTTTATCCATTCATCACTTCCCTTTCCACTCCTCTCTCACCATTCCCTTAATCCATCCCTGCCATGGTCTAGCTGGCAGCCCATCATGAAGTTTATTAATGACCAGTATGAGGCGTACCTGCAGGAGGAGATTAACATCAACAGGAAGAAAAGGATTCCAGACTCCAGAGTCCACTGCTGCATATACTTCATTCCCCCGACCGGACACTGGTAAGGACACATTCAAACATGGTTAAATATGGACACAAGTTGAGCACACACAGCATAGAAATATTGATTGATTGTCCCTACTTCTTTGTCAAAACAAGTAAAACAAGACAAAGGTTAGTTTGTAATATGCACACAGATGGGAAGCTGTCATCTTTCTTTATACATTGGTATGGTCCTTCCCCTCTGGTAAGGGTTATTTCTTTCAGTTAGTGTTTTGCTTGCCTTTGTTCTTAAGACAAAGGGCTCACCAGCCAGAGGGGAGGGTCTTCTGATGACATCCAGGTGAGCAATAATGCCTAAGCATATGCAATCAGGTCAAGATTCATTCAGTCAAAGTTTACATTGTAAAGTAATTAGCATAATCAGTTAAAAATTTGTTTTAATTTTTTTTAACCTGATTACATGCGTCTGGTCAAATGCAATTTCATTTAAAGGTTACATTGTAAGGGAAATACAGCATGATCAATGACAAAAAATTGACACCACTCTCATGTTTGTACAGGAAAGATGATGCAAGCGCCAGCAGATGGGTAACTTAGCTTAAACGTGCGCTGTGGAGTAAACCAACAAAAGTTAGATGTACATTATAGGTTACTCACAAAAACACATTGAGTGCATCTTTGAGGACGAACAAAAGTGAATACATTTCCTTCGTCATCCAACCTTTTGCCAATGTTTTTTTTAGATCCCGCATTGTTTACATTCATGTTAACTAGCTTGCAGTCTTCCTCTTCCCTGACTTTGTGTGTGTATTGCTGTGTTTCTTGGCTCATTAAAGCCACATATAGATCAGTGGTATAGTGAAGAACCATTGGCAGGACTGTTTAATCCATGCAACAACAAAAACAAGCCAGGCTAGGCTATCTCTTTCAAAGTGTTTTTACTTAGCTAATTTAGCCGGCAGATGGCAGTAGCTAGGTATTTAGCGTACAGACATGAGAGCAGTACCCATCTTCTCATCTAACTCTTGGCCAAACGAATACCGTAAGCATATTTCCCCTCCCAAAAAAATATGTATTACGGTATTAACGGTGTTGTTAAACATGCTAACAGATCACATTTCTTTGTTTTGTTCTCAAGCTTTTCAGTGTGAAGCAATGCAAAACATTTCTCTGCATCTTAGCCCTCATTTTGAACACAAATGCACACACACACGGCCACACGCATTTCCGCTCAACACGATGCAACATATCCATGAACACCAGTTAAACACACACACACACACACACACACACACTGGAAAGATGGGCTGCTCTCGCCTTGCCCTGAAGCAGCACAATGTCCCAAGTTTCTTTCCCTGGATCTCTTACAGACGCACACATCTGGCTCTAATCGAACTGCATAAACTGCCGTCCCTCTCCACATTGTGTTGGTTCAGCCCCTCACTGTTTGGAGCTTAGGGGTTTGGCGTATACTAGCAGAAGAAATTAGGGGCAGAGTGCACACAGTCTCATGTGTCCATCAAGTGATAGATTCACCGCGCATTTTATAGCTCTTGCGTTTGTGTAACTCTAGTTGAGTGCACCGGAAAGTCTTGGGAAAATGTTGAAAGCAGCTGTGAATTGTGAGCCTTGTTTGAGCACACACACAACACCACACAGTTGATCATAGAGCACCATTCCAGGAACTGCAATTCTATTAATTTTTGTGTCATGGCCTGTCTTTACTCAGGCAGTGGGGGGATGGCCCGCTGTCTGTGTCCCATCCAGCAACGTTTCATGTTAATCCTACACTGCAAATGTCATATGGGCTGGCCAGCAGCTGCTCAAGGATTGCTTTAAAAAGTCTAATGGGAGAGAGGAAGGAAGGACGAGAGAGACAGAGAGTCTGTGTGGGTGTCTGGGAGCATGCTGTCAATTAAGCACTTGTCTTTTTGAGTGTGCTCTTGCATTAGTGCATGAGACTCCTTGTTGACAATGGCCAGTCTTTGTTTAAGTGTTGTTAGCAAGGCTGAATCCACTGCCATAACAACATGCAGATGCGTTTGTCAAACTGCTGGAAAGGCCTCAAACCGACCACAAGTCTTGTCAACATTATCAAGTAGCTGTTCACATATTGTATAGTATGATTAGGTCATGGATGCAACTGTAAATACTGTATGTTAGTAGGTACAGTAGTTCCTCCATCTGGGAGAATTTGTTAGGAACATCTGCCCCCTGCTGGAGGAGTTATGTGTTACAAACGTTTTCTTATGTTTTGTCTCACCCTTTCAGTCTGCGGCCTCTTGATGTAGAATTCATGAGACGTCTCAGTAAGGTGGTCAACATTGTCCCAGTCATTGCCAAGGCAGATACACTCACCCTGGAGGAGAGGGACTTCTTCAAAAAGAAGGTAACATTTGTCTGGTTACATTTCCTCTTTTGTTTATTTTTTAATAGATTTTTATATTCTTGTATCTAAAACCTCTCCTTTTTTATTCCATTAAATCCACACTGTAATCTAGAAATGTCCTCTTTTTTTGTCTCCCTCTTCATGCTTGCATTTTTGTGGAGCAGTAACCAGAGATAGGATAAGTTCCTGTGGTTTTCTTATGTGGTTCTCTCTTGCACTCTCCCCTCGCTCTCTGGACAGTCACAAAACATGACTACATTCCAGCAAGAGCTCAAGAGCATCTCTCTCTTTCTTTACCCGGTACTTTCTACACTTCCTCTACACGTTTATTGAGGCTGCAGCCGTTAAATTTTTTTGGCAGTCTTGAAGGATCTCAGGATTACCCCTCCTCTTATTAGCAATGAGGAGGCTAAACACCCCCTAGTTTATGTGTGCATGTTTGTGTGTGTGTGTGTGTGTGTGTGTGTGTGTGTGTGTGTGTGTGTGTGTGTGTGTGTGTACGGTGCATGTCAGACTTGGTGTGTGCACAAGTTGTGCATGAGCATCCATCTTGTAAGGTTTTCTGGTTTGTATACAAACAGCAATTGACAACTAAACCCAAAGTTTTGGAGTAGATTAGAAGGCAGATTAGTGTTAATACCACCATAATCTGTACACTGTGCAGATTAAGGTGCATTTGTTTCATGTCTCTGAAGGCTGCATCAAGCACGTCTAATTACTCCTGCAATTAGAGGCCTTAGTTTCTATCCTTTCAAAACTGTAGTGGGTTAACGGTTTCTGTTTTTCTCTATGTTTGAAATCTCCAGATCAGGGAAGAGCTGCGAGCCAACGGGATTGACGTGTACCCTCAGAAAGAATTTGACGAGGATGCTGAGGACCGAATGATCAACGAGAAGATTAGGGTGAGGGGACCATTTCAAAGCAATTAAAGATACAGTAGATGTGGCAGGAGTTGTGACTCTATTATCCTTGTTAATGCTCAGACATGCCTTTCCACAGAGCACTGTCACCCTGAATCCATTCAGAGTCATTGTTAATGTACATGACGTGAATTATTTTTGACTCCATTGTCTGTTGACATTCAACCTGTGAGCAGGAGATGATCCCATTTGCTGTGGTGGGCAGCGACCAGGAGTACCAGGTCAATGGCAGGAGGCTGCTGGGGAGAAAGACCAAGTGGGGAACCATTGAAGGTACGACACTTTCAGGACAGAATCTGTTAGTATGCACATAGGCTTACCCGGAAGTGTTTTTTTGTTTAGAAGAAAAGACAAGAGGGAGATTGGTAAAGACCTCACTTAATCAGTCAGTCAAAACAATGCTCCATTCAGTCTTCAGACTGGTGTGGTGTGCCACGCAGCTGGTTTAGGCCTCCAGCAGACGCGGTCTGTCTGAAGAGGCTTGATTTGTTTGCTTGGTTCCCCCACTCCACACATCCCTTTTTGTACCACAAAGGATATACTGTGAATGCTCACGTAGTAAATTAATGTTTTTTTGAAAAAAAATAATTAGATTAATTAGTAGAGCTTTTATGTTTAGCTTGTTTTAAGAATTAAACGTAGTCCACTTTATCAGTTGGCCAATAGTGTACCAGTCAGTGTTGTGTTTTGTCAACATCCATTCTTACCGCAGGATTCATCTTTCAATATTTAATTATGTTATCCACTCCAGACAGAAGGCACCATACCTCTATCAAGTGTCTTATTACGTTAAATTTCCTGCCGAGTGTGCTGTGACACAACACACGCGCACACACACGCAGATTATTTTGAGCGTTTAGTCGTATTTCTTCAGAAGTACTCTTAAGTAGACGAAGTGAGCAACAGAGATCTGTACTGGGCCGGGGCTTGTGGGTGTTGAGACCACACACAGCATCTCTACAGGGACATCACACGGAGATCATTGACTCCACCTAGGGGATTGTTTAGAAAACATATTTGCAACAAAGCTTAGCTGTCCTATTGTGTTTTGGTACTTTACTTTGTGTGTTTTAACTCACTTTTAATTATATCCTTCTCTCCCTACTGTAGTTGAGAACATAGCCCACTGTGAGTTTGCCTATTTACGGGATCTCCTCATCAGGTGAGATTTTTGTCTCCATATTATAATGTCTTGGTCTTAAATTCTGTCTGTTTTCATGCAGCCTTGTGTCACTGTGTCATAGTGTGTTTTGTGACTTATAAAAATGTCCCGATTTGAATAATAATTAGCATTTTAAATTGATATTCCCAAAAGTTCAATTGCCTAGTTAAAAATTCTCCACTATTGCATGTATTCCTTCGTCCTCATAAATGAATCCAGAATCCAAATGAGTATGTAAATATTTGTAATTACTAAATTTAACTGGACACAAGACGTCTCCTACTTCATTTAAAAGTTTGTGTGCTGGAGGTTTCAACTTTCCACATCTTTACGTTGCTCATTGGACCGCGATTGGCTTCCAAAGAAGTTGTGTTCATCTTTAAAACTTAATTTTAAATGTGTGAGAACAGCAGAATTGTGTGACCTCACAGAGGAATGTTTCCCTTTCAGCTGATAAATGTGAAAACATTCTTGTTTATTTTCAAACTGCACAAACACCATTCTGCACAGTGGTCGAACATCTAAGTGAAGTAACAACTAGCTAATTACATGTTTTGAGTTGAGGGGGGTTTAGATATTGCTGTAAATTGTAAAGGTTTATCCATGTCTTCTACTGGTTTCTAATGGTGTGTGTGTGTGTGTGTGTGTGTGTGTGTGTGTGTGTGTGTGTGTGTGTGTGTGTGTGTGTGTGTGTGTGTGTGTGTGTGTGTGTGTGTGTGTGTGTGTGTGTGTGTGTGTGTGTGTGTGTGTGTGTGTTTCTTTTAGGACCCATATGCAGAACATTAAGGACATCACCAGCAGCATTCATTATGAAATGTATCGTGTTAGGCGCCTCAATGAGAATAACACAGTGGTGGCTCATGCCAACGGTATCCCAGAACACCATCTTTCCGCCCACGAGATGTAGATGCCACCTGCCCCACTGCAGTTGACGTCTACTAGGTGTAATTCATTTGCTATGACACTCCCACCACTCCAGCCCTCCACTCCATCCATCTCACAGGTGGGATAGAAACTCAACAGCCTGCCAGAGGGACTTTATTTTCAATGACTTTCGGCGGCTCAATGAACTGTTCATGTCAGTTTATTGCCTCGTTAACAACCACTATCGCTGACAAAGAGAGTGAAGAGAAGTGTGATCATCTTAACGTGCTGCAGCTTGATTTAACCTGCTTCCAGGTCTTACAGTTAACCTTTGTGGTTTTTTCTTTGCGGTGGCAGACATTAAGGCATCTATCAAACAGAACGGACTGACGCTTATTATCTTTCAGTGTCAGACTTGCCTAACATGTTAATCTTGTTCACTTTTACTTTTTCCAAGTTTGATGTTTTTTGCCAGATGCTTTTAACAGAAGCACGGTTTTCTGTCTTTATGCACACAGCTGTATCAACGTATGTGGGAAGTGATGATATCCATTATTGCACTTGATCACTACATGGTCTGTCATTGAGAAGCATGTTGGAAGGGAGCCAGGCAGCACTTGGCCAACATGTGACACACATGCAGTCAAACCAGTCTGTATGATGCAGCATCATTCAGCTCTCGACCTTTAGTTAAACAAAAAAAAGCTTATGTTTGTATCTTTTTTTTGTCAGTGTTTTTGATTTAACGGTTTGTTAAATGTTTAGGGATGTCAGGTCCTCAACTTCTTTTTAAATTCCCAGTAATAAATGTCATTGCTTATTAATAGAAATATCTTAAGAGTGATTTAAGATGAAGTATTTATGCACGATATAAAATGTCATCAGTTGTGGTCCACTTCAGATTATTAACACACACACACATGCAGACACATACACACTCTCACTCACATACTTTTCCTGCTTTTGGGCCCATTGTAGTGCCTTATTTATTGGAGAATGTTTGCTAGCATTTTGGCTGAAACTGGAAAGAAAGCAGGTTTGTTGGTGTCAAGTTGACTACATTTTGACATTTTTCGATCTTTTCTCCTTGTTTATCCAGTCTTCCATTAACCAGTCCACTTCTACTTCTATTTTTCATAATATACAAAGGATCTTACCCGTTTGAACCATATATAATTCCCTAAGCTGTCACTATCATACTCTGTCCTGTATATTCTAATGTGTTCTGATACATTTTTTTACTTGTATTATGGATAATAACAAATGTTCCTTTATCTTATTTTAAAGAAATAAAGATTCAAGTTGTAAATATAAACATTTCTTTATTTTATTTTTGTTGCAATACTGAGAATTTTCCTTTTTTTAAAACTACTGTATACACTTTTCTTCCCATCAATACATTTTACAGACCTGCAGAGGAGCTAAAGATGAACAACCAGACTGCGTGAATTCATCAGCATTACATTCTCTTTCCTGCAGAAGGCAGGATCCCCGTCACATTCTGGAGCATTTTAATTGCCATGTCATTAAACCTTTACTTGATTTGCCTCTGAAATCGATAGCCTGCTAGGTTAGTGCATGGCTGATTAGCACGAATAACTTGAATGCACAAATGCTTGTTTTCTTCCTCTAGTAAGGAAGAAGCTAAGAGAAGTTAAGAGCGATGGGAGAAGACGAGTCCTGAGGTCCAGACAAGGCATCGGATCAGTGCGAGGATGTGCCGACGTCTGCGTCCTGAGGTACCGGAGCAGCAGAATGTAGACGGAGCTAACAAACCGATATCTGATGAAGTTGTAGAGATTTTCATGTCACATATCATTTAAAGAACTTACTGCTCGATGGAATTAACCCTACCCTAAGGGTGACTTAATAGATATATGAAAGTGTTGTGTTTTTGTTAGTTCCTAGAAAAGTCAACGTTTTGGATATAGGCCTACAAATTTCTTTTGACAAAATGGTAATGAGATGCAAAATAAAGTGATGGTTTCATTTAATTATTTTATCAATTCTCAATTTCCCCACAAAGAGCACTTTAAAATGGCGACTCGTTGCATCGCCCCTAAAATGGTGTCGGCCGTGCCCCATCTTCTGCAGTATTAAGATGGCAGCCTGCAACGCACACAGCCCCCAACCCCTCCAGCAAACCCCTACCGTCAACTCAAAAGTTGAGACCCCCACATTCTCGTACTGTTTTTTTTCCCCCAACTCTCCCTTTCTCCATCTCTCCCGGGAACAACCGGGAGAGAAGCAGCTGCATCTCTGCTCGCGCTGGCCGTGGATCGTCCCCTCCCTACATGCCACCCAGCAGTCGTCCTGTTGGCAGCCACCCAGCGCTTCACCGCCTGCCTTAATGACATTCATTAATGAGCTGCATTCTTCTTGGATACTAATGAAGTCTGGCGACTCAGACAGAACGAGAACCTGTGTTGTTAGCACAGAGTTTGTTTACTGTGTGTTTGTGTACAAGCACATGTAGAGTTGTAGTATTTCAGGTTTTAATGTTATGCAGATTGTGGTGATAGTTCTGCTTGAATGCACATTTGAGTTTTACACACTGAGTATATAAACTTACGTGCACGCTCCAGATTTCACCATGCAAGCTTTTTTTAATGCTTGGTGACACCTTAACAGCTTTTCCACTCTGCTGCCAAATTGCACTGCAGATTAAAGTATGTCGTCCCACGTCACACAATATTGCTAGTTAGACAGACCGACCACCCTACAAGGCGTTATTGGATGTGTATTCATTGATAAGGGCATGCTTATTGGGCAAACTTGGCACAGTGTGATGGATGGGACCTATCGGAGCAGAGCGAGCCCTCTGGATAGGAAGCATTTTGACAAATACTCAACCTAATGTGTGACCGCATGAATACGTATGCAAGAGGTGGTTACAGTAGTGTCCGTATATTTGGGGGAGGGGAGTGCTTGGAAGTGAATTGCCATATCTAATGCTTTTGTATGTATACACGGATGCATAGGGTCCATGTGAGATGCATACTCACTTGCAGCATCCCTCTATGAAGCTGCCTCGGTGTTAAGGCCCTGACACACCAACCCGACGGCTGACTGTCGGCAGAAAAGGCAGTAGGACTGATCAGTCGGCTCCCCGAGGTCCAAAAAGTGGCTCGGAACACACCGAAGCGACGCCGACTTGAGCGTAGCTTCTGCGCGAGACGTAATACGTCTCCATAACAGCAGGCGGCGCTAATCTGTATTGTCACCCAAAAAATGGGTGGAAATGACGAACGCGTCACGTGGGTCTGGCTTCTCCAGCCGAACATAAATAACGATCTCGTATTTTACGAAAATAGTTCTCTGAAACGTGTTTCTGAAAACATTTTAAGCGAGAAATAGGCCATGCAGTTGCTGAATCGGTCTTCATTTCAGATCGACAAAGGTCAGTTTAAAAGATTTTCGTCAGATTTTGAGAGGCGTCCCGTCACTCATCCTGCTAGTCATTTCCGGGTTAGCAGTCCACCAACCAGATTGGTCATTGAGTCCGACTGCCCGCCCTCCGACCCAGCAAGTCAAGTCGACTGCCCCTCCGACTGACGACAGCACGGAACACACCGAACAGACTCAAGTCACTGACCTCGCCAGACTGTCCCGATGGTCGATTATCGGGTTGGTGTGTCAGGGCCTTTAGTCGACCGATGCATTACACCTCATTGCTATATCTTATCGCACCCACTCAGCTCATCTGCATAGAGTCAACATGCCACTAATTAACACCTGTTTGTAAGATGTGTATAACTATTTAGCATGCATTGCGTTATTTTTTTTTTTTACCCCCCTTTGATTCTTTAATTAGCTAACTTGATTGCAAAATCGGTGTGTGGGTGTGTGTGGTCATGTGCATACATTTGTTTTTTTTGTGTGTAACTGCGTCTACCTTGCTTACTCCCCCATCTCATGGCATGAGTTGTTGTTTGCCCCCATTTGTCTCCTCCTTCCCCCATCTGCTGTTTCTCTTCTCCTTTGTTGGCAGACACCTCACCTTCTCCTCCATCCGTCCCTTCCTTCCTCCCTCCCTCCCTACTTATTTCTCTCTCCAATGTCTTTCTCTTGGCTCTGTGCCAGGCACTCAGACATGTAGGGGGGAGGGGCTGCCAACCATATGCAAATTATCCGACTTTATGCAAATCAACCCGGCTGTTAATTAAAAGTCAGATGCAAATTCAATTAGCTGACTGAACAGAGAGGGAGGTAGTGGGTTTGCCTGGATCAAAGTGCCGTGTGTTTGGAAGAAAGAAAAATCCCAAAACGTGTGGGTAAGGATTGTAAAAACGAAGAAATCACGGCTGGGGGGTGTTTTCAGGGAGAGGGGTTTTAATAAAAGGCTAGATACGAGGTTCAAAGGGTCACTTTATTGTAGGAATAAACTCGTCAAGCTGTATATGTGCTGCCAGTCACTGGTCATAATATTAGAATGCAGTTCTAGAGTGTTCTGCTCTGTATACAACACTGGCATGCTGGTCGATATACACTTTGAACACGCACAGAGAGAGCAAGATCCAGACAGAGGAAGAGAGGTGAGACAGAGAAAGAAGAGCGTCGTTGGTAGCTCCTGCCTCTGGCTAATTACTGTGAGTAATTAAACTAGTCGCAAATGTATGTCAACGATTATGCAACTTTAATGGAGATGAATGCGAGCGTACGTGTGCATGTGTGTGTATATGCGTACTTGTAACTGTGCATGCAAGAATCATGTTTTTGTCGGTGTGGAGTCCGTGGGCTTTGTGAATTTTGGTCTTTGTCTCTTCTGCTGCCCTCGGCTTGGCATGTGGTGGTGGACACTTTAATCCAAAGCAGTTTTTGTGAAAAAGGGTTTTAGTCATTTAAACATACTGTAGGTGACCCAACCAAAGTGATGGGCTTATTGCAGAAGTGAGTTTGGTGTCGTGATGGCACCCCAAACATGAATGAATGAAATCTTTATTTTGAACGATAAAAAAGGGTTCTCGACTGTTGTAGAAAGAAGGGGCTGATCTTTAATGCAATATCTACGTTTCCCATTATCAGCAACCATTCATCCAATGTTCCAAAGGCACATTCTGTTTACTAATCTGATATCATTTTAAAAGGCTAAGTGAGAAAACATTGGAGAATCCTTTTGCAATTATGTAAGCACATAATGTAATCTGAAAACTGCTGCCCTGGTTAAAAAAACAATGCAACTGATCTCAGCTGGTATTCGGTCTATAATGGAGTGGAATGGAAATTTCTAAGTGACCCCAAACTTTTGACAGGTTGTGTGTACATACATACATACATACATAATGTATAAACAAATATGTATAACAAAAAACAAATAAAAGCAATGAATTGACAACATAACACCCTAGGCTTATCAGGTCCTACCCCCCAGTCTTTACCACATCTAAATCACATTCAAACAAGATAACTCAAACTGACCATTTTAAATAATACAGAAATACTACTCCAATGTATGTCCTACTTTATCTAAATATTAAGATAAGGAAGGAAAAGAAAAAAAACATGGGTTTGCTTTTCTCACCACACAGTATGTGTATTTTTTTTTTTTTGTCTAGATTTTAAACTGATACTCAACTCAAAATCTACTTTGGAGTATTAAAACGGACACCCTGTAGACTTGAAAGGTGTAAAAGGTTTAAACTGTAGTATGCTAAATAGTGTGTGTGTGCGTGTGCGTGTGTCATCTGCATGCAGGACTTACAGCACACCAAAAGATCCAATCAGTGTGTTGGTGCCTGGGGAAAATCCTAAATGTGCTCCTCTAGCAAGGACATGCTTGCCAGATTGATGTTTGACTTTCCTGCTCAAGTCTTCTGACAGCCTGCAAATTTCATCATAGATGGGGCGGATAAAGCAAGCCGGCTCTCTGGAAAAGAGGCTTTTAAAGCCAGTTTGATGTATGCAGCCAGGTGAGACTGCAGGTGAATAGAAATGGAGGTTAAGAATAGTAATGATTCACGCCAAAGCAGCAAACAGAAAGGCTGTTGATAAATGGACTGAGATGGAGTGTGTTTTCCATGTGCAGGTAGCAAACAATGGAGCTGTTAAAGAACACAGACGGGAAGGTAGGTAGAAAGCAGGGTGGACGAGATTCATGTCATAAGGAATTCATTTACCCCATGGTTGCGCATCACTTTCAGAGGTGATACAGAGGAGGGAGGTGCGGATGCTTGGATGGACACATACGCTATACACACACTTACAGAGACACAAATACTTCATCTACACTGAAAAAACTCCACTCGGGTGCTTAAATTTGGAAAAACTAGATCAGAAAGAAAAAGAAGAATACAGGAAAGTGTGACAGGAAGCTTGATGGCAAACTAGACTGAAAACTGAGCAGCAGGAAATAAGAGAAGCAGAGGCAAATAGACACACAGGATGAAACTGTGAGCAGAGAAGCACCCTGGTTTAATTTCCAGCTATATTGACCTCAAAGCAGCACAGTAATCTAGGTGCTGCCCTGGAGTTTTAACATCAAGTCTTGATTGACTGTCTGTCCTACCGATTTGTCACCCAGGTTATGGAACTGCCATCAGGCGTCTACAGAGACACTGAGGACAAACGCATCATCGGCACAGCACAGGTACAGTAGGTGTTTTCTCTTATGTTCCCATCAGTTGTCAGTCATCACAGCCAAGTTCACTGGCTTGATGAACCCCTCACGAAGCCTTGTCTCGACACCTGCCTAATTAAAACAAATCTCACTGCAGGAAGTCGCTTGAGATACCAAAGGAGATATTCCATAAGCCCAAACCTCCTTGGTCCTTATGTCAAATATGCAATAAGATTAACTGTAAAAGTAAACTTCCTTTATTGCCATATGCACATCTGTCCTCAGGGCATTTGCTCTCTCTCCATCAACTTGTCTCTTCTCTTTGTATGAAAGGTTTTAGTGAGGGTTTAATATTGTGTGAATGCTGACCACCCACTTCACACACACATACAAACACACACACACACACACACACACTGGCTGCAGCCGTCAGTCAGATATAAACCAATAAAGCTGGCCTCTCTAAGCCTGCAGTGAGAGGCAGAGGGAGAACGTGCTCTTTATTAGAGGAGAAATGTTGGCACCAAGTCCCTCCATAAATTCATTCTGCGCTGCTCTACTGATCCTCCGCCTTCACTTGGTCTCCACGGCACCTCAGTCTAAACTTTGTTTCGGTCTCTGTCTCCGCTCTGATATATTCAATATTGTTAGGCCTGGTGTATAACATGGAATTATTTATTTTTCTTTTTTTTACTTTCCATATGCAGCTGTGAGAGTTTCCACCCACTATACACTTACCAAAATGTTTTTGTGTCTGCTTATATTCCTCTGTGAGAGGTGGATGGAGAGCTTGCTATTGATCGATGACTGTCCTATCAGGAGTGATATATTTAGATACAGATTGTTCTGCAGACAGTAAGAGGAATGGGAGTGTGTCAGAAACAACATGAGCACTTCAATTTATTTAACAATCAGCAAGGTATGAGTCATTATTATTATTATTATTATTATTATTATTAAGATTGTGTAGCCTCACCACACCAGTGACTCCGTTGAATTACAATCGACCATTCTCGACCCCCTAATTATTGTTGATATTCCTGTGAAGTTTTCCGTTTTTTTTAGTGTCAACCGTGGCAGATTTACCTCTCAAAATTCTGAGTAAGTTTTGAAACACTGGATCCTGTCTGGATTTCTGACCGAGGTAGAAAAAAAGCAGTCTTGTCATTCCTTGCCAACAACCATTCATTTTGACAGCTGAAATGACAATGCCATATGATCTTATCAGCTGCAGCAACATTAGCTCCATGACTGTCTGGCTGACTTTTTAATGTTTCAAGCTGACTCGTTTTGAATCGAGAACCTTGTTAAATGTGTTTTAAATATGCATTTTTGGATAGATCATGATATAAAGCTAAAAAAAAGACTGAGTCTGAAGCAAAAAGCCAGCATCTTCACCAGCTGATGCTCCACAAAGAAGAGAGGAATAAACGACATTGTCCTTTTTATTGTAGTATAGATCTTTTATCTTTTATTGTACTATAGATCTAGTGTTATACGGCTGATAAGGAAACATGTACGATTAGACCGTTATTTCATTCTAACGTGACCCTGTTTAGCTGCTTAGCTTACTGTTCGGTCTTGGACAAGCAAGACAGAAGTTAGATCTGTGTGAAGGAGGAGGAAAAAAAATTCAGATCCTGGATTTGAATCTGTGCTCATATGTGATGGAATAAAATATTTTGCACAGTATATAAATTAACTTAGGATGTGTGTTCATCAATGGTCTGTAATGATTTAGGGGTTAATTTGCCAGACTTTCTGACATCAGACTTTCAGGTATCTCTAATGCTCACTCACACACACACACAAACACACACACACACACACACACACACACACACATCCCCATCCCTGCGCACCACACCTGCATGGAGGCTTGGAGATTATGCACCATGGAGATGACAAGTCTGTCTGTAAAAGATGATTTTAGCACTCTCTCCTCCTCTCTTCTGTTTTTCACATTTCAAATTTTATTTCTGGCCACTGTTGTGACTCTTTGTCCTGCCATTGTTTGTGTGTTGTTTGTGCCCTCCAGGATGTTCAAGGTGTCCGTCTCTATAAAACATTCTTTATTGGGCCTTGATTGTTTTCTCTGTGGTATTCCCAAAAAGTCTGTTATATTTATATTTGTGTGTGTGTTACACACGCGCACGCACGCGCGCGCACACACACGGGGCACTTTGGCAGCCTATCCATTAACCTGGTGCTAATCTACACAGTGCAGAAACAAGTGGATTAAAGCCTGCCGGCCTCAGCAGCCAATAGCTTTTGACGGATTGTATCCTTCACTCAAACATAAACAGGTGCAAAGGCACATACACACATTCACACCAACACGCAAGTAGTCTAGTTTTGTGCTGTAACAATATTATAGAGTATACCCCCCACATGAAATTAGATTTATCTATTATGACTTGAAGCTGTGTGTGTGTGTGTGTGTGTGTGTGTGTGTGTGTGTGTGTGTGTGTGTGTGTGTGTGTGTGTGTGTGTGTGTGTGTGTGTGTGTGTGTGTGTTGTGTGTGTGTGTGTGTGTGGGGTGTATGTGGGTTGTGCATATTTACACCTATTAGTTTTCTTACCCGTTTCCTGTCATCCAGACATCTCATCTCAACAGTTTCAGTTTTCTCCTGAAAGCATTCAACTTTTCCATCACTTATATCACCGTTGAAACACAACATTGTTTTTCCCTTTTTTGTCCTCACCGAGGCTTTTACAGCCATGCTAATGACATAAAAGGCAGAAGGGGAGGGAACTGTGCCTGTAATCCCTGTTAAACTCCAAATAAGACTGCTTTATTAAGGAAGTATGTGATTTTATAATGTTGACTATTTACAGCGCTCCTGCTCAGGTTCCATTCATTACAGTGGACCCCAGGAAGGTTTAATTCATTATGTATGACACCAGGGATACTGTGATACAAAGAATAAAAGCAAGAGAGCTTAGTGTCCTTTATTCAGTGGATGGAAATCTACATCCTACTCCCCGCGGCTAAGAGCCTGCTGCTTAGTTAGCGAGACATTTTTATGAGCATACGACACCCACATACATTATTTTCTCCTACTTTTAATTACATTGCTATATTGAGTATATATATATATTGAAGTTTTTAGTGTTCAAAGGGCGTGACAAAGGTCACAAGACGGAAACAATTTATATGTTACAAAGTACAAAGAAAGCTGCATGTGCGAGTTCAGCCGACTGCCATGTATTTATTGCTAATAACAGATATAGCATCTCAATGTGTCAAAGATTTTGGTGCATTCCATGAAGCTCGAGTCGGGAGCTGAATAGCATTGCATTCATAAGCTATGCGGTTAAAGAAATCGCATCCAGACTGCACACAATAAGGACATGTTGTGTTGTGAATTTAAAAAAAGGTTCCTGTTCTGCAGTCAACTCTTAAAGGAAAAGTTTTAGGGAAATCCGCGTATTCCTTTGTCGTGGGTTAGATGAGAAGATGGATACTTCTCTCATGTATGTACAGTAAATATGCAGATGAAGCCAGTGGCTGGTTAGCTTAGTTTAGCTTAGCATAAAAACTAGAAACGGGGCAAAATAGCTACAAGCCGAAACTCCAGGAAGTTACTCAGCAAGAAAGCAAATAGCAAATATAGAATAGTGAGTTTCCGTGAACACTTGCAACAAATGAAGAATTCCAAAACAGTCCCTGCTCTCAGCTGTGTCTTCACACCATGTTAATGTAAGTTTCACATTTATTTTCATACCATACATAGTTTCACAACCTGAAACTAGTGGCTGCATTAAAAATCTATCTTAAATGTTATAATATGCTTTGCAAAAAATCGGCACCTGTAATGTTAAGTATAAATGATCTGAATTTATTTAAAGGTAAAATATGGAAAACAAACCATCTCATGGTTTTTAGATCCTGTGTCATTAATCGTAGCTCTGATGTTCAGATAACTAGACGGGCACTCGGACAGCGCAGACCTCTCCCAAGGCATGCCCTGTCTCACAATGTTAATGCAGTGTAAATGTTGAGAGTCTGGGCCTCGTTTTTCCGATTATTCTGACACAACACGAATGCAGCACAAATGCTCTATCTTGCAAAACAACAATAGTGAAAATAGAGTAAATTGGAAGGAATTAGTGTTACCGCCACAGGATTCGGATCCACTCCAAAATGTAACGTGTTTTCCTTGGCCCATGCAACACTGTTCCACCAAAACGTTTCATGAAAATCTGGCCACTCATTTTTCCATAATCCTGCTGACAGACAAACAAACAAACAAACAAACGGAGGTAACAAATAAAAAGCAGTGTAGTTCAGCATCTGTATAACAGGGCCACATCAAAGTAGTCAGGCACTGAGAGCTTTGAAGGATGCAAATCTCTATAAAGTCGGAGAGGGGTTTCAATGCACTAATGTCTTGCTGTGGATTTATCCAGGATTTAGGAATCTTGTAAAGAATGAAAAAAGGATTTTCTGGCTGAGATTAAGAGAATCAGCACAGGGGAAAGAAAAGTTATAGAGTACAAACGTACAACGTCTTTTCTCTTCTTAGTTTTTATTGCCTTCCTCTTCTTCTTTCTCCTCGTCTCTAGATCTCTGCTTCTTACACCACAGAGAAAAGATCTCACACACAAACGAATATATGTACAAAACAAAGGAGTACACGTAAAGTAATAAAAACTTAAATCTAATTTTATCCAGGCTGATTTATGCTTCGCTTCTCTCACACCTGAAGTGTGTGTGTGTGTGTGTGTGTGTGTGTGTGTGTGTGTGTGTGTGTGTGTGTGTGTGTGTGTGTGTGTGTGTGTGTGTGTGTGTGTGTGTGTGTGTGTGTGTGTGTGTGTGTGTGTGTGTGTGTGTGTGTGTGTGTGTGAGTGAGAGATTTAGTCTTTCAGTTAACCTAAAACAACTAAATGAGAGCTGGTGGTTGAACAGTGTGTACATGTATTTATTAGAATAGACAATGCACATTAATCAACATTTTTGTAAATGCACCAGTGTTAGTTAAGTAATTTTGCACTGTAGTCCTAGTTAACTAGAATGCATGTCTTTATGGTGGGAGGAAACCCACGCAAACACAGGGAGAACATGCAAACTCCACACAGAAAGGCCCTGCCCGGACCGGGGATCAAACTCTCCCCGGACCGGGCTACTTGCTGTGAGGCAACCGTGCTAGCCACTGTGCCGCCCTATGTGTCTAGGTTGTGCTGTGTGGGGAGCACACTGAGGCCAGAGGGAGGTGTTTATCCTGTTGTGGAGCTAAGGATAGATAGCATAGATATGCGCATATAAGCCCTAATACGCCAAATGCCAATCCTGGTTGGCACCCCTCACCAGACCAAATCATCATTCATAACCAGCATCACCTTTTCTGGCTCCAACATCCCCCTCTCATCAAGAGTCACAAATCTTGGTGTAAAAATGGACTCCCAACTCACTTTTGAAACCCATATAAATCACCTATGCAAGACCTCCTTCTACCACCTCCGTAACATTTCCAAACTCCGCCCCATTCGCTCCCTCTCAGATGCCGAAAAGCTGGTTCATGCCTTTGTCTCCTCCAGACTGGACTACATTAACACACTTCTCATTGGGATTCCTAGAAAGAGTCTGCAGAGGCTTCAGTACATGCAAAACTCTGCAGCTAGGATCCTGATGAGAGTGCGGAAACATGAGCACATTACCCCCATTCTCCAGTCACTCCGCTGGCTTCCCGTCTCCACCAGTCTCCACCAGGATTGAGTACAAGGTTTCCCTCCTCACACACCAATGCATCCATGGACATGCCCCCCCCTCCCACCTCAAAGAACTTATCAACCCACTTACACAACACGCTCCCTCCGCTCCACTCACTCAAACCTCCTCCACATACCCAGAACCAGACTCAGGACAATGGGAGATGGGGCCTTCTGTGCTGCTGCCCCAAGTCTGTGGAATTCCCTCCCTGACACCTTGAGGGCACCTCAATCCACTGACTGTTTTAAAAAAGGTCTTAAGACATTTCTTTTTAGCAAAGCTTTTGGTCCCTTTTAGATGTTTTTTTTTTTATTTTTTTTTTATTTTAAACTGCTCATCTTTTTTGTTTCTAACCTGTAGCACTTTGAGATCTTTTGATGAAAATGGCATCATAAATAAAATGTATTATTAAATGAATACAGGCACAGAAGACTGGAGACAGAATGACAGAAGCACAGAAAATTTTTTTTTTCTTATGTAGCTGTGTATAATGGACAGCTGATTAATCAACCCTGTGATTACATCCCACAATCTTTTAAAACTGCGCTACAAAAATTTGAAAAAATGTGTCTGTTTTACTGTAAGTTATGTTATGTGGCACTAGATTGCGGCAGTGGCCAGGCAAACAGCCAAGTAACATAACCCATAAACATAAACCGTAAAACGAATTGTCATTTTTACACTTTGTACGAATTATACAAACAAGAGATGGTTGTAAATAGTGAGTTTTAGAGGTGCTGCTGGATGTTTCCGTTAGAAAGTGTCAGCTGTTTGCCCGTTTCCAGTCTTTGTGCTAAGCTAAGATCAGCTAACCAGCTGCTGGATGTAGCTTTATAGTTAACAGACAGATACAAGAGTGCAGTCAACTCTCTGCCAGTAAGTGAATGTCTCGAAAATGTGGAACTTTTGCTTTAACCTTACTTACCGTGCTTATCTTATTGACATCTTCCTCAACAATACTGAAGCCCACTGTAAGCTTTAGGGGGCAACTAATGTGTTCATTATATTTTGCTCCATAAAGGTGTATCACAATGCTGTTGTAGGACAACAATGGCAACTGCTATAGGTGCCAACGTTTACCACAGTTTGTACCATTGCATCACTAAAGCTGTAAAATAAGTTACTGTTGTAATAACACCTTGATAATTAGTGAGGCATAAAACAGGACTGGAGACACTATGGAACAACATGGACAATGTGTAGTGTACAGTATTTACAGGCAGCATTAAATGATCTTTGCCCTCTGCCTCCACTGAGACATGGGTCAGCTTCTTGGAAAATGCCAGGGCACTAGACAAGACAAATGTTGCATAGATGCGAACACACACACACACACACACACAAACACGCACACAATGTACATACAGACACACACCTCTGCACCAAGGTGTAACTCAAATTCTCCGGCTTAATTAAGAGCAGCCCACTCTGGAGCTGCCATCTCGTTGGGCTAATTAGTCATGAATATGAAATGCCAGGATTTTAATTAGCTTGCCGTTGTCAGAGGTAGAGATAGAAAGAGAAATCGGAGACCAATTTTCTCTCCTCGCTTGGTCACACTTTATATTATTAAGGCCTAGTAGGAATATGATTTGATTTCTTTGTAACAATCAGTAAGTTGTAGGAGAGTACATGCAGTTCATTTTCACTCTTTTACTATGTATGTAACAACTGTATATTGTAATTGTTAAATGGTTTTGTTTAACATTTAATTAGAGTAGTTGTTTGTTTTTATGTTTAAAGTGCTCATATTATGCTCATTTTCAGATTCATAATTGTATTTAGAGGTTGTACCAGGATAGGTTTACATGCACTGTTAAATATTTCCCTGTTAAATAACAGGAAATTACTGGCAGCAGGGTTACCATTATTTTCCTGTTATTTTAACAGTTTATTCTTGTTAATGTTTTTTTACAGTGCACTCCCCGTAATATTTTTTAACAGGACTTTACTGTAAATCATAGAAAAAACAGGAAATTACTGGCAGCAGTGTTACCATTATTTTCCTGTTATTTTAACAGTTTATTCCTGTTAATGTTTTTTTTACAGGAAATTGATGTTAAATCACCATTTATTTTGTTTCCATTAAATATTGCTTTTTAAATGTAATTTTAATTATTGTATGTGTACCACTGATTGTAATAGACATATTCTAGCATGAGTTAATACAAAAATAAGCATAATACATTTGTTAAGTGAAAGAAAACTATCTAGTTCCGTGTTGAAATTAACTTTTTTTATTGTAATACAAACACTGAAAGGTAAATACTTACAAATGTAAGCACACATAGATTGGATCAATCACAGAAAAATACATCATGTTCATTGCTGACATCTACAACACTGTGGGCCCTATTTTAAGGATCTAAGTAAGGCGTGAAGGGCCTGGCGCAGGTGTGTTTAGAGCATGTCCAAATCCACTTTTGCTAGGTCAACAGGCGCCTGGTTCTAAAGGGTTGTTCTTAGTGTCTTCATTAATCAGAGGTGTGTTTTGGGCGTAACATGCAATCAACCAATCAGAGATCATCTCCCATTCCCTTTAAAAGCCAGACGCGTTTGGAGCATTGCTATTATGATGGAGGATTTATCTGTAATCTTCTGCATGTTTGTCTGTGTGTGTGTGTGTGTGTGCTGTATGTCCCTGTGTGTGTAACAAGCATAGTGTGTGTGTGCTGTGCACAAGCCTAGGAGCATTTTACTAATGCTCTGTTAAAATAAGAATGAAATGCTGCGTTATTGACTTTAGACCAGGTTTGTGTTGGTCAATGGTGCCATCACTTCCCACTGCCTCAAGATAGCAATACACCCAGAATGCACCTGAACACACCTCCCTGTAAGACCAGCACACCCAGAATGCACCTGAACACACCTCCCTGTAAGACTCAAACTCCTGGTCACTCAAAAATGTTACACATAGGCTGAGATTAATGACAAACAAATCTCATGTTTATGGCTTAAAAATAGTTGTAGCAAATACATTTTTAAACCCAAATACATTGTTCAATATAACAAAATACTGAACCTCAACACTTAATGTTACCCAAACCACTTAAATTCAACGTGGATGAATACATTCAAGCTAAGACTTAACGTAAATTCATGGAACTCCTGGTCAATACTGTAAAGAGCAATAAACAATAATAACACTGTCACTGCTTAGACCACTAACCATTTTGTAAAACAAAGCACACAATGAGGATCCTTTGGAACGTCTTGGTTCTAAGAGAGAGAGAGAGAGAGAGATCCATGAATTTCATTTTGATCCAAAATTAAATCACATGGCTTTACCAAAAGCTAATTTCAGGAACAGAGCACAAAACAGGCAGAATAACATAAAATAATAGAAAGTGTGATGAGTAAAAGTAATTGAAAGAACAAAAACAGAATGACAAAAGAGCATGGAAGAGGAGTTCAGCATTCTAACTTTGAAAGGGAGTTGAGAATGAATTTCCCCAGTCTCCTGAATCATTGCTGTTTGAACATATGTGTAATGTATACATCTAACTCACCATTTTCAAATGAAATCCCACTGAAAGTCCATGAGCCTACGCAAAAGGATGGTGACGTTGAATTGACCTTTCTTCGTTTTTTTTTCCTCTTTGCAACCTTTGTCCTTTTTTTTCTGGGTTTATACCCACAAAGCATCTGAAAAATTATACACTAGTTGAAAATCTAGTAATTCACACAGACTAACAGCACAACAAAGTCAACAAATACATGAACTAGTACATGAACTATACTCAACATGCACTATTTTCTTGCCTCTATGAATATTGTAAGTTGCACTCAAACTTTCTAAAGCAAAGTTAATTGCTAAATCCCATCACCAGACCTGTTAAAACCATGCTTGAGCCACAGCTAGGCCAGAACAAATGCAGGTTTTAACAGACAATATCTTACCTCTGGATGAATTCAAGCGTGCAGGCTGCCTCCTCTTGGTACTGTAGGTTAAAGATGTAAAAACAGGAAGAAAAAAAAGACGCCAGTTCTGTCACAAAGGTGGACTGGGTCCCTTCGCACACAATTTGGCCCTCAATGCTGAGCATCCAGCGCTGAAGCGGCTTCCCGTTTCTCCTGAAACAAATGTTTTAACTTTCAAATTTCTGTTTTAGTTTTCATTTTGAATACAGAGTTTAGTTTGATAACATTGAATTCACTACATACAAGATATGGGAGATCATCTTGATCAGCAGTGTGATCAGGGATGGTACCCTGCATCTGCATCTGTAATTTAAAACAAAAACAAATGTACACATTTATCTACAAGTCAATGATAATCCAAACAGCAAAAAAGCACAAAACCGGGTGCACTATCCCAATGCAATTAAAAGAGAATAGCTGTTCACATAGATACAGCACTAGCCCAATCAGTAGTAGCTGTTTTTGCTGGATTGGACAGTTTGTAGCCCAAACTGCTATAATCCATCAAAGATGAGCAGCTGACATGAAATCATCAAATACAGTCTTAGACCAACTATCTAGCATCATTAACAGCTATCAGTAAATGTATTTAGCCGTTTGATTTTCAGGATGAACCTGCCTTTAACCAGACGGGCAATGAATGAAAGACATGGCAAGAATGGCACACAAACTTGACCACGGGAATGCTACTTAGGCATAACGTTAGCCTATTATTTATAGATTTAGATCGTATACATGAATGGACATTGAAATAAATTGTTTTCTAAGATTAATGGACAAACTATCGAAATCTTGCTAGCTGGAATCACCTAGCAGCTAGCTAGCTAAGTTAGTTAATTTCATTGACATATATAAAAGGTTCATTTCATGTCATGCAAGTCCGTGGCATTTAGTATACATCAACATCACTGATGTTAAAACTATACATGACTTTAAAGAAATTCGAGTTTATCTCACCTGATTATTGAGATTTTGGTCGATATTACAACCGCGATCTTCCGACATGGATCTCCGTGTGTTTATTGCAGGTTCAAATGCCTTCTTCTACGCTCCTTCCCAGAATCCAAAAGGTTTAATTTAAAAAAAACACCATATTTTTGCTGCAGCTCCTCTTTTCACCCTGTGTGTTGAGCTCTCCGTTTTAGCTACAGAGTGAGACATCTCACTTCTGTACCATCTCTGTTGGGAGTCGCACATGCGTAGTAGCTAGGGAAGGGTAACAAGCCAGTCAGAAGCAGAGTTTGAGGGCGTGCCACGCTAGCAGCTAGGCCAGCATTATAACGTGTGTTACAAAGTGACGCACGTTTATCACGGAAGTAAAGGCTGGCCTACAACAGAGTTTGGAGCAGTTTGTGAACAGTGATTTCTGTTGGAGATGGTAAGTCCCTTTGGGGGGGACTTTGGGCTTTTTCAGATTTTTTTTGTGATTGTTGCGTGCAAAAATCCTAGATTATGCGCCACGTTTTCTTAAAAAATGCGATGGAATATGGAATATATGATATTTATGCAATTTTATGCAATGAAATTGCGGGAACTTGCTAAAACTGCGGTTTGATGAAAAAGAGAAAAAAAAAGTGATTCCCCCAACACCCTGCTTTTCAATTATGTCACTTCATAACGTTCCCATGGCAACAGGGGAAAATGGCTTCTCTTGTGTGAAGTAAACACAACATTTTTCAACTTTCTGCTAAGATATATTATGTGACTTTTTTGCAACGAAAATGCGGGGATTATGAAATCATGCAAGCCCCGCATATTTTGCGCGGAAATCAGCAATTTATGCGGCGAAAGTGCGGCGTTTTTGAGAAAATGCGGCCCCTGCATGAATATGCGGACTTTGGCTGATTATGCAATCGCATAATCACGTTTTTCTGGAGGGACTGTATTACATGCAAAAAAAACGATATATAACACAATAAAGGAAAAGGGAAAAAGCCAAAAAAGCATAATGAGCACTTTAATACATTTGATGAAAATGTTCTTTTTACACCATATTTTATAAATATACAGTGTATCTAAAATAAGCTTTTAAAACATGTCCTATAATAATATAGATCACTGGGCACCATTTGAAAGTATTAGAACAATGTGATATACAACTTAATTTAAGTAAATGTGAACCTAAAATGTGCCTTTTTAAAATGGTGTCATCATTTGCACAACAACAATGTGCAGATAATTAAACAACAACAACATATACATGTCCGTTTCCTCTTTCCAAATGACAGGAACAATGAAACCTGCTCTTATTTGTGAATTCCTTGTCTATTTCCTTCCTTTTCACGTTAAACCATCAAATAATCACACACTCTTTAATCGAGCTCTACTAAGTTTAGGTGATGTTAAGAGCAAAGGCGCTGAGAGGTTCTGGAAGGTTTAACACACAGGTAGATGGGTCTGGGGTCTGTTTGGCAGTTGGTAATTAGATTGATTAAGGCTGAGCTGGTGCTGAAGACACGGCGACAGGGAGTGGGAAATGGAGATGGATGAGCCTGAGGTGCTGCAGCTACGAGATAGGAATGGTGAATAGAGCTCATCTCGGCTAGCCGGCTGGCTGCTGAAGAGGGAAGAATAGGCCATTCGGCTGTAATCCCCTCTCCATTCCCAGTCTGTGCCTGGACAGGATGTCACTGGACAGTGTGCTTGAGAGTTTGTTCTTTTTTTTAATGGTGGATGGACTCCTCTTCTGTGTTTGCTTTGTGTTTCTGTGCTCCGTCGCTGTTGTGTTTTTCTCTTGATTGCAGAGGCAAGCTGGATTTCAGCATCTGCAAGCAGACACACACACATACACACACACACACACACACTGCTGTGATTGTGCAGTGAGGAGAACAGGTGGGATCAGTGTGTGTCTATCACTCCCCATGGAGGTAATGTTTGAACAGGGAGAGAATGAGAGAGAGAATGAGAGAGAGCGTGAGATGAAGTATAACTCACCGTGATTACTTTCTGGCCAAACCACAGCTTCCTCGGGCAATATCAGGTTTCAGAGCTGCGACTGCTGGGTGTTTTCCAGACATTTTAAAGCTCACTGGGGAATTTGACATCCCACACAATGACATTTCACCCAGCCAACACAATCAACCATCAAACATTTGCTCGGATAAAAGTATTGAAATAAACTACATTGTGTTTAATGTGGGTTACCAGGGAAACGGCTCTATTTAGCATGCGGTCTCCGTTGTGTTGCCAAATGAAATAGCAATTAACTCACTGCCCACCCAGGCCTCAGTACATCAGGGGTTAGGCAGAGCACAGAGGATCATGGCAGGACTGATTGGAGGCTGAGTGGTACAACACACACAGCACACGCTTGATAACTAGGTTGTTGATGGAGGCAGATACGGGGGGTTCTCACACCCAATAGAAATAAGAAATGACCTTTGAAAGTAGATTATCCAAGTCATTAAATAAGCATTCTTCTATTTGCATTTGTGAACGTAGTTACATGATGTCTGCATGCTAACATATTCACAGTGACAATCTTTTGTCGAGCCTTGGCATTGAGAACATCAACGGCTAAGGCTTATGGGAAATAGGGTTCGTTAAAGGCTACTAAAAAACAGAAAATATTTAATAAACAACGTCAGATCATTTTTCCAAAAACATCCTCTTTATCTAGACGTGCCACACAACATACTGTTGAGGAAGACTCTGGCTAGCTCTCTAAAATGGACCATGCATATCTGTACTAAATGGCATGGCAAGCCATCCAATAGTTGTTGAGGTATTTCAGTCTGGACCAAATTGGTAGGCCGACCAAGAGACCGGCATTGTCATCTCTAGAGCCATGCAAAAAATTGAATTAAGTGTTGGGCCGTTAAGTACATAATTACAGTGGTAAAAACAGGACTGCTTTACCAGCTACCATCCATGCTTACGAAACCTTTGGTGTTTCCTACTAAAAAGTGGAGAGAAAATTGATATGACGAGAATACGGATACAGAGGATCTGTGAGGGATTCTAGATAAGTAAAGTGAGAAGAAGTAGTATAGAAGGAATAAACGTGCTGTCTTGAGTGCAGATGACGTATTTTGCTCCTGCCTCTCTAACAGAAGAGGCATGATATCAATCTAAATCTCTCTTAGGAACTCTTATTCAATCACCTGAGAGAGCTTATTGAATACAAAGACCTTGCCTTCTATTCATCACCAGGATGAAGGTCTGCGCAGCCCAGAACAAGTATTGTGTGTGTGTGTCGGTGTGTCGGTGTGTGTGTGTCGTTGTGACAGTGTGTGCCTACAAATATTGTCTAAAGGGAATAACTGTGCAAATATTCTCTCATTCTCCCTCCCTTCTCCTCTCAATCACCCTTTATCAGACCCACACATACACTAACCTCTGTTGCAACTAAATTAAAATTCTAATGGTTATTGATCTGTGGTTTATAAATAACGCCCTTGTTCATCATCTCCAACCCTCCCTACTTATTCCCCACTCTGTAATAATAATAAAAGCACTCTCCGTGACTGCACATACACAATCAGCAACCCCCCTGGCTACAAAGTGGGCATGTATATTTCATTTCTTTGCTGAAAAGTCACAACCGAGTTTCACAATTGAAAGGAAATAGTGTAACCAAACTCAGGGCTTCACTCAGAGAAAACTATTTGTAAAGATGAAAAGACAGGAGACCCTCCTACATTTTCTTTTTGAGTCCAGGGCTTAAAATCATACAAAGAGTTGTGAACTATAATAGAAATTTTCATCTCTCTTCCTACCAGTATCATCATGATTTTAATAATTATAATGCTATAGGTGATACATTATAGAAATTAACTTTGCTTTTGGAAGTGCTCAAAGGTTGGCTGGCAGCCCATTTGGTTATTGATCATCTGTTACGAAGGTTATAATGTCAGGGGTCATGTCTTGGCTGGTCTGTCTGAAGCCCTGACCTCTGACCTCTCCGGAGACTCCCAGGGGAGTCTGGGATTGATAAGGGGGGGAATGGCCTCGTATTGGCTCATGTGCACCAACTGTTTACTTTTTCTGTTTAAGGAATAATTCGAGATTGTGAAATATTAGCTTTCTTGCTGAGAATGAAATGAGAAAATGAATACCACTGTCATATTTGTCCATTTAGTATAACGCTACAGCCAGGTAGCTTAGCTTAGCATTAAGACTGGAAACAGGAGGAAATACTTAGCCTAGCTCTATGCAACGTTAAAATCCATCTAACATTACCAGCGCCTGTACAGCTCTCTAATTAACATGTTCTATCTTGTTTGTTAATTTTCACCTTGCATCATATGTGCAAACTTGACTGCTAATTCACCACAAACAATCACTTGTGCGAACGTTAGCTGTAAGCTAGCTAGCAACAAACACACCCACCGACAGTGTGTTTGTTCCCAACGTCTGACTGAACTCAAAATTCACCAGAAACTCAAGTTCTTTCTTTTATTCCCTTCCAGTTTCCTTCCATTTTCCTCTCCACTATGTAAGCTTATAAAGCATATTCATTAAGCTTTGGGATAAGCCAGAATTTTGCACCCAACTCTCGCCAGGCCGGTTCACACCCACTCGTGTCTATCCATTGACTTGGCAATCGTACCGCCTCTAAAATTTGCGAGAGAAAATTCAAAGAGCTGTATCAATTTTCTCATCTAATTCTCCAACAGAAAGGGAATAAGCGTACTTCACAAAATGTTGAACTAATCCTCACAAACGTGATTGTCAAGTGAATCTTATTATCTTCCTAAAAGTGATTGAGGTGTTTTTGTTTTGCCACACTTGTATTTAGCAGCAGACCAGGTGTGTAGCCATTTGTGAACAGAGCATATTTATTTCTTTGACACATTTAAACTCTTTTCTAACACACACACACACACACACACACACACACACACACACACACACACACACACACACACACACACACACCTCTTTATCCTTGCCACTGCAGGAGGGGATGTGATAAGAGAGCATCCTAGTAGGAGATGAAACACAAATCAGTGTACTTGTGCTCATTGTCAATTCATGTTCTTGTTAACTTAAAGGTCATGTCATCAAATAAAGCTCCCGGAAGCAGATAACAGTGAAATGAGTAAAGGCTGAAGAACAAAGAGTGAAGCTGTCTCCCCTCGCCCCTCTCTTTCTTTCTCCTCTGTCTCCTCTGCTCTTTATCTGTTAATGAAGCACAATCCTCTAAAGCACTGGGATTTGTCAAGTTATCACAGGCTTGGTTCGTCTGCCCGGCTCAACACTCAGCTACTCTTTAATATTACAGCTTCTGTGTCTCAGTCTGTCTGCCCATCTGTCTGTTTTTTCCTCATTGATTCGTACATTTCTCACTCAAAATACTTCTCAGTCTATCTTTGAGTTCTCATCCTGCTCTTTTACGCTTCCTCCCATCATCCTTCTTTTTGATCACCTTCCTCTCCCTCCCTTTTATTTTTCTCTCCCTCTCTCCCTGCTGCAGTTGCTACTGCTGAGGATCACCATCAGGTCAAATTTAATTTCTCTGTTTACAAGCATCAGCTAGAGTCCAGTGCACATGATTATCCTCAGAATGTGTTTCTTGCAAAAATGTATCCCCAGAAAAAAAAGCACTGTATAGGATTCCACATTAAAATGATGCATAATATTTGCTGCTAATAGTATTAACTATGGCCTCTGAGATGTCTAATCACAAAAATGTGATTTTCATGGGCTGATTTCCATAAATATATAATTCACCGCCTTTGCAACTCACACACCTCATAGATTTGATTGAAGCTGGAACTGTGTAACTGTTTATAACAGAAATTAAAAGATGCAAAATTGCATAATTGTGTTGCCTGTAACAATAGTTTTGCCCACAATGACAATATTATGAGCATCGCAATCCACCTCAGGTCTCCCCTCACCCACTGCAATACAGTATGCTAATGATGCTACGCTAACAGCCACAATAAAAGTAATGATGATTACCGAGGCGATGGGGGTAGTAACAATAACAAATCCTGGGATGTATAGTGAATTATAAACATCTCCCTGCTGTAATTTCATAGTTAATTCATATTTGTATTCAGGTCAGGAAAATTGGCTCTCTGCGCTCGATGTGTGTGTGTGTGTCTGTGTCTGTGTGTGTGTGTGTGTGTGTGTGTGTGTGTGTGTGTGTGTGTGTGTGTGTGTGCGTGCAAATAAGCCTACTATATTGAAGAGATGTTAGCCAGTATTTTTATATTGCTGCATGCATGACTTAATCTTCATCAACAAACTTCATTCGTTTGTTGTGTAAAAGCACATAATCCCTGTGTGTAGCTTACTGTCTCTGTCAAATATTATTAATATATTGCTAGTAGAAGTGTGGGTTATAAAATATAGATAGCTAGATGGAGATATAAAATGACTGTAAATATGTTTGTGGCTCATTATCAGAAAGATATTGTAGATGTTGTTACTGGTCAGTGTACCTGCAGATGGCACTGTATCTCACTGTGTGTGTGGGTGAGTGCGTGTGTGTGTGTGTGTGTGTGTGTGTGTGTGTGTGTGTGTGTGTGTGTGTGTGTGTGTGTGTATACCACATGTGTCAAACTCAAGGCCCGCGGGCCAAATTCGGCCCCTCGCAGATTATGATCCAGCCCACATATCAATTTAGGTTCACAATACATTTTGGCCCATCTAGTTTTTGTCACTTTTTCTGACGTTTTTGTCACTTTTGCTGAAATTTTTGTAATTTTTTTCTGACGTTTTTGCCACTTTTTCCAACATTTCTGTCACTTTTTCCGACGTTTTTGGGCGCTTCTTTTCTATGATGGCTGAGGAACGTTTTTCCTGACCAAACTGTAAGTGAGAAGACTATATGACACATGCAATAATACAGTCAAATATATTTGACTTTTTCGATTAAATAAAGTAATACCTAGTGTGGCCCTCTGGGAAGTTGAGTTTGACACCCCTGGTCTATACGGTACATGTCTGTTTTTGTTTGTTTATGTGTGTACATGTGACACTCTGTAATACATCTGCGGTTTTGCAATTACACATTCATGCAAAAAAATGTGTGTGTGCATGTGCGTGAGTGATGATAGCATATGCTGTGATACAACTTCTCTGTGGTTTGAGCCTTGGCAGCTGTCTGATCATTTATGCAGCACACTGACGACTGTTTTGTTATGTTGAATGTTCAGAGTGTCCCAAGAGGGAAGCGCGCATGACATCCACCAAGGGCTGTCCGGTTGACTGATTTGTGTTGGGACACACAGTGACTGTACACGCCATCACCTCACACACACCATGCTGCTGACACACAGGGAGATGTATGTGTACATGCACACACATCTTGCCTGAAGGTCTGTCACAGTCCCCCAGAGAGGCTGCTGGGTTTGGTTTTATTGCTTGTATTGATCGTGGCTCGGGCCGAGTAGAGGGATCAATATGTGGATTATACGGGGGAGTTAACTCCTCGGTGCTGCCCCAGAAACCCCTCAGTTCTCTAACACCTCTTATGTTTACACTCAGCACCTGATCACCACTGTGTAACAGAGAGAAAAGAAGGACAGAGATCCACTAATAGACAGAGATAGAGACAGATGTGTGTTGTGTATAGAATTATATTTAAATGAAGCTTGGCACACTCAGCCTCTCCCCTCCCTGCCAGACGGCTACCCAGATACCCTACACTTCCTACCTATATCTACATATCTACAGTAATTGACATTTTCCATCTGGCAGGTTCTGTATCTTCCTCCCGTTATTTCTATGGCAACCAGCGGTGGGGGCCTTAGTTGAGTGAGTTAGCTGCACCCCTTGGGCCAAGGCGTCTAGCCGGCTGCCTGCTGCCAAAAGCTGTCAAGAGAGCACAGGGGATTTTCTCACTGCCCGTTTAATAAGGTATAGGAAAAAGTCAGACACTTTAATAATACCTATTTCGATTTTAAAGCTTGTAGAAAAACTCAGCAAGCTCCTTGGTGGAAGAAATGCATTTTGTAACGGTCATACCTGGATAAAAATCTTTTCTTGTCAATACTCTCACATTTTTTTGCTTGTTCTTAACTCAGATTCTCCCACATACGTTATCCTCATTACTGTCTCTCTTACATTGCATCTGTCTCCTCACCCTCTCTCTCTTTACTGCTCTCTCTTTTCATCTCTCTGTCACTGTCTCTGCCTCTCTTTCACCCTCTTTCCCACCTTCATTGGGCAGAGTGAAAACCGGGTTAGAGTTGACTGGGTCTGTCCCAGCAGCTTCGATTGTAGTCCAGCAATTAGGAGTTTGAGAGCTTCTCAAGGCAACAGTGGAACTAACACACACACACACACACACACACACACACACACACACACACACACACACACACACACACACACACACACACACACACACACAAACAACTCAGAGCCCTCAGACTCCCAATAAAGACATGAAAGGCATTTGTATGTGAGAGAGGCGAGAACAGGAGAGGAAGGAGAGGAGTGGATGCATTAACAGGAAAACACTCTGGGTCCTTGAGATGGAAAAATACGCCTTTGTAGGTTGCAGAGGGTGGGGGATAATGGGAGACTTAACAGCACTTGTTCCTTTTCTTATATAGGCCAGGCTTGTCATGTTGTGGCCTTTTGTGGTTTAATGGCTGTCAGTGGATTTCACTTTTCTGTCACTCTCCCAGCACATAAAATACAATATATTTATATATTATATTATTTATATTTCTGTCTCTGTGGGCCTTTTTGTGTTGAAGACACAGACAAACAGCATGCGTTGCCTGTACAGACGGATAGACAAACAACTCCTTTGCTTTTTTCTTGTAACTCTGGTACTTTCCAGCACACATCTGACCATACCTGTTATACAGGCTGGGTTTCCTCTTGATTAAAGGGCCTGTACAAAAAAAACAGTCTGCGTAAGTCTATCTCAACCTCATTTGACAGATAAACAAATTATCAAAGTCTCAATTTCTAACATTTATACTTTAAATGCAGCATGTTTGCATGGTAAATATACGTACTTTCCCCAATGTGGCATGGCAATAAGTCAGCCTAATATCTTAAGAGGCCATAAAGAGATGCATGATCTGCTGGGCTGCTGCCAGAGCAGTTCTTAAAAGGCTCTTTTAATTTAGCAGATTCTGAGCATTTTGTATTTTCCTAAATTGATCTTTAGTGTTTTTTAACGGTGTCCCATCATGACCCGCGAGGGTTTAGCTTTTCACTGCAACCAAATACTGCAGCAGCTGATTTCACTGATTAATTTCCCACAAGGGAAATGAGCTGGCATAGCTGTAATGTGACAGTGCGAGCCAAACAGGCAATTTTATTTTTTTACTGTTTTGTTAAGTAAGGGTAATAGAGGAAAAGAATATAGAGAATAGCAGAAGGGAAAGGGAAAATCCATACAGAGCTGATGAAAGAATGGAGACTTTAAGATGCTTTATCTAACCTAGCCTCTAACTCTCCCACTACTGATAATATCACAGACACAAGGACAGATTTGCTCTACAAAAGAAATCGAGATCCCTCCCTTTGACCATATGCGGTTATGTTAGCTTCTGTCACTGCTTGTGTTGTTTCAATCCTGCTGTTACACCACACCGGGTGGTTTCAGGGGACGATTAGTGTATTATTAGCTGTATGATTTAGAGGCCCGCTGACCACTTAGAAGAATAGATATCCTCAGGCTGCAGCAGATGCTACTGTACACAGAGCTGTTGCATGCCAGGTGCTGTGGTCTCTTGGTGGTTCAAGACCAATATTATCATGTTTACAGCTACTGCTATTATGCAAAGGCCTATGGTTGACCCTTAAATGGGATCAAGTACAACCATTTACTTAAATTGATTGATAGATTTACTTACTGACTTATCACTGAGAATTCAAGTTATATTGTTATTAGTAGTGTGCTGCTAATGTAAAGATGTAAAGCAACCTGATTAGCTAACACCAAAATCCATTGCTTTAATAACCAAAATTGATAATTAAGCAGAACCAAAGTCCAAGAAAACAAATCAATGCTTGTTTGTATGAGGAGAGGCATCTCGAGCCACAACAAATCTTAATACCAAATGCTCATTGTTGAGTCATACACATTTGAAAAACCAAAGAAACAAATAAATTGAAGGTGTGAAATTTGGAGAGGTGAGAGGGGGCAGAACTGGAAAAGGGCACATCATGAGCTGACAGAGTGTACTGTGAACACAGAGTGTACTGTGTACTTACAATGAGTGCTTCCAGATTAACAGCCATTTGTCCTGAGCCTTCCCCAAACACAGAGGCAACCAGAATATTTGAGTCTTTCTTCCGTTGAACATAAAACATATTGTTCTGTCCCTCTGGGACAAACAAAACAAGCTTCCTTCCTGTTATCTTGTTTACGACATGTTGTCGGGGTATTCTGCCAATTACAGATCATAGTTTAATAAGGCTTATTGAAGTGTTTTTGTGTACATATGATTTACACGTGTTGTTCATGAATTATGTACAATGTACCATTGGTTAATGAGTGTGTGCAGGGTGTATTTAAAAGCCTGCGTGTATGTTGTGTGTGTAAGCGTGTCTGTGCTTATGTGCATGGATATAGGTAAGGAAGCCCTGAAAGGTGAAAAACAAAAATTGTAGGCATTGTTGGTCAAAACCTAAGTTTAGCTCCTATGTGAGAAATGTTATCTCATATGAGGTGTTATCTCCTATCTACAAGATAATATCTCAAAGTTAATCTCCTCAACTTTTGGGCCTAATTAGGCTGTTTTGAGGGTGAGAAAGCCTGCAGAATGAAGCCCTTAGTGCACGATACAATGGGAATTGAAAGTTCAGCCAAATGCAGCATAAACAAAAGGTAGGGTGAAGGTTGCGATGGATGGATCGGTCGAACACACAGGACCTTCACCCAGGAGCTGTCCGTGTCCTGTGTGAAACCAAAAGTCAACGTTGACATATTTGGGATGGAATTTTGAAAGGTTCCCTGTGTTTGAGCAAAGGTTATCTGTACATGTACACAACATATAAAAAATACACCCACCAAAGGTTTGGTGGGGTTTAATATGTGTATGTCGTAAAATTGAAAAACACTATATTGATCTTGGTCTTGAACTATAATTGGTATTGGCTTTTTTTGTTCCAGCTTTGACTCAGACAAGGCTGCACATACTGTTATGCATGAATGCTGTACACAAGCATATAGACTGTTTAACAAAAAGGAAGTGTTTTGACTTGAGGTATTATTAAACACATAAAATGATGTATCTATGTTTGTAATATATGAAAACTGTCCATATCAGCAAATCAGACCTTATTAAATTGTCAAATGTCTTACCCAGCCTCCCTATAACATGCTTTATACTGTATCTATTACATCTATTTAATCTGTAGCAAACGGTATTGTCGCACACCTTAACCCATTTCATTTCAAGCTTATCTGTTACGAGCCTCTTCTCTCTCTCTCTTCTGTATGTGCTTGCCTCACTGTCTTTCTTTCTGTCTGTCTGTGTCTCTCTCTGGGGAGAGGGCCGAGGGCATTATGTGCAGCTATGAATGATTCATCGCCCTCTGTGGTGTATGTGCTTGGACTAGAAAACAAGCAGGGACTGAGAGGGTGAGGTGGATGGTTTGCAGGAAGGGGAGATGAGGTGACCAGAGACAGAACATAGCCAGAGGTGGAGGACAGCAGCAGGGACTATGAAAGATAAATTATGAGTTTTTGTTTTTGTTTTTTTTACCTACCTGTGTGTGTGCTAAATGCAACACTGTACATGCAATGACCATTATGCTATTTTATTAATGTTGTGTTAATCTATGTTTTTGCCTTGAGGACAGTCTTTACCTTCATTGACAGAAGATTTCTGAAATGAATGTTCTCATTACTACTTAAAGTGATGGTTCGGAGTAATTTCACCCTAGGGTCCTTTGCACCATGACCTCGAGCCAAAAAACCCCCCAGAAGCTTTTTTCACCTGGGTCGAACATTGGGATAGTTAGCTGAATAGCTTAGTGCAGGGGCTAATGGATCCACGTTTGTATCTCGTAAATGACCCCACTAATAATGCACGAAATGATACCAAACTTCTACAGTAGCACAAATAGGTTATGCTCTCATAAAACAATGGATTGGAAAGTTAGCAGTACACCAGAAGTTTATGTAAATAACACTTGCCTGTTGGCTTCTGCTCTTTGCTGCTGCTACCAGGCAGTAAGAGTTCTTAGGGCCGTCTACAAATTACAACACCCGAAAAGAGATACAACAAAAATATTATAAAAATATTTATTAATTTAACTTTTTTTTTTTTTTTTTTAGCAGGAGACTGAGGTAAATTTGGAGACATTACCTTATTTAATCATTAAATTAATAAATATTTTTGTTGTATCTCTTTTCAGTGTTGTAATTTGTAGACGTCCCTAAGCACTCTTACTGCCCGGTAGCAGCAGCAGAGAGCAGAAGCCAGCAGGCAAGTGTTATTTACATAAACTTCTGGTGTACTTACAAACTTTCCAATCCATCGTTTTATGAGTGCATAACCTATTTGTACTAGTGTAGAAGTTTGGTATCATTTCGGGCATTATTAGTGGGGTCATTTACGAGATACAAACGTGGATCCATTAGCGCCTGCGCTAAGCCATTCAGCTGATCACGCTAACTCGTCCAATGTTCAACCCAGGTGAAAAAAGCTTCTGGGGGGTTGTTTGGCTCGAGGTCATGGTGCAAAGGACCCTAGGGTGAAATTACTCCGAACCATCACTTTCATACCATTCTTACCAATAATGGAAATAATCCTCCCGAAACATTTTTCCCATACAATCTTAATACAATACCTCATACCTCATTCCTCTCAATTCATAACCTTGCAAGCAGAAAACACTCAACACTCGCCTCAAGATTGTGAGACCCTTGAAACAACGTTATCTTTCCTTATCTAATTTTCCACGACCTGTAATAGATTATCTGCCAGATGATTAAGACCTGCTGAATAATTAAGTGGGCAATAATGCTAATTCATGAATAATGTATCTGTTTATGATGGCGAAGCATAGATAATGGCTGCTGCAACGCTGACAGGAAGATTGATGCTGTGGCCTAGATAGGATCTCTCCAGTGAGGCGATGCTGTTGACTGCGACGCTGCCCATATTCATTAGGCATTGGCTTATGTGCGTAATGAAATACTTATGTATAATTTACAGGCACATCCCAAGGCAGAGGTGGCATACATGATGGAACAGAACAAACGTTTTTTTTTTTTGGCACGAGGCAGTTGGAGTTTTGCGTTACAGTCCTACAGAATGTTCCCATGGGTTGTGACTGATTTATTCCTCACTTGGTTTATTTCTATTGCATTTTTATTTTAATCCTCTCTTTCTCTCTGAAGTATAACTGAGTGTGTGTAGTAATGTCCTGTATGTTTTAATATGCACATGTATGCCGGCAGTCTGCTAATGTGTGGTCTTGAGCACTTGAGAACATTTTCTTATTCTGAAAACCTTTTCTGAGTCTGATTGACAGTAATGTAAGCACAGTGTTATGTACTGTATGTATGATGATGTGGTGTAATAGCCCTGTAGACCCTGTGTAGGAATGTATGTGTATACATGTTTGTGAGGCATCCCTGGACAAATTTCAAAATCAATTAAACAAATCCTTCTTTCAGCCTACCCCACTCTGATCTAGTCCAACCCAGCACTGCAGAGCCTGTAGCAGCCCAGCCAGTTTGATTACATTTGTGATTAGAGCCATGGCCAAGCGATGGTGAATTATGCCTGAGCTGTTACCTTGCTGTAGCTGCTGGGGAAATGAGGCAGCTAGGCTGCATTTGCCCCACTACCGCAGACCTTGGAGGTCACTCACAGGAAGGAGACATTCATCACTCTGACACATGGATGCTGTGGGGAGAAGAGGACGGTGTGTGTGTGTGTGTGTGTGTGTGTGTGTGTGTGTGTGTGTGTGTGTGTGTGTGCGTGCGTGTGTGCGTGCGTGCGTGTGTGCGTGTGTTGTGTGTGTGTGTGCGTGCGTGCGTGCGTGCGTGCGTGTGAGCGTGTGCAACTATTACTATTACAGTTTTATTCCGCCCAACACTTCTGTGCTCCCAATAGTATTAAAGCACCATCTGAAGATATGCAGTGTGTACAAGTCATTCTTTCCTTACTGTGTTGATCTACTCGGCTCACAGAGATGTTGTATTCTGTGTGATGCTGTTGCTAATTGAAATTGTCGGTGAAGATGTGATGGTTTTACAAACACGTGCACTTTCTTTGTGTCTGGTGAAAGACTGGTCTTCCCTTCTATCTCTCTCACTCTCCGTGCCCAGTTTCTTTATATCACTTGATGCTTTCTGTGCATATAATCACGAGTGGCAGACAATGGCCATTGTTGGCCCAAGTGTCTATATGCTCACTAGAAGAGACTCATTATGTTACAAAATATTGATATCTCTGCTCCCAAGGACTTTAATCTCATTTTAAATGAAAATAGAAGCAATCATAGCTGTTGGTACGGGTGACAGCAGAATAACCTTGGCAGGTGCGGCCTTATCTCTCTGTGGGAGAGATGTGCTCCATATTTGTGTGTATCTATCTGTGTTTGTGCTTTACTGAGTATACATAAGAATATGTAATGTTGGTCATGACAGGAAAGGGAGGGGAAAATCTTGTGACACAAAGAAACGTAAAAAAAAAAAGAAAAACATTAAAATGGGAAACTGTTGTCCAAAGCTTAATTGTTTAATTGAATAATTTGAATCCATAAAGGCACACAATTATGTTGTGTACGTATGTCATGAATCTGATTAGTGCTGACATATTTTGCATATTTTTCATACTTGTAATGTCTGGCCATTCAACATTGTGGATTATCACTTTCCGTGTATCCTATACTTGCCTCAGCTGCTCTTCCTAACACCAACATCTTCTATTTTGCCACTTATTATAAGAAAATACACAGGCATTAGATCACTCTAACACTTGTGGTTTATTCTTGCATATCTTACTTGGACTATAGGCCAAGGTATGGATAGAAGTAATAAATAAAATAATGTGCAAGTTAAACCTGTTTCTCAACAAATTTGGGATAAACAGAATGGGATGCCAAGTCAGCACAAATACTGAAAAGATCTCTGAGAAAGTGGTCCTGTATCACATCAGATCCGTACTGATAGGCTTCTTCCAGTTTAAAGAAGACTGACACTAATATAAGCAATGTAATGGGCATGCTCCAGGCAACTTTAACTGCTGTCTCACTACACTTCAAACATTAGATTTAGCTCTCCCATGGTTTTCAGATGACTGCTCTAATGTTGGAATAATGCACCAAAGTAACAGGAACAGAGGAGGTGGATGTGTAGGCCTATGCTGTGTAGAAATCTTATCTTCATCTGTAAAGTGAATGTATTGCACACACCTGGCAATGTTTTGTATATGTTTATGGCTTTTATTCGCTAGAACAGCAGTGCACATTTTACGAATCACATATAGATGTAAATACACATTACTGTTTTATTAATACTTCCCTTATCAAGTGACACTTAGTTTTGGAGGAACATTTACATTTTTACATTTTTCAGGTCCTTTACGCAAGTAAAATTAGCAATACTGCAATATGGAAATAGTAAAAGCATTACAAATTTCACCTACAATAAGTAAAGAATGTAATATAAGCAAAAATGTACTTAAAGTATTAAAAGTTAAAGTATTCCTAATTTAGAAAAATGGCCCCTGTGAATGTTGTAATATTATATGTTATATTAGATTATTTTAACTTATGCATTAAAATATAATATACATGTATATGTATATGTAATATATATATATATATATATATATATATATATATATATAATTTTTTTTCTTTATTGTTTGGTGTGGTTGTGTTTTGGAGTATGTCTTCTTGTATGTCTTGTATGTTTAGTTTTTGTGAGTTAAATTGTGAATAAAAAAAAAAATATATATAATATACAATATAAAATATGCAGATTATTTATATCTTACCTTAAGTTACTGTTATACAAGAGCATATTAAGACAGCACGTGTACCCGCCTCTATGTGTGTATGTCATAAGTTGTGTTTCCAACCCTTTAACTCAATCAATACAAATGCCTTTCTGCTCCTGAGAGATGTCCCAGACCTGCCCTTTTACAGGGTCAGGTTGATATAGTAACAATGTGACCGTTGAACTTTTACCCTCAGCCAAACAGGTCAGTTGGCCAGGATCATAATTGAATTTGTCAGATTTACATTGACTGGCTGCGTTCACTGATCAATGCTGCTAACGTCCGGAGTGTAGACAGAAAGGTCAGATTTTCTTCTCTTCAACAACTTTTCACATACCATCTTACACACAAACACACACATACAAGTTTTAGATGCTGTATTTGAATCAGAAAATCACATTACAAGTATACAGAATATAGAGAGCTATACATTAATTGACACTCCAGGGTAAAAAAAAAACTGTCTTGCTCTTTTTTTTGGTAAACGTTTCAATCATAAACAATAGTCAGATATGAACATGCCCCAAGGGTGCCAGGATGACTCTATTAAAACATCTCTTTGGTCTTCATTTACAAAAACAATATCAGGAGTGTTAAAGATGTTACAGAACAGGTTATGTGAGATATGAATCCATCCTTGCATCAATTTTATTGAAATGAAGGTGGACAAGAAACCATTCATTCGGTCACACCAGCTACATTAAATAAGACAAAATGGTAAGAGTAAATGCATTTACATGTGTTTATTTTCTCTGGAGTAAACTGGTTGACAGGTCAACAATACAAATGGAGTAATTAGACGTAAACAATGGCTCTATTTATCATTGAAATACAGTGAAGAAGAGCTACCAGTGAACCATTTGTCTTTCATTTCTTCTCCTTCACGTGAAATGGTATACCCTGACCACAGAGGTCACGGTCCACTTCACTTTAACGGCCACAAAACCATGGTATCTGTTTTCAGTGTAGCATGGCAAGCTCAGTTTAACAGCATCAGCAACAATATGTTGTACAGAGACAACATCAATATAATGTATAGTTCATTGAATCACACAACACTCTGATTACAGTTGAGTCTCTACAGCAGCAATATTTCCTAAATAAACCTAAAATGCAAAAAACAAATGCAGGATCACAACATTGTTTAGATCTTCAAATCATTAAAATTGAGATGATGATATTTTTGAGAAGATGGTATCACCCAGAATGTGGTCACCATAGAATATCACACACACACACACACACACACACACACACACACACACACACACACACACACACACACACACACACACACACACACACACACACACACACACACACACACTCACTCACTCAAAGTTAAAAAATGATTTAGGTAATCTATCTGACACACAGAAGATTCATCACCATGGTGCATAATTAGTGCCTCCCCTCCTCTCCTCTCCACACACTTTTCTCCTTGCCCTCCATCATTTTGTTGACTGAATAATTGTGTTTTGCCACCGTCACTGTAATGCATATCCTCCGATTATCCAGATGTGGGTGACACCATAATCCATATGCCCGCGACAGCAAGTACAGATGGTTGTGTAATTGCAAGCACACGGTGGTGATCACCCTGCTTTGTAATCAGATTCATAGTAATTTCATGTGGGTGTTCACCATTTGATGTTTCCAGATTCATTTCCCTATCAGATGCCACTGGAGTCTCTTTTAGAGTGGACTTCCATGTCTGCTAATGAGGGTTTTTATTTTGCTCCAGATCTGGCTCATTGAGTGGTGACATATTGGCCCGGCACACACTCCAATCCTATTTGTTTCACCTCAGTTCGATGGTGGAGATAAAGTTTCCACTGAGCCATGCGCGGAGGGAATTTCTCATTCTAAAGTGGCCAAAATATTGACTTCTGGAAGTTTCACCTCCAGTGTATTGGGAATATATATGTCTAAAGTCGGTGGTTAGGTTACAGGCCACCTTTTGATGCATCAGTCCATGCATAAGCATATACCTGTACATGGTTATACTATTGCACTTAAATGCAGCACAATCATGTGAGACCTAAGTGAAGTGGCATCTACCACAAATATGACGGGTGTAATAAAGCTTTACAACCAGAAGGTTACAGGTTGCCTGTTTGGAATCCACAATTCCTGCCTCTAAAGTAGCCTAGTCAAGTAAATTTTATTTATATAGCCCAATATCTCAAATCACACATTTGCCTCAAGGGGCTTTTCAATCTGTGGAGCATACAACACTCTCTATCCTTAGTTAGGTGAGTTAGTTAGGAGTTTGTTGTCATGTCGAGTCAAGTCAATTTTATTTGTGAAGCCCAAAATCACAAACTTGCCTCAAAGGGTGTCCTGTATATGATATATGTCAGCAGTAGCAGTTATAGACTTGCTACTTGATAACATTACACATTTGAGTTTTAGCACTCTAGTTTTGGGATTTGGGAGAGAGTTGTTCATGTTTACTCATATTTATGGACTGTCTTAGACCATAACATGTATGCCGTAGTTCCCCTTTCAGGAAAGTAGCAATATAACAATGTATATAAAATGTAAAAATACTAGTAAAATGTGACAGATGTCAAGGGCATCAAGTCCAGTTTTTTTTGTAAGGGGTCACAAGCCCAACATGTTCAGAACTACTGTCTTTAACAAGGTATTGTTAATTAGTATTGTTATAGCCCAGCATATATTTTTTTTATTTTTATTTTTATAGAAAATCAGTGTGGAGTCAAAAGTTCAATATTTACCTCTGAAATGTAGAGGAGTAAAATTATCATAAAAGTAGCACAAAATGGAAGCACAAGTAGGCCTACCAGATGTCTAAGTAAAGTACGTGAGTAAATTTACTTCATTACTTTCCACCCCTGATTTGGTATCACTCCTAGCACATGTGTCAAATATTAAAAAAATGACACCACAGCAGCAGCATATTGTGGAGTAAGTCATTAGTTTATGGTTTATAGTAGAAATTGTGCCCTCTATTGGTGTAAAAAAATAGCACAGGTTCCAGGTTGCACAAACTGCAGGCTGAAATGCTGTTATATATTATATTTATCCCCGTAGAAAAATTCACTTTTCACACGTAGTTTGCTGACTTGCTTACTTTCTTCTTTAGCTATTATTTAGCTATATCGTAAGGAAGGGGGTGCACGAGGCCACACAGCTGCATCAGTGCAGAGAGGGGAGTGATGGAGGGGCTGCAGTTGTCATGGAAACGCCGGGGGTGGAGCATTGGGAAGTGGGACCAGTTTGTTTTGTTATTGAAGGTCACGTGGCAAGGTGAAGCTCCTCCCCCCTCCCCCCGTTACCACCGATTCAACCGTCTCGAGCTCGAGCTCCGGTCAGTTACTACAAAATGGCTGCAGAGGCTCCGCCGCCAACGAGATCCTCCTGAACGCTTCATGGTAGGCTTTAATCCCTTTGGGCGCTTAGCACGACAGATTTGCACCTTGTTGTTGTTCGCTTTCGGAAATATGCGTCATTTTAAAGTTAAATATGGCAGCTGGAAAGGGAATGAAAATATTTCAGCTCAGCCCACTTTGACATCAATGTTTTCTTCGCTGCGAGTGGTTATCGCAGTTGTCTGTTGCAGAAAGGTCCTTGTTTTTAGTCAGTGCATGAGTTACTTACCTTAGCACGGATTTTGTAGGTTTCATGTCAGTGGTAACCGGGGTTAATTGGCCTAACCAGCACAGTTGCTTCACAGTTCTAATGATTCAAGGGCACCCTGTGTTATTGCTTGTTGAGTTGTATTTGTAGTACGTTGTAGACGTTGTTTGAACGTTTGCTGTTGCACTGGTGTGTAGGAGTAGAGTTGACATGGATATTTTTGCAGCTCATTCTCACATAACATGCTCCGTGCTGCAGAGTGAGATGCCTGTATCTAACATGCATCACCTGACTGCCAGTAAACGCATTAGCAAGCTGAGTTTACCTTTTTTACTCATGTCCACATATGGCTTGTCTTTTGATTTCAATTACTAACAATATTTGTTTCTCATGCATCCTTATCCAATCAGCCATTCTCTTGTTGAATAGCTAGTCGTTTGCTGGCCTTAACTTTGAAATAAATGTTGCACTTATGCAGAAAATACAAGTGCTGAGATTAGAGACCACTGTCTCAGCTAAGCCTTTCATTGCCTTGTCATAACCTTGGGATGGTTGTTGAAATTGAAACGGCGTAATATTTTATAAACTGTATTGGAAATCTATCTTGTTAGTCCATAGTTTCAGCATCGAAAGCAAACCTTGAGATATGATGCATTGCTTCCTCTATTCCCTTCACCATACAGTAGAGACAACATCATTGCCCGCCTCCTGTTGTAGCTCCTGCTACAGCAGCTTCAGTGACACACACCCCTGAAGGAGAAAGCAGACTGTGTACAGACTGGGAATGCCAGCTCCCTGATGCATGTAGAGGGCAGGCTGACGTAAGCTTTGAGGCCCGCTGGTTTTACTAATGTGTTAGAGTCTCTAATTTGGGTCTGGGCCTGGCAAGGGATGAAGAGATGGTGGCAGTAAAGGAAAGGGGGTGGGGGCCTTTGCTGTCCCTGCCGGGTCAGGGGCCCCAGTCAGCCCCCAAGCCTCTGAAAGAGGCAGTGTGTATTCACAGAGAGGCACCAAGGGGGGCTTGATAACAAAAACAGGCCACTAAATATGGTGATTACTATAAGGCTTAGGTCATAGCCTCACTTTCAGTTCAAAATTCTCGATGGCTTTTTGCTTAGTGCTGGACTAGAGGGACGAGGGGCATTTTGCCAGATTGCTTCATTTGGTTTGGCGGGTTGTTTGGTGTCAGTGATGGGATGCTTAGCTGGAGTCCTCAGTGGAAATCATGAGTTTTCATTACGCAGAAAAACTGTTGCTGTCAAAGAAATATGTTTCTGTCTTGAAGTTTAGATTATTTTTTCAAGCAAGTTTGCATGAATGCTAGTTTCATTCATCCAGTGTTTGTTTTTGAATGCTGGACAGGTAGTTGCTATATTTGTGTACAGATTAGGCCTAGTTCTTTACAGCTGTTAACAGTGCACCTATGCTTTTGTATTGGGGTGTCAGACAATTGGCAGTATTTTTTTTTTAGATAAATGCTACATTTAAAGCATTTTCCTAATCGTCCTTTACAGAAATAAAAATCTCCAGCACACGATTGGTCTCACTGCAGCTCAGTTATGTGAGATCTCCCTTTCGTACAGTACAGGCTATTACTCCACACAAAGGCTTTTCTTTTTTTTCTAATTATGAAGAGGATGTGGAAACTGTAAGAAAGCTACGTGATTAGAGTTTAAAAAAGACATTTGTTAAGGACGTTCTTCGTTCTTTCTGACCTGGACCAATACATTGTCAACCGGGCTTGTGAAAGAGTTCCCGTTACTTTTGGAGCAGACCACTGACATTGGGACTGGAGGCAGTGCTTTTGGAGTGTGTCCATACAAGTTATTTTAGGGCCTGTTCACAGTGCCAGTACAGCATAAGTTTCTCTTTTTTTTGTCGTTAGCTCAGGTCAGAAAGCATTAACATGACCACACTGAGAATAGCTTCAAGTACTTTAGAGAGTGCAATCCTCTTTGCGGAGCACAAGGACTTTGTTAGTGCTTACCCAGCAGTTTTTAAATCGTCACATTATTTGAAAGGTAATGCTCACTAATTCGGCCTTTTACTTTTCGTTATGTTTTTTTGTTATGTTTTCGTGGTGTGTCTTTTTGAGGTTGTGCATTTGAAAACCTGCTGAACACTATGGCATATCAGATATTTTCGGAGTAAAAAGCTGTGTTGCCCTCAAGTGCAATTGCAGAGGGTTGCTGCACATTCTGCCATAGCTGTGGCGGCTGCTGCTGTGGTTGCTAGCGAGCGTTCTCCCAAGGGCTCGCCGTGCTCTTGTTTAGCTTGCAGCGATGGCATTCCTGGCTCTGTGCCCAGCGACTGCCGTCTAGCACCCCTTCCCCCATCTCTCACATATACACACAAACCAGCCCCATCAATCGTAGCCTCCTCATCTTCATTGCTCCGAAGTGGGGCAGCTCTGCATTTACATGTCCACAATTCACCTTGCGATCATCGACTCTTCTTCCCTCTCAGACTCACACTCAATTTTCCAACAATTTTACACTTGCTTTTATTGGCTGTCCTTGGTCTCTCCCCAGTCTGACTGTTTTTTCTTTTCCTTTTGCCTTCCTTTGTCAGCAGAATGAGTGTGTGGTTTAAGAGGGACACCAAGCTTTAATCCTGTTGTTCTGACAGGAGGGTGTAATTCCACAACAGAGCTGAGCTCATTGACCTACGTCCTTCATATCCACACAAGCTGTGCTTTCCCGCTACAAACGGCTGCTCATGATGTAGCACAGCCCGCTACTAAGAGTAAACATCAAATGAAAACTGCAGTCTTGCAGCCTCTTCTGTGTAATTTTATTTATTTATAGAATGGCCTTTATGTTATCATTATTAATGTTCTTATCTACATTTGATAAAAAAGTTCTACTCAGAATTTCCTTTCTTTTCAATTACAAAAGTTATCTATGGGGGAGTCTGTATTTTTTTATTCAGATTTTAAATAGTAGTTTAATTAAAGTAAAGTCATGTCTACAATATAGTAGTGCCATTATATTTCCAGAGATGCTGCAGCTTCCAAATGGGCAGGAGGTGCCATTACTGTATTCTCACCATCAGCCAACACAGAGTCCAAGGGACACACATCTGTCCAAGCCAGGCAGATGTTTGGAAATGACACGGAAGCTCTCATTGAGAGAGATTCCTTTCTGTCCTGCTCAGGGGACCCAATGTTTCCTAAACTGAAATAATTTTGACGCTATGCTCGGCACTCACTCTCCTCATCTGGGTCCGAGGCCGACAGCAGCTCACATTAACTGGAGCATCTCTCTTATCCTCTGATCCTACATGACACAAGCCCCACACTGATGCCTTTGAAAGGAGCAGCACCCGCTATATTTAGCATGGCAGCTGCATCAGCAGGTTCCCTATCCAGCCTCTTGAGGGTAAAAATAAGTGTGTATGATGTGAATTGGTAGATAGGAGTATGGGGGTGGTGTGTCAACAACCTAATCTCATGCATGCTAGCTGGTTACAGTCCAGTTATAAAGACACTCTGTTTAACATGCAGCTTCTTTTCATTTCTGTGTTGTTTTTTGAAACCATCAGACCTGGAGTGCTGCAGGATTGGCTGAATTAAGTTTTCAGCTCCTGTTAACATTAGCCTGTTTGTTACTGTTAATACTGACAGCATTTTCTGTTTTTAAAAAGTTTGTATAAAAACAAAAAATCAGTTTGAAGTGAAAACATCAAAAGCTGGCCAAATATTTAGTTGATTTAACTTTGCTAAAATAACTAGTCACAGGTTGTTTGTTTTTGCAGCTTTTTTTTTTTTTTGATCACTAATAGATGACTTTGTTGTTGAGCTGTTTGATGTACAGTTAATTCAGAACAGCTATGGTTGTTTTGGCACCAAGTAAATCACATCTAAAGTACAGTATGTCTACCAAAAATATATTAAAACATTTATTTTAATATAGCCAATAGCTGGCTACACTTCATCTTCAACATTGTCATTTAGAGACGCACTTGCACAGGTTTTGTGGGTGGTTTCCAGTTGCCTATTTAATTATTTAGTTGTTTATGTCTTTCTTACACTTCTTTCTTGCACATCACTGATTGGCCACTTGAAATGATGCAATGCAAAGACACACTTTCTAACAGTGTAGCGCAATGTACTCAGAAAGCAGAATGCATTGGTTTCCTGCAAACAAATGTAATAATAGCAGTTCTCTAGTTAAATTCCTTACTAACTAACCGTTTCCCCACATGTTACATCAGCGTTAAAAACAATATAAAGAACAGATGAAGAAATGCTGTGGGGTCTGATCTTTGCGAACAGCAGGCTTCCCCGTTGAGATCCTTTGTCACCTGTTTGCTCGCCGCTCAGTATGAGAGCAGAGGTGACCGTGGCCTCTGGGAGATGGTGGCAGTAGCAGCTGCAAGATCTGATTTGGAAAAACTTGTCTGCACACTCAACAGTTTAGGTAGATCATGGTGCAAGAAATCAAGAATGAATTAGGGCTGCTCGATTATGGGAAAAAATATAATCACGATTATTTCGGTCAATATTGAAATCACGATAATTTAACACGATTACTCGTAGACTTCTGGAAAGATGTTGCAATTATTGTACTTTAAACAGTGGAAAAGGTCAAATAAATCAACAGTAAAAAAAAAACATACAGCTGTGAACTTTGCCTTAATACCTTTCCTATTGAAACTTTATTTTTTCATTCAGAACACAAAAGAGAAAATAAGAGTTTACCTGCAAAACGTAATGACCTAAATAATTGTTTTTCTCGATTATTCTGTTTTTGTGATCATTGGAGGCCGAAATCATAATCGAGATTACATTTCAATTAATTGCACAGCCCTAGAATGAATCACACATTACTGTAAACCTTCAATTCAGTTACAAATGTAGTAGCAGAATGAACTCTAATGTGCAGTGAATATGCACCATTACAATTCTAAACCTAAACCTTACACATGTAAAATCATTACTCACAGGGTCTAATAACAATACATCAATGTCATCTGACATATTCACGTATAAGGATGGAGGGCACTGCACTTGACACATGTTGACTACTTTCAAATTTTAAACCAGTCACAGCCCTTTTGTATTTTATCCCCGCGTACCTTTTCGTACCATTCATAGTAGCTCCTTTCAGCCATACAGGAAACAACAGTGAATTACTGTTTCCAACTCTATTGTTGTCAGAAAAAAAACAATGTTTCATCATAACAAAGCTAAATCAGTGCTGCTTGGTTGAATTCTCTTATCAACACAGTTGGTGGTTTCTAACATTTTATAAATGGCCTTTCATATCCTTGGTTGAACGTATTACATGTGCCATCATGGTCAAGAAAGAACAGTCAAGACAGGGAAAAGGAAATACTTCTCTTTTGTTTGTTTTTATTTGTTTTTGGATATTCAAAACCATCTCTTGAATCCTTGCTCTCATGCTCCACGCCCTGACTCAGTTTCTCAGTTATAATCTCAGATTTGTGCTTTAGCTATTTTTTTATTCTTGTCCAAGTTCAACTTTCTTCTTGTATTTCCAATTCCATCATTGAACATCCACAATCAAACAGATTTCAGCCCAGAGCTTAAGGGCGCTGTCTGTCTCCACCTGACTGCTCACATGGGCCTCGGGGAGCGCTTGTTGCTAGGCAATGGCACACACCACTGTTGCCTGCAGCAGCATAGGCATGGCAGGAGAAAAGGCTGATGTTTTTAATTCCCCATTTTAAGATTTAAGGAACTTTATTCCAATGTATGTATTTTTCCAGGCTGGTTCCTCTTCTCTCAGTCCTTAAAAAACCCAGCTTCCAGCTTTTTATTTTTTTATTTTTATTTTTTTGAGTAGAGGATTAGGATAGATAAAGCTTTCAGCTGGATGCACTTGCACATGCAATTACAGGGCATTGTCAGGTGGTTTTCAACTAGAGTGGTGTGTGTGTCTGTTGTGGACACTTTTTGTCTCAGGACTGGGTAGAGAAGGTGTAAGCTATTACCAGGTCAGTGTTGAGACTTTGTCCACATGAATGGTGGGCATAAAGTTGTCTACGACCCAGAATACTGCCATGTATTGTTTTTATGGTCTGCCCACATATTAGTTCTAAGAACGGGGGCCTCATCTCATTGGCATGTTAGAACAGCAGCCGTTGACAACACTTACTTTACCTAAGAGAGCTACAATTGAATAATGCAGCTTAGTAATTGTATATACAGTCCCTCCAGAAAAACGTGATTATGCGATCGTGGATCGAATCATAATTCAATGCATAATCAGCCAAAGTCCACATATTTCTGCAGGGGCTGCATTTCTTTCAAATACGCCGCACTTTTGCAACATAAATTGCTGATTTCCGCGCTAAATATGCGGGGCTTGCATGATTTCATAATCCCCACATTTTCGTTGTAAAAAAGTCACATATCTTAGCAGAAAGTTGAAAAATGTTGCATTTACTTCACACAAGAGCAGCCATTTTCCCCTGTTGCCATGGGAACGTTATGAAGTGACGTAATTACGCGACGTGAACATCATCGAAAAGCATGGTGTTGGAGAATCACTTTTTTTTTTCTCTTTTTCATCAAACCGCAGTTTTTGCTAGTTCCCGCAATTTCATTGCATAAATATCCCGCATATTCCATCGCATGTTTTAAGAAAACGTGCCTCATAATCAAGGAGTTTTGCCCGCAACAATCACAAAAAAACTCTGCATTTTTCTGGAAGGACTGTATATAAATCAGTGTTGCAGGTGTTCGCATGCCAAGGCACAGTACCTTTCTCAGTTGGTGATTGGGATTAAACAGTCTCTCTCTCTCTCTCTCTCTCTCTCTCTCTCTCTCTCTCTCTCTCTCTCTCTTTTTGTATTTTAAGCTGTGAGAAGAAGCAAAAAACACGAGAAGAGAACCATTTGATGGAAGATAAGAAAAAGAAAAAGCAAGAAGAGAAGAAAAAGAAAGAAGCTGCTCAGAAAAGGGTAAGCTTGTGGCAGGCCCTCTCATTTGACACAAATACACTTGTCTTTTAGCTTTAATTGCCTCTGCCTGCCGTTTAATCAAAACCAACATGGTAAGATACTATAAGCCCCCGTTTGGTGGAGATTCATGCATGGCCAACATCCCCCAGCAATGAAAAGAAATGTTTCCACTTCCTTTTTTTTCACAACAAATCTCATACAAAGCTGTTGAGGGTAAAAACTTTTTGTATTATTTTAAATGTTAGGTGGTGCACAACAAAGCACAGGTCTACAGTATGCTCAGGTGTTTTTGCTGAAGTTACATCACATAGATCACACATGCATATTGAGCACATGCAATTTGTCATGTGTGTTTCCACAGGGAGCATTAACCAGAACATTATGTAGTCTTTACTCGCAGCCCCCCACCTCTACCCCTCCTCTTCACTTGTTGCTTTAGTGGGTTATCTGTATTCAGTTTTTACCTGCTGTTCTCTGTAATACATTTCATGTATCCTTGGTGCTTCTTGTCAGTGCGGGTGAAACAATGTTTATGTTTCTTAATGTATAAGAGGAGCATTTGTGTTCTCTATTTTACTCCCACTCCAGCCACAAGAGCAATGAACCTGCTCACCCCCTCGAGCAGCACGAATGAACATGAACCTTTTTAGCATTTCAATAGATGAGCAGAACCAGCCCCTGAACATTTTGTTCCGATTGCCCTGGCTAGTTGCTCCAGCACTGTCATGCAGCTGGAGAGCCAGCCGATGCGACTCAGATGTTGATGGCACATTAACATTTAGGCCCACAATTTTCACTTATAAAAGATGGTTATTATGGCTTCATTATAAGTTATTCTAGAGAGTCTTCTTTTTTTATTGCTAATTAGTTTTTTCTCTTTTTCAGGCCACAGAACAGATAACCAAAGGTGAGTTCTTGTGACTTATTGAATTAAACTTTATTTATTTAGTGTATTCTGCCACACATAAAATAGGTAGCTCAAATTTAATTTACTTTTTTATTTCCCCGCAAATGTGAATCTCCCTTTGCTTTCTGTTACAACATGCTGCACATGTGATAACACAGAGTTTCTCTGTGCAGGCAACATTTTGCCAGGTTTGTCTGCCATGATCCTTACAATGAGTTTGTGATACAATGTTTTCAAACAGTAGGGAGACTTATTGTGTGGGTGTGTTAAATTGTGTATCTTCCTAATTACGTAGATGGATAACTCTTGTGCGGGATTGCTTTTTTTGCCACAGAGCCTCAATTTGCTCTCTGTTCACTGCTGTGTAATTTGGAAATGAAGCATTGGCTTTTATTATATTCAAACATCTTGAACTGAAAACATTAGCAGCAGCCAGGTGGTCCATACTACCTGAGCCAAAATGGAGGCCAGGTGCCCATACAAGACTAATAAGGAGCATAGGGATGGTGCAGCTGTTCCTCGGGCCTCCCTGTGGGCTCCTCAGGCATGCCTAGGAGGGTAGAGGTGAGGAGAAATCTCAGAAGAGTAAGAAAACCTAAGGAAATGTAAAAAAAGACATGAATAAAGTTGATTGGAAGGTGCCTTCTGAAGGGAAAGGTGTGCTTAGCTTGCAGGTTTTGAACTCCTGCTCTGTGGCAGCTGCAGACCCACTCTTCACTTTGTCTCCCTAAGCCAGTGCTCTTAATGACCAGAGAGAGGCGGGTAGACAGTGTTGGACAGTCAGTTAGCCCAGGAGCAGATCTCCTAGTTGAGATGAGCCGGCAGATGGGAGAGGGACTTAATGTCTCGCAAGGGATGGGCAGGGTGAAATCTGATTAGAGCTTCTGGCAGACTTTGGCAGCAAGAGAATGGACACCTAATTACAGTGTTAGTGTCTTTGTGCCCAAAGCTGTGTTCAGACAAATGTGTTTGTGTGAATTTAGATCAGTAGAAAGAAGTAAGTTCTCCTCTTATGGGTTCATGCAACTGTGAACTCTCTGTCGTCAAGGGTCAGTGCCTTGACCACCTACTCTCTCCCTGAAGGATAAGTTAATGAGGCTGTAATGTCACAGAGGTGCCCCCTCCCACCCCTTATTCCTCTTTCCTGAGTCACTTATAGCCCCTCACAGTTTGCTGCACTAATGAATGTGATCTGGGTTGGCTGTGTTACTATTCTTTGTCTTTTGGGTTGTTTCACAGTATCTACAAATTGACCTATATATATACTAGGCTTTTCTCCCCATCTTCAAACTAGGCTGTGATTTGCACAGTTATTTCCGTGGCTGCTGCTCATAACAGCGACATGCCGTGACCTCATTTTACTGCGATCTTCACCCCTTTAAATGTCACATATGACTTTTTAGCATATTGTACATATGTGTACTCCAATATGCTCATATAAATCCTCTTCGGCCATGTGACGGTGACTGCTTTGGTTAGTTTATTGTAGGACTGTTCTTGACCAAAAGAAATCCTACTTGATGATAAATCATTGGATTTTTTCAACTTATCAACTAGTTGATTTAATTGAAAAAATTTCTATTATTGTTTCACCACGAATAAATTCCACAGAGATACAGAGCAATTTCTTCAAATCTAGAGCTCATTTCAAATCAAAAAATATTTATACATATTGTGATGCCAGAGATATGACTTTTTATTTTTAATTAATTATTTAATAGTATAGTGGCTAATTCACCATAAAAACATAACATAAATAACAATAAATAACATTTCAAAAAATATATTTTTTTTTACATTATGAGTGACTTGTCAACTAAGAGAGGCAGATTGTATCTGATACTAATGAAGGGTACACTGGGAGCTAATTAGGAGAACAAAGCTAGCGTGTAGGCTGAATAAACAGGCATCTATATACAGGAGATCTCCAGGAAGACCACAAGCACCATAGTAACACTACACCACCTCCTGTCTAGTCAAGAAGAGAGAGACACTCTGGGACCAGCAGGAGGGAGCAGAAGAAAGTGGGCTGTAAGCAAAGAGATGGAATTAATTGTTGTAGTTACATTTGTGCAAAGTGTAGAGTGGCAGCTGTTAAAACACAGTGCCTTTGGTTGATTTTGAGAGAGCTGGAAAAGGGCAATTCGAGAGCAAAAGAAACAGACGGAGCCATGTGAAACTGAGAATGCATGTCAGTTTCCTGTTTGCCGGCACAGCTGAGGGGGCCATTTGAAGAAAACGTCTACTGGCTCACTTCTCAGACACATACACACAGGCACACACTGTCATTCTGCCAGTCCCCTTATATGACAGGCAAACACCAGCAGCATATGTACATTGTGTGCTTGTGTAAACACACACACATGGTTTTACTCATATGGTTTTTCATTGCTACTCACAAATACTACACAGACCCCTCTGCCTCACTAACCCACATTGAGAATTTCATTAGCAAAAGTAGCACATTCATCTCCAAATACCAAAATACCTATGAGGGTGCTTTCACACCTAACCTGGTAGGTTTGCCTGGTTAGTATCGTTCTTTTGGGATGGTGTGAAAGCGGTCTGTTGAACTCTGATGAGAACTAGTCAACAAGACCAAGACTGCCTGAAAAGGAGGGTCTCTGTCTGCTTCCAAGCTGAGCTGATGTATATATTTGTGCAAATTATTTGGTAACCATTGTAACAGCGTGTTGAGTTTGTGTCCTACTCTTTTTTTGGCACTTGTTCATTAGAAGTGAGTGAAACATAGTGACCACATAGTAACCTCCCCCCCGTAATAGTAGAGCAAATATCCTCTTTCCCGTCCTCTTTTCTTTTTCGTTTGTGACAGCAGAGCAGATAAATTAAAATGAAGGCTAGTAGCATTCATGTAGCTTTTGTTTACTCGTTTTCACCACTTTGTCACAGTATAGATCAACGTCACAGGAGAGCCAAACCTTGATCTGTGTGTGTGCCACGCAAGTTGTCAGTGCCACTGGCCAGCCATCCTCAAGAAAGTACCTGATAGATGAGTGTAACAGTAATAATTATTGGCCCCATCATAGCTATGTATCGTGCCACAGCAAAGGCCTTCAGCCACCAACGAGCTGTACTAGAGTTAATTTCTAAGGGTTTATTAGCTATTGTGTTTCTGTTCATGCTGTGCGTTTTTATCACTATAAGATAGGGCACAACATATATACATCTCAAGGCGCACATTTACATAGCACAATAGAAGATAACATTATTATAAAGCAGTGTCACAGCAGTAATTTCATAACAGATTAATTTGCCTTTTCACATTCGCTTAATTACGCCCAGCGCTTTGTGTTGGAGAGTCACAAATTGCGGTGTGATCAGGGGGAAATTTATGCCAGTGTGCCGCTTGTCATCATCACCGCCACTACTACATGTCTAATGAGCACAGCTTAAATGGATGCAGCAATGGCGATGATAAACCACTTTTTTTTTAAAGAGCAACAGGGCTCAATTTTGCAGTTGTGGAGTGTTACTCTATATATTGTGCATATGAGCTTTTTGTCATCAAATGTCTCTTCATTCAATCTGTGGTTATACAAAAGCTGTCTAAAAATATATTTTTGACAATTTATTATCCCTTTTTTAATGTAGAAAAGGGTCAAAACAATATTCCTACTTAGAAATTGCTACGTTTGAATAAAATCAAATATTTAATCTGTCAGGTATCTTGTATAATACAATGTGTGTGACAATTGTAGCCTCTTGCAGTTTCTGTATGAAGCAAATATTGCAGTCTCAATCATTCTTCAGTGAATTGTGTTTGCCCAGCGGTTGCTGCCAGGTCAGGAGGACAGGACGTTCAACTCTCTTTCACCCATCACTTCCTCTAAATCATAACAGACAGTGGAATCTGGTCTGCCTGCAGCTGTTGGCACAAAATGCCAGGGATAGGGGAGTGATGAGTCCAGGGAAGCTCTCTGTCTGTCTTCCAACGGTCTCCTGAGAGCAGCGGGCACACAGGCAACCCTTCTCTAATCTGTCATCCGGCTCTCATGGTGATGTACCTTAAAGACGAGAGTGATTGTCGCTGGTATGAGTAACTGGTGATGATATCTTACAGTATATTATACAGCTCAGGTGTGCGATTATGTTGCACCATTCAGAAATGTAGTTACCATTTGATAAATGTTCTGAACTATATAGCCTTATGCTCTTCACACTGTGCTGTCAGACATCAAGTGCTTTTAAATAGCATTTTGTCTGTGTTGAATGTGATGCAGCGAGGTACGGGTTTCCCTCTTAACTACAGTGTCATATTTATTCACTTCTAATTAAGCCCTTTAATCTTCTCTCTTGTGAGGCTCGCTGCTCACATTTTAAAGCCCACAGGAGGAAAGAGATGGAGAACCCTAAAGACACGCCTCCATTCCTTGCTCATGATTCGTTGATACTCTTTCTGCTGCCTCCTCTTTAATAGACATCTGAAAAGGATCTAGTAATTCCCATGTTTCCCTTTTGCTTCAATTAGAGTAGTGTACTATGACACTTTGGCAGCAACACCAGATATACAATACACTTGAAATATAGTGGCTACAGAGAAGGCATGTATCATAGAGAATTTGTCAAACTTGAATACACATGGATGAAAGGGCCTTTTCATCCATGGCCTTTTAGAAATAATCTTTTTTTAAGATTATTTTTTGGACATTTTCGGCCTTTATTTTTGACAGGACAGCTGAAGACATGAAAGGGGAGAGAGAGGGGGAATGACCTGCAACAAAGGGTCGGAGTCGAACCCGGGCTCGCTGCGTCGAGGAGTAAACCTCTATATATGGGCGCCTGCTCTACCATCTGAGCTATCTGGGCGCCCAGAAATGATAATTTTTTATGTTTTATGTATGTGTTTTCATTTAGTGTGGTTAACCAAATCTGAATCCTCCAGATTCCTTCACTTTTTTTTCTTTGTTGAACTTTATTCTGTCGTACCCATTGTACAGAATTTGTGACTGTGCTGCCATGTCTATGAAATGATAAACTGTTGTTTTATAGAAGCCAGCCAACCTGCCTGTTTGAATAGAGACATGCATCCTACAGACACATCAACCCGGTTTAGAGAATGTTCTTTGGCTAGTGTGTAAAAGTTTCATTCAGGCCATAACTGTCTGATTAAAAGCTCAGCCACAGAAAGCTTATTCTCACTAACAAACTGAACTTTTCCATGCATATGTGTATACTCTCCCTAAGAGCAAGGCGATCCATTTCGATGAATGGAAAGCAGAGACAGCATGGTGCTATTATTAAACCTGTAAGTAGACTTGCACTGATAGTATTGGAATCGGCAGTGATCCATCTCACAAGCACTTTTACTCAGGTCCACATTTGAATCTGTGCCAGTATTAGTTGTTAAATGCCATGGTCTCTGCACAATATTTTATGTTCTCAGCAAGAAGAAAATGCCTCCTCACTTGAAAATTTTAAAATGCTTAACGAAGTTCATATGAACAGCACCTTTTGTTTAGACAAATCCCTGGCTAAGCAGTAGCACAGTCTTCTGTTATGAAATTGTTGCTGTAATTATTTTACAGCATACATGGAATCAGTATAACAGGAACTTTAAATCAGAGGTTCACAATAATTTTTCAACCAAGGACCCCTTACAAGATAGAGAATATACCTGGAGACCCCGAAAATTAAATTATTTTTTGTAAACTATAAAGCCTGTAAGAAAATAAATACACATTTTTATAATGAATCTGAAAACTTTCACAGAGTGCCAAAGACCCCACTTCACTGCTTTTTAAGTTATACTTTCATTGGCTGGTCTACATATGAAAGTATAAAGTTCTCCTGTGGGTCCTGAACAGTTGCTATGTATGGCCCTCCACTTACAAAGCTCACACACAGAAGAATCCTTTATCTTCAAGGTCATGCGGCCTGTTTTTCTTCTTATAAGGGCCCTCTCCTTTTTTCCACCTACCTTCAACTCTCTATCTTCCCAGACAACCTCCCCCCAACCTCTAGGTCTTAAACAGTCAAGCAAGCATGCTATCATCTTTCCTCTCAGAAAATTAAGACCCCTTTTTAAAGTGGAAAATGGGATGTCTTCCTCTGCGTGAAGAGCACACAGCCCTAAGGCCACGGTTTGATGTGCATCTTTGATGAACTGGGAATTCTCCTGTGCACTCGCACAGCTGAGCACTGTGTTTTTGCAAATAGGCTGTTAGAGCAAGTGACTCAGATCTCTTATTACTCTATTTCACTTTTTCCTGCAAAGCACTGCCTTGTGAGACTTGTGCTTAATAAGCCACACCTTGCTGATGTCAGAGGTATTTACTTGTTTGTTTTTGTCTCCTGATCCCCTTCCTAACCAGATTCAGTCTGTGATTTTCATCATGAACATAACTGCAATAGACCATTTTGCTTGAACATAATTGCAATTATTAGAACATTTTGCTTGAATGTATCGGTCACTTTGAAGAAGTGAGCAGGACTGAAGTCATTGTCTTGAGAAGAAGAATCCAGCGTGGCATACTATACAAAAATGTGTTCGTAATTGTAAGCGGATTTAGACCAGAGCTGGTTTCGACAGTGAGACTCGAATTCACAGTGGAGCATGCAAGGGGGCGGAGACGGTCTTGCACACGCACACACACACACACACACACACACACACACACACACACACACACACACACACACACACACACACACACACACACACACACACACACACACACACACACACACACACACACACACACATCATTCTCTTCATCACTTAACCTCCCTGCTCTACCTCCTTCTCTTCCCTCTGTACGTCAGCTCTCTCTTTCGCTCTCCCTCCTCTGATTGGCCGACAGAGCAGCCAGCCAACTTCCCCCTTCTCCAGAAGAATTTACGTCACACATCAGAGAGTCCCAACTGTATAATGATTGCCTTAAAAACTATTATTATATATTGTGGCACATCCACAAAGTCCTCTGTTTTTAAGAGGAAATCACCTTTTAAAATCAGCGGGGAGAATTGTCTGGGAATTATCTGCCGTCCCTAATGGTGTAATAATGATGAGGATAATGGTAGATCACAGTGAATGAAGGAGAAAGGGAGAGGAGAGCACGGGACGGTGGGGAGGGATGAAGCACAAGATAGGAGAGGAAATGGAGCAGATGTAGAGAAATCCGATGAGAGGCGAGCTCCAGCTCTCGAGCTTCCCCCACTGATTCCTGAGCGGCAGGGAGAGGGAGACACACAGACAGATGCGGGTGAAACTGGATCAGACCATGCAGACGGTGGTTGTAGCCTACAGAGGGTTTGCGGTACTGGGGGCAAAAATTACAGAGAAACCCCCTCCCACCCCCCACACATGCATGACGGACGCAAACATACGCAGAAAAATGAGGAAGAGAAGTAATTGGTTGTAATATGTGAGTGAACATGTCTGTCGGTATTTACAAGGCTGTGTGAATGTATATACCACAACACCATCCTGTCCTCTCCCCTCAGTGTGGGCCTCAGCATTACATAACTCTTTGTGTTTCTGTGTGTCGGGCTGGCCGCATGTGTGCGAGTTATTCATTGCTTCACTGCACACACTCGGGACGGCAGCCAATGGCGAGCACTGCTCTTTATAACTCATTACGGCCACACAAAGATTTTCTTTTTCTTTTGGTTGCTGCATGACAAGGTTTTTTTTTTTTTTTTTTTTTTTTCTCCTTTCCCCCACCTGTATTTTATTTCAAGAACTCAAATACCATTTTTGTCTGGGTGCACATTATGTCAGATCTGCTGATGTTTAGGTCTTAAACACATTTTTTTGCATCCTGTTTACATTCTAGTTTACCAGCTTATTCTATTATGTAATGAAATGTACTGAGACGATTATACAGTGTGCTTTGTGTCCCATAATGCATCTCACCCAGCAGCAGCTCTGTGACCCCGAGCTGATCATCCTGTTTGACTTAGTAGTGACCTCTAACCTTGCACGTCCGCATTCAGCTACAGGATATTAGCCTGCTGAAGACTTTACACTTAACAGCTTTGGCTTCTTTTCTTTGGCAATGTTTATAAAGAAAATACAGTGACATGTCTTGTTTACAGTCTGCAAGTTTGAATGTGGAGCTTGTCTTTAAAGCAGCTATAATCAATATTTTTAGAATAACCATTTATCAAATGATTATATATAATGTGAGAGGCATCGCTCATGGTGATGAACCCACAGAGAATTATTACGTGAATCTGTAGCTCCCTTCAGCTTTTCAGAGCTTTATGGCGATTTTCAGCTTATTGTTAGTTGTCCGGCCTGCAACTTTGCTGTTTTCACCGTGTTCAGTCTAACCGCTCTCATACCATTGTTTTCAGCCGCTGCAGGCAGCTGCTTTCATTGAAAAAGGTAGTGACCAAAAAAAGAGCTAAAAGAGAGCTAATATTAGACCTACATTTGCAAGGTGGCCAGAAACGACTCCAAATCAGTGTGGGACCCAAGCACTTCGCTTCAGCAGCCACACGAGCTGTTAATAACTAACAGCATTGGTAGAACGCTACCAAAGAGCTGATCATTTCAGGGGCCTCAACCTGCTACAAACCATAAATAGCTTATGTTGATGGGGCTGAGAACTCTTTAAAGTACTGTCCTGATGAAGACAATAGCCCACAATAATGCAGCAGGCAGCAGATGTTAGTCCATTATCTGTTTTTTAGTCTGGATCAACGGAAGTACATTGCCAGGATAAGCCTGACAAGCCGGATATCTGGCGAAGAACAAGATGTTAGGCTTTGCCCCTTCCTTGCTGCTAACTGTGTGTCAAAATCCCTTAGCTACGGGGAAAAAAAAGAACATCCTCCGAGCTAGCAAGCTAACTTTTTCGGCTGAAAATAGCCAGTTTTGCTGAGAATTTGAATTGTGCAATAAGGTAGTCCTGCTTGGTTATTTCCCTGAATGATTGTAAAGAATTACAAAGAATATCTTTACTTTGTGACTGGTTTTAAAAATAAAAATGCAAGCAACCCAGAGCGTTTTTTCCTCCTATTCTAGAATGCATCTGTGGTGTAGCCCTTACTCCACAGCGCTGTGGAGATAGGTCTGGCAGTCCTATCTGGTACTTGACCTCTTCATCACTTCCAATCTGTGACTAGGCACCAAAAAGCAGACTGTAAGAGTTGTGTTTCTTGGCATCCCTAAAGGCTAAAGATTTATTACAGTTCTTTGGTTCTCCAAAGAGCAGCCAGGTTTTAGACTGACCACTGCCTAGCATCAAGCTTCAGCCAGCCAGGAGAGTCGGCTAATCTTGTGCATTTCTCCTCATTTGCCTTTCTGAATTTAAAGTTACGGCCCTAATCCAAAAGTGACCATGGCTTTAAAAATAGGCAATGGAGAAAATGCTTAACCACAGCAGCTTTCCAGAAAAAACTTGAGCTATATTGATGATTGTTTTTCTTCTATATGCACTAGGTCAGTAACTAACAGTAATCTATTTTTTGGGGATTTTTTTTTTTTTGCTTTTTAAAATGTCAAATGAAAAAATACAACCACTTACGTTTTTGTTATCGGTCAATAATTGCTTTGGTGCTAGTGCGCTCAACAACTGCTCCTCCTCATCCCTGCATTTCTGCTTTGTTGTTACCTGTCCCCCACCACCCTCCCATCTTCACAGTGCCAGAATCTGCCAAGCTCGACCCCACCCCTCTTCCCCCCGTCAACCCCAGTGCCGTCCCATCTGTACCCCCTAGCAGTGGCAATGGCAAGCGCGCCCCCTCTGGATGTCAGCCACAGACAGCACAGCAGCCCCAGACTCTGCTCCAGCAGCGCTACCCGCCAAGAGAGGTGCCCCCACGCTTCCGCCAGCAGGAGCACAAACAGCTGTTGAAGAGGGGCCAGCCTTTGCCCTCCGGGACTCTGCCTCTCACCACAACGGGACGTCCGGCCACTACTGAACCTGCAGCAGCAGTAGCCATACACTCCTCTCCCTCCTGCTCCTCTTCCTCCACAGCCAGCCTGCCTACAGGTCAGCCGAGACACTCTGTTGGCGAGTCACTATGTCTTACTCAATTTTTTTTTTAAAGGGGAATGCAATTAATGCATATTGGAAAAGTGTTTCTTTACATGTGGCAAAAGGGCTTGCTGTAAGAGAGTTGAAGGTTGTTGTGAATCACTTTCAGTATATTTGTTATGTGACGTTACCTTTATTGGGAGTGGTGAGTGGATTTCAGTAGCAAATTGGCTAGTTTTAAGCTGGGAAAACTCTGTGCCCTTTTATTGTAATGTACGTTTTATTAACTCACACTACACGCTTTAACCGGCATTTTCTTACAGCCAGATAACAAAAGCCTCACATAGGTTATATTTGTACATGTGATGTTCCCATTCCTTTTTACAACCCATCCTGACAGCTGTTAGACTTTTATCAGCTACGCCCAATAGTAGTCGTGTTCTATATATACTGTCATTGGCATTCTTGAATGACAGTGGCTTTATCTACTTGTTGTATGGCACTGTAATTGTTACAGCGTGGTGTACCTGTAGAGCAGTGCAAATGCATTTTCATCACAGGTGCTACTGTTTATTTTGACTCTGGCTGGGAATTAGAAATGAGGTGTGTGTGTGTGTGTGTGTGTGTGTGTGTGTGTGTGTGTGTGTGTGTGTGTGTGTGTGTGTGTGTGTGTGTGTGTGTGTGTGTGTGTGTGTGTGTGTGTGTGTGTGTGTGTGTGTGTGTGTGTGTGTGTGTGTGTGTGTGTGTGTGTGTGTGTGTGTGTGTGTGTGTGTGTGTGTGTGTGTGTGTGTGTCTTCCACAGTAAACCAGGTTCTTATGCATTTCCAAGAGGTAAAGGTCTATTCCATTGTTCTATATCTATGGTCTGTTCTTTCTTAATAAAGTAACAGTGCTCTTTGAAGATGATGATGTTTAGAATTCTTTTTAGGGCACTTGGCATGTTTCATTGTCTGGGAAGGAAGACAATTTTTTACCATGAGTATGTCTGAGCTTTGTCCAAACCCTCTGATGCTGTTTGAATGCTGCTCTATCTCCATGACGATGAGATGTTTACCCTGTCCTCTTTTCTTTCTCCTCCTCCTCCCTCTCATCATCATCCTCCCACTCTTCGTTGAGCATTGCTGACCAGCCCTACAGTATTTCTTGTTTTTGGAGGAGGAGCCATTTGGAGCAAGCTAGTTGGCTGGGCGCCTCAGTGGGCCTGACCTGGCACTGATAGAAAGACTGAGTGAGAAAGAAAGAAAGAAAGAGAGAGCGAGCATGGCAGAGGTCCAGTACTGTGGGCTGAAGTGACTCATGGCTTACGGTAAAAGCTGCTGCTTCTCTCCGCCCCTCTCTGGCAGGCCTGCTCTGCTCTGCTTTTGCTCTCTGTGCGTCTTTGAACTGACTGATAACATTAGGACAGACAGACAGGAGAACCTTACAGACTGAAAGACAGATAGGAATCGAGTGGGAGGTTTTCGTATATATACCTCTACAGAGGCTGCATGCTGAACTGGAGCACAGAGAAGTTTTGCACATGACGCTCCACTCTATCTCCCTTCTCTGATCTGTCTCTTTAACCATCTAATGTGTCAGTCGAAAAACCTCACAGCTTAGTTTCTGGTTTGTAAAATATTCAGCATTGTTATTCAACACACATACAGAGCGCTCCAGGTAAACCCACCTCTATCCCTGTCCCTATAGCCTTGTCTGTTGATAGAACGATTGTCCCCCTCCCTGCTTGTATTTCTTGCAGATAGCTAACAGTAGAGACACACTAGCTGCTTTCATTCCCTCCCCTCTCCCTCTTCTCTCCATCCGCTGACTCCACCTCGCCTCACCCCGTCTTCATTACCCTGTCACATGTCGGCTCTCTTGAAAAGTAGGGCTGATAAACATGGTCTGTGTGTCCACATATATGCATGTGCGAGTATGTAAACAAACATTCTCTTCCTCTGCCGCCTTAGCTGTATGTGCCCCTGCTCTGCTCTGACACGTACAGTATTACTCTGCTATAAAGGCAAGCAGCTGCAACTACTGGTGTGCTTTTAATGGTAAAGGTTCAAGACAAGTTATCAGATTTCACATCAATATAAATAAATACTCTAAATGAATATACAAGTTATGCTTATTGGGGGTATTTAGTTAAATGACATAGGGAAATCCCTTTTTATGCCTTTGTTTGGCAACAATGCAGCGACCCTGGCCTTCTCTGCCTTAGTATGACTGTTAACTAATCAAATTAGCTTGTAGTCCTCTAATGTGTCGGCTATAGCACATACAATTTCTAGCTACTCCTTTTGCATTTGTCAACCCCTAGTTAAAGCCCATAAAACAATGATCAAGGTTTTATGTACCTGCATTGTACTTGCTAAGCACAACAGAGGCCAACACCAACAAACCACATCTTAATGTAAAAAGGCATTGTCAAGTGAACAATGTAGCTAATGTGCTCATATCGTGTCTAGTGGGGAACAGGGAGAGTGTATGCATGCTAGACTTGATGTGCTCTTAAAGTTTGCTGATGGTGCTGTAAAAGAGCCATGGGAATCCCCTCAAAGAGGACTGGGACGTCTTGTGATGTGATTAAACATCAGCTCCCTGTTAACCACAAATGTTGAGCACTCGTTTGCTCTGTGCCCATGCTCCTCTCGCTCTCTCTGCCATGCTCATTGTTCTCGGATGCACATGTGTTCACCTCCTCCACCTCTGCTATACCACTACAGCTCACACATACCCTTGTTGGCCCCAGGGCAGCCAGGATTAGTCAGGCTGCACATAAGTCTGTCAATCTTTCCATTATTATAGCCTTCTCCCACTGTTGCCTTTTGCTTAGCTAACAATCCATATCCCAGGGCCCTTTGCATGTAGGAGGCGTGAGAGACCAAGCTATTTTAAGACTGGCATGCTGGAGAAAGCCCTTGACCTGGTTTATCCTTTAGAGGAGGAGGAGGAGAAAGAGGATACTTACAGGCAAACATGACGACCAGATGTCTTAGATGTTTACTTTTTAGAACACGTTTTGTCCCTCTGTTAGTCTTTTCCCTTGCGATAATAACATTGCATTAACAGCAAAGTAGCTACAAAGAAAGCATCCATATGAAATATAATTTCTTGCATAGATTTATGTGCAGTCCCTGTCATTAAGTTGCTGTTGTTTGTTCCTGGATTAATACAATTCCGCTAACAGCCTACAAACTATCTGTGCCAGTTCAGCATATTTCCAACAGTAGCAGACCGTAACAAAAGGCTGTCAAGTGTTATTTGTGCTGGGCCTACAATAACTCCTGGTTTGGTCTATGGTTGGTGTTTTTTCAAAGATGTTTCACATTCGTGGTTTCACAACTTAATAATAATTTATTATTGAATACTCTCATTCAGTGCCTAAGATTGACAATCTTCAATAGATACACAGTTTATGTTGCTCTAACACATGCATTATGTAAATATATATATTGTAATTCATTTTTGGTTTATGTTGAAATGCAAACACATTTAGGACAAATTTTTTAATATGGATCAATCTGCTTATTTTCTCGAGTAAGTTTTCATTCAATCAATTGTTGATTCAATTGTTTTGTCAAATAAATGTCCTAAAGTTGTGAAAATGGCCATTATATTTCCAAAAGCTCAAGGTGATTTATATAAATGCTTGTTTTGTCTGACAAAAGAAAAAAAAAAATATTACGATATTCAGTTTACTCTTATACATGACAAAGAAAAGCATGAAAACGGCACATATGAGAAGCAAGAACTAGTGAAGATTAGGCATTTTTTTCTGAAAAATGACGAGCAAAAACAGTTAATTGATTATCAATTCTTATAGCTGCCAATTCATTTCCATCAGTCAAATAATCAATAATTTGTGCTGCACCTACACAGTTATGGGCTTTTTTCAGTACACCAATAAAAAACAATTGGGGTGTTACTATTGCGATCATTAAACACAGAGGTAGCACATACCTGGATGTGCAGCATATCAGTGTGTGTCAGTCAGAGAGCTCGTTCATCTGGCTGGCAGCATGCATTGTCAGCTCTGCACCATCCAGTCTCTCTGCCCCTCGGGGACTTCATTAAGCCAGGATCAGTGCAGCTGAGTCCCACACAGCCCTCCTAGATTACTTCCTCCTTCCATCTCTCAACATCCATCTTGGTCTTTGTATTTTTATTCCTCAATGATCCCTTATTACCTGACCCTTACGTTTCCACACACACACACACACACACACACACACACACCTTACTACACTTACTGTACATGCCGTTCATGCTTGTCAACTTGCTATGTAAAATGAAATAAGTTGGAAGGCTGAAGGAAAGCATGAAAAGGTTTGCCTGCTGATCTGAGCATTCAGTATGTAGTGTGTTTTTTTCTGTTTGACAGTGTATGCACAGTAGATACAGTGTCGCACTGTGTGTATGTTAACACACAAAGGAGCAAGTGGCCATGCAGTAGCAAGCCGTGAACTCAGCACGTTAGGTCCTCACAGTGGAGAGGCACCGGGGGCTGAACCTCATCCATAAAAGGGGCTCTGTTCTCTACTAAACATTGACTTATTGTGTTGTTGCGTGGGCGCTGGGATCATTTGTAAACAATACCAGCCTTGATCCAGGGGATTGCTGCGCTTTTTTTCTTTTGCCGAGCTCCCAGCCCCGGTTATCGTCCAACCTCCATGCATTCTATTAAGTCTAACACTATTTGTCTCTATGTTTTCTCGCTCTCGCCGCCATCGCTTGCGCCCAGCCCTGCTCGTCACGTTTGGGCCTCGGCCCACCATGGCTTGCTTTTTCTGTACTTTGCCCAAAAGGCACCCCCATGAAGCGGCAGTTTTCTGTTCAAGCTTGGTGCTGCTGCTTATATACACAGCATTCTTGGCTAGCAGTCATAAATTTAAACAAAAAACATGTGCGATCTGATGATATGCCTGTTCATACATAAATGTGCATGTGTGAGAAAATTGTCATTCCAGCACCGGAGGGGGTGCAGCAGGCTTTTGTGAGGTTTTTCTTGCTTACTCTTGCCTGTCACTGTCACGGCTATTCAAGAGGCTTTCCATTGTGGGTGGCAGTGCTAATTGCGGATGGAGTGGTCTTTGCTAAATATTTAGTGACAGTTTTGAAAGGTTGAAAGATGTGAGAGTGGGGGGAAGTGAGAAGAGTCCACCTTTTGTTTTGTTTTACGTCATGCCTAGTGAGTACATAATGAAAGTCTCCAGGCTTTATCGTTCAGCTGTTAACCAAGCCCCCCTCCCGTCCCGTATGGATGAGCACTTTCCAACATTTAAACTGCAGCGGCAGTGCATTGCAAGCATGCAGTGTTGAGTTCTTATGCTTTGTTTTTATTGTGAGTGAGACATGCATGCTATTAAAGCAGCAATGGTGGAGTTACAGGCAGTAGCTCAGAGCGTTTTTGTCTGTAGTTCAGGACTGAGAAAATGGCGGCCCTGCACTTCTCAGTAGAGTGAGCTACAAAACGACAGCGCTATGTGTGTCAGAAACACAGTGCCCTTCCCCCCCTCCACCCCCTTGCTCTTTTTTTCTTTTTTTTTTTTTTTTTTTTTTTTTTTTTTTTTTTTTTTTTTTTTTTTTCTCTTCTCTCTCTCTCTCTCTCTCTCTCTCTCTCTCTCTCTCTCTCCTTCTTGAGTTGCAGGCATTGAAGTAAGCCTGAAAACATGGTGGGACACAAATGCTGTCACTTCCCTCATGTAGTTGTCGAGTCTTTGTATACAAACTAAGCATGCATGTGAAGGCACATGTAAACAAACTGACACAGCACAAAGGACATCAAAAATGAGGCAATGGGGTAGCAGCAGGTCGATCAGTGCAGCAGTTGTGATCTGCAACGGGGCTTAATTTTTACCAACATGATCTATATGCAACTCCAGGGAGCTCACTCAACTCACTCCATGAGGATCTACAAGAAATAAGCCAAAGCTGAACTTGTCAGAGGGGTTATACAGGCAGATGGGAGGCTGACGTGTTGCTGAAGAGACAGGCTGCCTAGGGCTAGTGCAGAGTATGTGTGCTTTATGTCAAGTAGAGGTCTGAAATGGTTAGGGGGTCAGAGGTTAAGGATGACTCAGCTGGATGGCCCCTGTCATCGATGGGTTTCCCAATTATGAGACTTCTTCTTAGGGTGGCCTGTCAGAAAGATACAGTGTCTAGCTTTTAGGGCTTCTCTTTTCATATGTGACAAACAAATGCATTGTTTAATGACAAGAAGATTGCGGTTAATTTTTAACCCAACCACTGTGAAATCTAAAGGTTGTATTTTTGGAAAAACCCTAAACAAGCAGTTTAACCACAAGCCCATTAACATGTTGAACAATATCTACAATGATTATAAAATAGCTTCATGGATGTCTGAATTCCCACCACATTGGCTGCATCCCACTACTGTACAACTTTAACTACTGTACAACTCTACTACTTTAGTGAATGTAGTAATGTTTGGTTTTGAGAATTCCAATACAGCAAATTACATTTTTAATCCAGATAGATACTAAAAAAATAAGCCAATCAAGCAAGCAAGACATATCCCATGTAGCTTAAAGTGATGGTTCGGAGTAATTTCACCCTAGGGTCCTTTGCACCATGATCTCGAGCCAAACACCCCCCCAGAAGCTTTTTTCACCTGGGTCGAACATTGGGAGCGTTAGCGTAGCGTAGCGTTGCGTTATCAGCTGAATAGCTTAGCGCAGAGGCTAATGGATCCGAAGCGTCTCTTAACATTACCCCACTAATAATGCCCGAAATGATACCAAACGTCTACAGTAGTACAAATAGGTTATGCACTCATAAAACGATGGATTGTAAAATTTGTAAGTACACCAGAAGTTTATGTAAATAACACTTGCCTGCTGGCTTCTGCTCTCTGCTGCTGCTGCTGCTGCTGCTGCTGCTGCTGCTGTTACTACCGGGCAGTAAGAGTGCTTAGGGACATCTACAAATTACAACAACACCAAAGATGCAACAAAATATTTATTAATTTAATGATTAAATGAGGTAAGTTTGGAGACATTACCTTATTTAATCATTAAATTAATAAATATTTTTGTTCCTCAATTATTACTTGTCTCCTGCTAGTTATACTACAGCACTTACTTTAAAAAATAAGTTAAATTAAAAATATATTTTGTTGCATCTCTTTTCGGTGTTGTAATTTGTAGATGTCCCTAAGCACTCGTCTTACAGCAGCAACAACAACAGCAGAGAGCAGAAGCCAGCAGGCAAGTGTTATTTACATAACCTTCTGGTGTACTTACAAACTTTACAATCCATCGTTTTATGAGTGCATAACCTATATACAAGTGTAGACCTTTGGTATCATTTCGGGCATTATTAGTGGGGTAATGTTAGGAGACACTTCGGATCCATTAGCCTCTGCGCTAAGCTATTCAGCGGCTAACGCTACTCTACGCTAACTCTCCCAATGTTAGACCCAGGTGAAAAAAGCTTCTGGGGGGGTGTTTGGCTCGAGGTCATGGTGCAAAGGACCCTAGGGTGAAATTACTCCGAACCATCACTTTAATCCATGACTGCTTTATTTGACAGATATTTTTGTCAATACAACACTGTAACATAATCTGTAGTCTCACTGAATATTTTCTTATCTTATTTCGGTTACATCATAGAGAGCATTATTCCTTGCTTGAGTCATAGTATATTTCAAATGGAATGTATGAAAACTACAGTATGTGTGATAGTATAGTGTTTTGGATAGAGTGCATAAAAGTTGTATTTATTTTCAAATTAAAGATCCCTCTGCCATCATATATAGTCGGTCTGTCTGTCTGTGCACTTTCAGTGTGCATTGTATTTATTTTTATTAAAAAGCATCTTGCGAAGTCTATGTACCCATAAATAGACACGTTACGTGTTGCCATGGTATTTCAACCTTACTAAACGTGGGTGGGATGACGTACATAACTTATACCTCTCTTCTCTCATCCTGTTGCTCATATCCTGTTTTTTTTCTTTCCTCCCATACAGAACTGCCTCCACAGAGTGGCCAGGGAGCCCAGTATGATAATCCCCTCTGGGGACACCTGCCAGCCAACAGGAGTGCCACAAGATCTTCAACCAGTCTCAGTGGCTGGGATCAACTGATCATTGACCAGAAGAACACAGAGGCTTGGCCTTCGATTACCCTCAGCCAGAGCCAAGCCCATCCAGGAGGATGCCCTTTGGACACTGACCCTGGTCACCTGACCAGCAGCAGCAGTAGTACTAGTAGTAGTTGTAGTACAGTGAGTATGGCCACGGGGGCCAATAGCCAGACAGGCCATTTTCCTACCAACCACCTTAGCAGCAAGGCCAACAGTGGGCCCAGCCCTGCCAATCATACTGGAACCAGCATGCTCAATAGCCAGGCCAATCGCAACTGGGGCTCTGGGCCTGGCCCCTCCCATTGCCCCCCTCAGTCCTCAGTGGGGAGTGAAGGGAAGAATGACGGCCCAGTGGGGGGAGGAGGCAGCAGGGGCTGGGGGGCTTCAGCATCCTCCACTACCAACTTTAACTTGAACCTAAACCCTAATGCCAACCCTTCTGCCTGGCCCATGTTGGGGCATGATGGTAGTGGCACAGGGGGAGGTAGCTCAGGGGGAGCCAACGCCATTTCACCTCCTCAACCTACATCCAACCTCTGTAATCCGCCTGGCCCCCCACCAGCCCAGACCAGCACATGTACCGGAGCCAACACTAACAGCAACTCCTCTGGGATTGGCACCGCCTGGGGTAACATAATGGCCTCTGACACATCAGAGCCACACCGCTCCCCAGCCATGAATGTGTCTTTCAGTTCAGAACCTCAGAACCTTAAAACTGATGGACCAAATCACACTAATAAGCAGGAACCCCCCAGCCCCATCCGCAACTTGTCTGGCTGGGGTAGTTCACCTGTAGGCTTGGGTTCCATGGGCCAGACCCCTCCAGGGGGCCCGCAGGTCAATGGAGAAGATGGTAGCTCAGTATGGGGTAACAGTGGCGACTCAAAGGCATCTTCATCTGAGGAGGCCCCGGGTTGGGACTCTGGCTGGGGCCTTGGAGGAGGTGGAGCAGGAAACTCTGGAGGCTGGGGTGACCAGTCTGGTGGAAACTGGGGTAAGCAGCGCACTGAGGAGGCCCAAGGAGGCTGGGATGCCCCCACCTCTCCTCCCCAGGAAACACAGGCTAGTCCTTGGAGCAAAACTGTGAACAAAGCTGGTGCAAGTGAAGGGAGCAGTGACAGCACGGAAGGACATCCCAAGCAAAGAGACCCCTCATCCAGAGATAATCCAGCTCCTCTGCTGCCTGCCCAGGATCTGGACCCCAGGGTGTTGTGTAACACTGGCTGGGGACAGACCCCTGTTCGCCAGCACACCTCCTGGGACATGGACAGTACTAAACACAAGAATGATGCAGCCGCTGAATCATGGGGCTCTGGCCCAACCACTCCAAGCGATGCCCAAGGACCCTCCAACAGTAACATGGTCCCCTCTCAGAGGACTGACCCTGGGAGAAAAAATGATGTGCCTGGTTCTCAGGGATCTTCAGGTTGGGGTGGAAGCATAGCTTCCAACAATCAGCCTAGCTCTGGTTGGGGAGAACCACCCAACAACATTAAGCCCCCAGGTGGCCCTGGTGGCTGGGGGAATCCTCCAACAGGAGGATCCACCACCAGTATACCCAAGAATGGGGGTCAATCCTGGGGAGAAGAGAAGTCAACTGGGTGGGATGATTCTCGCAACAAGGCAACATCCCAGAGCTGGGGAGAGCAACCCAAGGCATCCCGAAGCTGGGGCAATAGTGGAGGGAGCAGTAATGCAGCGGACTGGAGAGAACCAGAAGAGAGCAAAAAGAGTCCCACCAACCCAGGGTGGGAGGGAGAAGCAGGAGGCTGGAAGGAAAACCCACGAGGCTGGGGAATGTCTTCTTCAGGACCTGGGATACCAGCAGCTGGAGGAAATGGGGGCTGGGGAGAGCCAGTGAGTCAACGTCCCAGTGGCCCTCCCCAAAGTTGGGGGGGCAAGCCTCAGGATGGACCCAGTGGTAGTAGTGGGGGAGGGAGCATAGGCTCTTGGATTGGATCAGGCTCAGTGAAGCAGGGTGGAAGCTGGAGTGGCAGTAAGAAGGAGTCCTCAGCTGAGCCTACAGGCTGGGAAGAGCCCTCCCCACCTTCAATCCGACGTAAAATGGAGATAGATGATGGGACCTCAGCTTGGGGTGACCCTGTTACCTATAGCAAGTCAGTCAACCTGTGGGACAGGAACAATCCAGGAATGTCCCAGGCTAAAGTTACCACTGGAGGCAATAACCCCCCAGGCCCCAACACCAACAACAACAACCATCCCCACTCTCACAATCACCCCTATCACGGGCCGTCTGCACCTTTACAGAACCACACCCAAAACTCCCAAAACCCAGGGCCCACCAGTGGGCCCATGGATCCTGTTGTCCAACACCAGTCTGGGCCATCTCACAACAGGGCCCCCCTGATAGCTCAAGGTGAGACATCATAGTACTCTGATTTTGAAATGTGTAATAGTACCACATACCCTACACCTATCCTGTTAAGCACAGTTGGTCAGATTAATTCACTCATAGTTTAAAGATGAGTGGCCAGGTTAGCACAGTTGGTAGAGCAAGCGCACATATGTAGAGGTTTACTCCTCGACACAGTGACCGCGGGATCGACTCCAACCTGCGGCCCTCTGCTGCATGTCATTCCCCCTCTCTCTCCCCATTCATGTCTTCATCTTTCCTGTGAAAATAAAGGCCTAAAAATGCCCCAAAAAATAATCTTAAAAAAAAAAAAATTAATTAGATTGTCAACATTCAGATTTTAAAGGTGATTTTATTTCACATATTCAAAATCCAAATTATATTAATTTCACGTTTTTCTCTTTTTTTACTGTTCAAAGTAAAGGTGTCAAACATAAAAGCTGTTGGGTAGTTAGCACGTTGCAATGTTAAGCTACAATCTCTTGATCCACTTAAAGGTAAAATCTTGACCTAGTTTGCCCTCTTTGGATTTACATCTAATCAACTATCCAAATGAGTTAAGCAGTGTCAGCCCTGTCCCTCCATGAGGCTCCTCACATTTCCCAACACACAGACACGTCTGTGTCGGTAACTCTGGCAACCTCTGATAGGTACCCAAAGGAAGTACAAGAATGCTGTTTACAAAGTGCCTTGTGAAAATAGGGATTCACCACAAACAGTTTGAGAAGGATCGGAAGTGTGTGATTATATGGGAGCCACCATCTGTCAGTTGATGAAGGGGAGAGGTGGAGCAAGCCCCTAGGAGTGCTGTCCCTCACTTGACCCTGCATGCAGACTCCACATTAGATAAAAATATGTTGTTTGTTCGTCACAGTAGCCCTCTTTGGAATAGTATAGTGCTTCAGCCAGTCATACTAGAAGGTTGAATGTTCATTATAATTTTGGAGCAGCCTTTAGGACTTGACCTCTCCCTGGAGAGAGAGCTAAGCTAAGCCTGGCACTACCCAGGCCCAGAGACGGTGCTGTGTCTTTCATGCCAAGAGGTTCCAGGCTGTGCCAAATCTTAAATGGGTGTCTTCTCCCTCTGTCAACCATCCTGCTAAGCCAAGCCCAGGTTTCTGCCTTCCTGCACGAGTGGCCCTTCCCACTCCAAAACAGAAGGATAAACGGGTTGATGGTGTTTACCAGAGGCTCAGTTAGATTTAAGGCTCAGTTAAATAACTACAAATGGGAAAACAAATAAAAGAGAATGCAAGTATGTTTTTGTAGGCATATCAGTTAAATGCATTGCAATTTAAGCTATAAAATTATTTATAGTTATCAACATGTGGAATCAGAAGAGAGACAGCCGTTTTCTGTGAGAAACTTACTTACATAAAGTAAATGAAATTATTTAATCTTCAATTCAGCATTTTGTATTCAAGACATGAGCATCACAAACTCTCATGTTGAGCCCAAAAGTATGTCAACACAAGCCAGCAAAAACTACTTAACCCAACGCTTCATACTTTGCCATTTAACTTTTGCCTGGCCAGTACCGGTAAATTCAACAAATCGGTAACAAAGCACCATAAAGTTTGAGTGTGAGATGGCATATGAAAATGCAGCTAATTTTTTGACAGCTGTATTTCTCAGTGCTTCTGATATTTTTGGAAAATGCAGACAATGACTAATTTGTTTCTTACTGTAATAGTTTTAGTTTATAATACAATTATTTGGGTGCCTGGATGGCTCAGTTGGTAGAGCGGGTCGTCCTATACAGAGGTTTAATCCTCGATGAAGCGGTCCCGGGTTCGACTCCGACCTGTAACCCATTTGCTGTATGTCATTCCTCCCGCTCTCTCCCCTTTCATGTCTTCAGCTATCCTGTCAAATAAAGGCCTAAAAATGCCCAAAAAATAATAATATCATTATTTTAGGTTTTCATAATATATCTTTCTGCCTTCTTATGAGAAAATCTAAAAACAAGATAATCGAGACAAAATGCTGATAACTTATGATTGTATCCAAAGCATGATTTTAGATGTTGGTAGTTGTGGCTTGAAGTATTTATATTGACAGGCCCTTTTCCTTGTGTGTCCTCCAGGTTGGGGAGAGATACCGAGCACCCACACAAAATCGGAGAGCTCTTGGGGGGAAGCTGCACCCGCTCCGGTCAGCGTTGACAATGGGACGTCTGCCTGGAGCAAATCTACCGGGAGCTGGGGAGACCCCGACAGCTATGGCAGAGGCAACCCTACAGTGACGTCTGCATCTTGCAAACCTGGTAAATAGCTTAACTCTGTATGGTTTTACAAATTAGTCTTTACTAAATGTGTGTACCTTTTTTAAGGAATAATGATATCACATGTTTGCTCCACTACTGAAATAATTGTCTCCTGATGAGTTAAGTCAATCTTGAACATCAAGGACATCAATATGGTACAAAGGAAGCCAGAGCACTGGAAATTGTACCCCTATATCCACACTGACCTCTAGTGGCCGATCCAGATTACTTTTATGTAGAAATGTGAAACATGTTACGTTTTAAGTTTATGTAACCAGTTCTTATTTCTTTAGTTCTTATTTTCCCAGGGTTGAATTTTGTCACTTTTATTTTCCTGAAACTAAAAGCTCACTAGCAAAAGGGCAACTGGCTGGATGCTTAACTTTAACTTGAACCAGTTTGATAGAGTTAAATCTTCCAAATGAAAAAATCGTATACAGTCAAAGTTATTGACTTTGATGAAATTATTATAAGTAAAGACTAACAAAATTATTTTCTTAAGGCATGTGTCAAAGTATGTCCTCAACGCTGCTTGGTTTACATCCTCTCTTGTAATGTGTTTTCCAGCCCCCAAACCTATGCAAGACGGATGGGGAGGTGGAGGTGAAGAGCTGAACTTGTCGGGGGGTCAGTGGGATGCTGAGGAGGGAGACATGTGGAACAATGCTGCCTCCCAGGAGAGCAACTCCTCCTGTAACTCTTGGGGCAATGCATCTAAAAAGGGCCCACAGAAGGTATGAAGCAGGGCTAATTACATACAGAATAGTCCCTTAGTCCTTGAGAAAAACATTTTATATTACATTTTCATAGTTAAATATTATTAAGTTAATTTGTTAATAATAATTTTGTGTCATCAGCTCTCCCAGGGAAAGATCCCTGGAAAGCAAGAAGATGCCTGGATCATGAATCGTCTCATCAAACAGCTGACAGACATGGGCTTCCCTGTGAGTTGAAGTGACACTAAACTGCACTGCTCTTTGTCAATTCTCAGAAGTAACATTATTTTATTTATGTATTTCTTTGTACTTTCGATCAATGATGGTTGTTACAACATACTATTAAGCATTTCTCTTTCATAGGTGGGAAAATTGAAATGAGCGTGTAAAGCCTCTGTGTAGAATTTTAAAATGTACAGCTTTGGTCAGAGCGAGCATAAAAAAAAACACTGTGGCAGACAGCAATGCACGCCTGTATCTGCTCTGTATTATCTTTCAAGACTAAAATTCTCCCAAAAAGCAGAATTAATTATCATTTTGCCAGAGATTATTCTTGATGGTTGCTTTTGTTTTCTTTATTTGTTTTGAACTTTAAATGGTATGATGTAAATATCTGTGTATTGTTGTTGCATGTTAAATTAATTCTAATAAGTTCACTCCGTGAATGATGGTGATTAAACCAGCAGGTATTAGTTGATTCATTTAATAGTCAATCGACAGAAAATTAAAGGGCAACTATTTACAATTACTATTATAAACAACTTTAACAATTTATCGTTTTGAGTCACTTTTGTTTGAAAACATAGCTAATTTCACTGGTTCCCATGTCTCAAATGTGAATATTTACTGCTAGTTTAATTTAGAATATCTTTGGGTTGTGAATTATTGGTTGGTTGGACAAAACTTGACATTTGAAGACATCATCCGGGGCTCTGGTAAATTTCAGAGGGATCCAGCAGAGGAGGCTTTGAAGAGCAACAACATGAGCCTAGACCAGGCCATGAGTGCCCTGCTCGAGAAGAAGACAGAGATGGACAAACGGGGGATGGGGATTGCCGGCCACGACTACAACAACGGGCTCATCAACAAGCCCATGAGCTGCCCTCGGCCTCCGCTTCTTTCCAAAGACCCCTCGTCAGATCCCCGCTTGCCCTTCATGGATAAGGTAAGTCTTACATTTATATAAAAAATAACTGTGCATTAAATAATTTTTAATTTTAATGCTGTTTAGCATCATATGTGGTGTAGAAAAAAATTCTACTGGGGTGTTTGAATGGTATCCCTGGGAAAAGCAATTGATAAAAAGAGGTTCCAAATTAAAAGTAAATCATCAATTTTAACCCTTTATCAAAGAAGGTTAAGTTGGTGTTTAACAGATAATAGTCTCCTATCCCCAAACAAATTAGACATTTTGAATGTGCCTTAAATTCCTAAAGTATCATTGTCATTTTGTTGTTGGTAAGGGGGGATGTATTCTTGGTGCACAGGAAATGCCAAATCAACAATGTCTAAACCTCTCAACCCCCCTGCACTTTGCAAAAAATGACGTTGTTTTGGGCATCATATTTTTTACTACAACTGCTTTTATACGATATTGATCACTTACCTTGCATTGTCATTTTGTGACATGAGCTGAATTTGTCTGTTGCAACTTGAGATAAAATATTTAAGACATTTCAAACAGATAAATCTACATCATTATGATTTCAAGACTTTTTAAGGACATGCTGGCACTCTGTTGATCATTTCTGTTGACTCTTTGTTTGTCTAGCAGATGCAGAGTGGAATGTTTGGCAGTGGTGGAGCAGTACAAGCCCGGGCCATGCAGCATCCGCAGCCGCCTCCTCACCCGTCAGTGCCGCCTCTCAGTTCCTCTCAGCCTAGTCTACGGGCTCAAGTGCCTCAGTTTCTCTCCCCTCAGGTATATACACACACATATATAGATAAGCACACACACGTGGCCTCATTTCTCACTTACTATACAAACACAGTACTAGACAAAGCATTTTAATGAATGCAGTGAAGTATTTTTTTTATTTGTTATACATCCGTTTAGACCTATTTGAACTTGTGTATATATCAATAAAGGAGCAGATTATTTTTGCTTTCTGGACCTTGATACTACAAGCTGATATAGAACTTCATGTTTACATAGACAGTGTATGCACCAAACACAAACAGATGGTCTGTTTTACATTTTAATTGGGCTAACAAATTGTTTTTAATGTGTTTTACTTTGCCCACAGGTTCAAGCACAGCTCTTACAGTTTGCAGCAAAAAACATTGGTCTGAATCCTGCACTTTTAACCTCACCAATAAACCCTCAACATATGACCCTTCTGAATCAACTTTACCAGCTGCAACTGGTGAGTCTCATTTAGCCATGTCTGCTTTACGTTTTATTAGATACAATTACCTGCAGTAGAGCGCACATGGCAAATATCTATAAAGTGCAAATACATACTATATGTTTTGTGTACATATAGATCAATTGTATTGCATGTTATTTTTATTTCTTTTGTTTACTATTGAGTTATTACTGGATATATAGACACATAACATCTTTTGACATTGAAACCATGCTTCTACCTGATACACAGGCATACCAGCGTTTACAAATTCAGCAGCAGATGTTGCAGGCGCAGCGCAACGTTTCTGGCCCCATTCGACAACAAGAGCAGCAAGTACGTTTCCCTCTTAACCTTAAGTTTCCCCTTGTTTCCTGTTCTCTTATTACTCACTCTGATCACTGAAAAATCTTACATTTACTGAGTTATAACTATTTTACCTAAATAAAGCTGATTGATTGAAGACATTCCAGGCCAATGTTTATTTCAGTTATGTGTAACACCTGCACATTATAGATCCTAAATAGGTCTTCATTCTGATGTCATCCCAGGTTGCACGTACAATCAATAACATGCAGCAGCAGATCCAACAGCACCAGCGTCAGCTGGCCCAGGCCCTGCTGATGAAACAGCAGCAACAGCAGCCGCCCCCCTCCCACTCGGGCCTGCATCATGGAGGGTCCAAATCCACCCTGGATTCATTTCCAGGTCACCCCCAGGCTCCAGGCCTCCCTGACCTGCAGACCAAAGAGCCGCAGCCATCTCCCAACACTTACAGTCCCTACTCTCTCTGTGAGTGCCATTTACCTACCTCCTTTTTATTTATTTTTTATGAGCTATCATTTTCTTGGTCACGGTTGAGCCAGCTATTTACCTTTCTCTTTTAACGGATAATAGGTAACACTGCGCTAAACCTCTAGCGCTTGTGTAGTAACATCTCTTTGTCTCCTCAGCTGGACTGAATCCAAACATGAATGTAAACTGCATGGAGGTGGGAAGTCTGTCTATGAAGGAACCCCCCCAGCCTCAATCACGCCTGTCGCAGTGGACGCATCCCAACTCCATGGAAAGCCTCTCTGGAAGCTCCTCTCCTCTAGAGCCCAACCTGGGCAAGCATGGTGAGAAAAGAAAGGGCATCCTGAGAAGCCCCCACCTGATGCAAAGTTTATATTTATGATGAAGGATCATTAACAACAATAGCAAGGTCTTCCTTTTTCTAAATTAAACCTCAATACAAGTTGAGTTGAGTTCACACTGAGCTGCTTTTACACCAAGGACCAGATGCAGACTATGTTTTTCATTGAAAAAAGTACCAAACTTGTCCCACATTTCAATAATATTGTTTTAATTTCCCTTTTCTCAGGTGCCAACCTGGGCCTCCCTGGTAAGCCCCCTCAGCTGGAGGACTCTTACAGCCCCTACAACATGATGTCCAGCTCAGAGTCTCCTACCAGCCCCCTTGTCACCCAAGACAGCTGGGGACAGGGCAAGAGCAGCAATGAAAAGATGGCCAATGGGACCAATATCAACTGGCCACCAGGTTAGGAACACTTTAAGTACTCTCTATTGATGGTTTGTCAGTTTGCCGTATGCAGCAGGATGTTGATCACTGTCAACCAGTTTGTTTCATCGAGTTAGCCATGTTGCCAGCTACTTGTGTATTCAAATAGCTCTGCTGTATTCCTCGCTCTGTGTAGAATTTTTCAACTATGTGAATGACACGGTTATTGATTTACTTTGTCCGAAATCGGAGAACTGGCAAGCAAAAGACAAATCTTAACAGAGCACTTTTCATTAATTTCATACTGGAACACTTTTCAAATCACTTTTGCATTACTGAAATATGGGATATACAGTACATAATTACACATATACTATTATCACTTCATCTAGAAACAATTAAAATATACTAACCACCTAGTTAAACTTTAGCAACTAAATGGTAGCAGTTAGTTAATACAGATATTAGATAATTAGTAGATAATGTTTAATATAATGCTATTGTAGGAACAAAAACAACATTTGCAAACATTTTAATTTTCAGAGTTCTGCCCCGGTGTGCCCTGGAAGGGTCTTCAGAATATTGACCCTGAGACCGACCCTAATGTGACCCCAGGCAGTGTCCCCAGCGGGCCCACTATCAACACCAATATCCAAGATGTCAACCGCTACCTGCTAAGGGACAGGAGTGGAGGTGAGAGCAGGTTTACAGAGTTTTCGAGCTGAAAGGGCTGAAAACTTGTCTCAGTGAGATACTAAGTAAGACATTTTTGTGTAGTGGTCCTGAATATTTCTTTATAAAACAAGCTGTATCCCTATGTTTTAAGTCCACTGAAATTGTCTGATACTTGCGGGCAGTTGCTGCCACCAGAGAGCCTGCTTCTTATTCTTTTGTTCTTCATTTTCCTACTTTTGACTGTTTTTATGACCATTGTCATTTACCAGTTTATACTCTTATCTTCTTTACAGTATAGGCTTACTATCATCATTTGTAGTGCATTTTTCCTTTACTCCATTTTCTCTTTCTGCTATTTTTTTTCCTTATTTGTTTGTGTTTGTCTATTTGTTTGTGTTGATGGCATCGGCTTAGGCTCCTCTCCCACTTCATCTCAGAACGAGGCTCTGCCTCCCTCCACTGATTGGCCAGTCAGTGCCTACACTAGCTCGTTCAGTCTGTCGTCCCCGGAGACGGACGATGCAGGTACATGGTTTATCCATAACCTTCTCCCCCCACATTGCAGTGGCTGAATCACTGCAAATCAACATTATCCTCTCCCTCCTGTTATTATAAGAACCAGTGCCTCAACCACTCATTAGAGAACCACATCTCTCCTTTCCATTCAAGCTCCTGATTAAATATAATCCTCTTTTGAACTCTCTCCCTGTCAACTCTGCCTCTCATGCAGTGCATATTTCCCCTGTGGTGTTAGTGTATCTCCTTCTTCCTTGTGTGTGGCATGGGAAGTGCTGTCCTTTGGACAAATATTTAATAACTTTTAAGTCCATTTATTCTCTACAGGACTCCCTCCTGTGGGAGTAGTTGTCTTTCAGTCACTTGGTTCTGCAGACCAACCTTTCCCTTACTCTTTTCCATTCAGGTAAACTGTCAGAGATGAAATCTACTTGGTCTCCAGGCCCCATTTCTCACAACCAGGGCTCTCTGTCCCATGAGCTGTGGAAGGTCCCCCAGGGCCCCCGGAGCAGCAACACAGCCCCTTCCCGACCCCCACCTGGCCTCACCAACACCAAGCCTTCAACCTGGGGGGGCAACTCCCTGGGTCTGGCCCAAGGCTGGAGCAGCTCTTACACCTCAGGTAGTCTGATAGTGGAATATACAGTATATAAGCCAAGTTTTTTTATGCGTCCATCACAAACATTGTACCTAGGATGTAATGTAATGATAGATAAATCATTTTACTAAAAAAGCATATAAATCCTGAATTGAGAGTGCCTACATTTCTTACAATAATTACTTGATTACACAAGACAATTAAACTGGTTTATTGGTTTTATTTGTAGTTAATTAATGGATTAAACATTCTTGCAATTCTATTAGGAATTTTTGCACACCTTTTGGCAGCAAAGACATATGACATATAAGGTGTTCTTATTCTTTATGTGGAAATATTGGGCATAAACAAAAAGTTGACATACTGCATAGCTAATACACAATGTTTGACATTTCTTTCGGTCATGAAATGTGAGTTGTCTAAAGGTCAGATTATGGAGCCATTATTGTGTTCGTATGTAAAGTTGCAGTATGAGCGCAAGCTGTGCTTTGATGTGGCAAACAACCACAGGCCAATTATGAAGATACAGAGTAACAGTGTAGGCAGGATTGACAACGACTTAAGATCTTGTGGTTAAACAGATGTCAACTGACACTGGGTGGAATTCGACACCACCCATTCAGTTCAGGTAACTGACTTTGGTTTCAGATAAGCATGTTAAGCAAAAGCATCTTTGTGTGTCTCTCTTATACACAGCAGGAACCACATGGAGTACAGACAGCTCCACCAGGACCAGTAGCTGGCTGGTTCTGAGGAACCTCACTCCACAGGTACCAGTTAACAATCAGCTGCCTCCTCTTAGCCTCACAGATAATTAACTGTATCTGTCCACTAATGGCCTAAGTCTTTCTGTGTGCTTGCTTGTGTCCCAGATTGACGGTTCAACTCTGCGTACACTGTGCATGCAACATGGCCCCCTCATCACATTCCACCTCAACCTGACACAGGGCAACGCTGTGGTGCGCTACAGCTCCAAGGATGAAGCTGCCAAGGCTCAGAAGTCCCTGCACATGTACGTCTCTTAATTAACTGCTTCGGTTGATTTTTAAGAAGTTTTAACCAGTGCTCATGAATGTTTTTCCTGTCATCTCCGTCCAGGTGCGTTCTTGGGAACACCACCATCCTAGCAGAGTTTGCTGGGGAAGAGGAAGTGAACCGCTTCTTTGCACAGGGCCAGTCACTTGGCGGAACAACCAGCTGGCAGGCCACTCCAGGCACCAATCCGACAAGGCTGGGTGGGTCGGGGTCCGGAGCCTCCCATCCCATCGGTCACTCACCCCACTGGAACAACAACAACGGCAGCAGCAGCAGTAGCGGTGGCCTGGGAACAGGTGGAGCAAAGACAGGCGGAGAGTTGCTGTGGGGTGGTGTGCAGCAGTATTCCAGCCTGTGGGGACCCCCAAGTGGAGAGGAGGGACGGGTCATGGGAAGTCCCACCCAAATCAATACGCTGCTGCCTGGGGACCTATTGAGTGGGGAGTCCATGTAGGACGGAAGAGCCCAGGCTTAACAAACACCAGTAGGAGCAAAATCTTGCAAATCATTGTGGAGATAATCAGTGTGGCTGTAACGGTGACAAGGAGAGACGAGAGGCGGGCGAGGCTACATCCTCGCTGCTCACCCTCGCCAACCTCCTCTACTCCTTTTTAGTTTTTTAATGACATTTCAGTTGCAGTTCTTTTGTGAATCTCAGTGAGAGATTTTGGTCACAGTGTTCAACTTTTACTTTACTTTACAGAAAGAAGTCTTTCATTCAAGAAAAAAAAGAGACCTTTTTACAGAAATAAACTTTTGGGAACTCGCCGTGTGAAACATGTAGTTTAGTTCAAACTGACACGATGAGCTGCCATCTTAAAACTTGCTTAATCCCTCTCTGCCTTTTCAGGCAATCATACTGCACCTCAGAGATCCATGAAAAGGCATCATTCCCAAAGTAAAACAATTCAATCAGAGTGGTTGTCAAACTTTCAGCTGGTCCAGACTCAACATTTGTTTCTCTCAGCACTAATATTAGCCTTAACCTCTTTCCTGCCCTGCTATCCTCACTCACTCTGTACTTGGTGAAGAAGCATACGGACACTTGCACACCCTTATTTCTGAGCCAGTAAAACCTGAGTGGAGAGTACATGCTGCGGCTCAACGTAAGCAACCACAGCTCACAACTTCAGTGCATTTTTGCAAGCAGATTGAGTTCCCCACACAATGCTCAAAGGGAATGATGCAACTCTATTCGCCGTGTTCAAGCCATTTATTTTTGTAGTGTTTTTTGTTTAGTTTTTTTCTTCTTAAACCATTGCAAACAAAGCTAGGAAATTATATTATTCAAATGTGTATGTCAATCTTACCTAGTGGGGGGAAAGATTTGGGGGTCGTCACATGTACAGTTATGGACGTGATAGATGACAAAATGAACCACTGCTATTATTAAGGAGCTGTAAAAACAAACCCTTCAATGCACCTCAACTCATCTGCGGGCAACTCGCAGTTTGGTCTCGGACACTCTCACTGATGTGGAAAACCTCAAGTCGTAAATGTTTCCCACTGGTCTGTGTTTCCACCATTTCAAGTGAAGTGCAATATAAGCCACAGACTCTACCGTCCAAGCACCCTACTATGACCTCTCACAGAAAGAGAGGAGACTGTAAGGAATGAGTGAACTGCAAAAACGCTATCTACCCTACATCCCCCCCACCCTAAAACTGCCACTACTACTCTTCATCTCCCACCCCATGAGTGTGTGATCTAAGGAGAGGAGCAAGCTGGTCTTCAACCACCTTCTGTCCAAGACACAAGGACGTACCCACAAAGCACTTCTTCAGCCAGCCTACTCTCCACACTTACGCCAGTGACTAGTTTTGGGGGAGAGGGAGGGACGGGTGTGTGTGTTTCAGTGTGTGTGTGTGTGTGTGTGTGTGTGTGTGTGTGTGTGTGGGGAGAAGGCATCAAACCAAAATGTTTTCCTTTTTACCCAGATGACCTTTTTTTCTTTTTGCCCAAATTTGCGTTGGTAGAAAAGTTTGAAGCAAAGATTTTTTGAATAGGTGGTCTATCATAGCACTTAGCAGGAGCGTCGCAGCTCGTTATACCCTTAATGCCAACGAATAGAAGAAAAGTGAAGCAACACTGGCAAATAAAAACTTAAAAAACAAAGACTAAAAAGCAATCTGCTTAGTGGCTTCTCTGTATACTTATTTTTTAACTTGACATGGATGTGAAGATTTTTTTTTTTTCTTTCTTTCAATCCTTCTTCCCTCAAGTCGGTGGGACCAGGAAGGATGTCAAACATGGTAGCAAAGTGAAGGGAAATGCAAAGAAAGAACTAACTCAACTGATGATGGGTGTGGCACCTTAAAGCACTCACCCTCTTTATCAAAGTAAATATCACTGTTACATTGCATACTTTGAAATCTTTAGCCTTGGTGTCTGGAAACACTCAACGTGTTTATGTTCTACTGGATCCAGCAGGGAGGATCGCCATCTTCTTTGTCCTTTTTTTTTTTTTTTTGTCTTCTTTCTATTGGAGGTCCTGCCAACCTGTGTGATAGTGTGGCCACTGAGTGCCTGCCTGCTGCAGAGTGCTCTGCAGCAGCCCTCTAACTCCCTCCCCGCCCCCCTCGCTCGCTGCCTCCCTGCGGATCCCTACAGACTGGCTTCCCTCCTCTTCCACCCCTGGCCTGCAGGCCAAGAGCAGCTCTTTCAGAACTGGCCCCCCTGTATTAAATTTACTACTACTGCTGCGCCAGAGTCTGTCCTCAGCAACCTCCAACTCCCTCTTTGTCGCTCTCCTGCAAGGATCACTTTAGCCAGAGATGGGGGCGTTTGATGTTTTTTTTTTTTTTTTTTCTTGGTTTCACTTTTGGAATTGCCAGTGTGCATTTTTATTTGATTGTTGTCATGGAGTTTTCTGATATTGTTGCTGTTATCATTGATGATATAGATAATGATTGTTTTCTGATGATGATTTCATGGCTTTTTAATATTGGTCTTTATGCAGTGTTCAGCTTCTCTCCTGCCCCTCCCACTGCCTCTGAGGCACAAGCAGTGTGTAGTGTAGAGGTACGCCTCAGCTGTCAGCAAGGCCATACGAAACACTGCAGATGTCAGTAGAAAAGCCTGGTGGGGGGAGATCTTGTTGCTTGCTTGCTGGAGAAAAAGTTGTGTAGTCAAAGGTTCTCCAGGATAGTGAGCCAACTTCCTCTGCCCATCCTGGAGCACCTCCACTCGATGTTGTCTCATAACACACACATCCTTTAGTGTTGATGGGCCTCACTCACACTGGTGCTTTATGTTTAACTCTGGGAGCACTCAGTTACACTTAGAACCACCTCAACTGATAACAGCCTTCCATTTCTATGCAAAGACAAGGATGTGTTCGTTCACAGCCATCTAGAAAATCACAGCCATTCCCCCACCCACATCTGCCAATCTTCACTTTTCTCTTAACCTTTATTACCAGGCAGCTTCCCTTGAAACCCCTGGATAAAATGTAAGGGACACTGAAAGAGCCTCTTCAATGGTTTAGTCTCCCACTGTGTGGACAGAGCTACTAGATAACACTAAATGACCTGCTGGAGGCACTAGTGGTTGGCAAACAGAGTAAAGAGTAACCTCTTCAGTCTTGTGCCAACTGATCTGCAAATATCTACTTCCACCTTGCCATATCCTAATTTAACTTTAGTGTGATGATACTTAGTTTTTTTTGTTTTTTTTTTATTATTGCTGCAGGGGCGTACACCACAAGCTCCAGTTGTAGGAGGCTTGAGGAGTAGACGGGCAGGACAGATGATTGGTGCTGGTCTTTCACCAACAGTAGACTGGAAATTTAGTGGAGAACCTGGCTGTGGAAATGGGGTGGGGGGGGGGGGTTGTTGTTGGTGTTTATGGGTCACATCGGGTACATCTCTTTCAAACCAAAAACATCTTTTTCTTTATCATCAAGGTTTTTGCAAAAACTAGAAACTACAAAAAAAAAAAAAAGTCTGTTTAGCTGTGCACTCCAAGGCTGAGATGCCTGTGTTCTGTTTCTCTGCAAGCTGTCGCCTTCTCACCCCGTCTGGGCTCGCTCTCCGGGTCACATGTGGGGAAGCTGTATCCAGGTGGTTCATTTTGGACCTCCAACCGGAAGGCCGCGCTGGCATAAATACAACAGGTCATTTCTGCTTATCTGGCTTTGAGGTCAGGGTCCAAGCAGTTCCCCGACGTTATCTGCAGAAATAGAGACGCACCTCAAGTTTTGGTACCAAGTCTTAAAACGTAAGGGATTTGCACTCTTCCAGAGTCGCTTTAGACTCCCATCATTCAACAAAACAATCACTATTGCCTGTGTTGTCTGTTTGTGTGTTTGTTTGTTCCTGAAAACCTGCATTTACTCCACACTGGACTTGAATCAAGCAACTGGCGTTGGAAGTGGGGAGTCGAATAGAGTGGGAGGATGGGTTACTGGGACGGAGGTCGAGTCTCAGATGTGCCCTGGATTTTTTTTTTTTTTTTTGGCGCAGCACCAGCACTGAGAGCCCCGCCCCGTCCCACACCCCTCGCCTGCACTCTTATCTACCTGTCTAGTGTTGGAAATCAGACGCTCTCCCTTTTTTTATTTTTTTATTTTTTTTTAAAGTCGCACGGACTCAAAGGCAACTGGAGCTCGAGCAAAAATATGCTTCTCAATCATGGATCAGACAGGGGTCTGGGGGGCCCCAAAAAGAGTTGAATTAGCAAATCACTCTTTTAAAAAAATAAAAACAAAGGCCTGGGTTGAATATGCACATGCTAGTTCATATACAGTATACAACCAATAGTACATAATGGTTGTATGTGTGTTTATGGCTAGATCTCTCTGTTTTCCACTTAGCCTAAGCCCCCCCTAACCCCGCCCTAGCTTTGGCCCTGTGTATCCTCCTCAACATTATATTTCCCAGAAGGCAAGATCATAAACATATCAGAGTAATACAAAATAATGAAAACAAATACTTGAATCAAAAGAAGCGCCAATAATGTAATGTGAACACTTTTTGTAGTGGTTTTTTGTCTCATTCATACACTTCAGAGATTTTTGATAGCATCGGTTCAGAGTGAATTAAATTTGAAATACGAGTGTTGTTGAAAACAAAGATCGATATAAAGGCAAATTTACATCTGTCGTATTTGAGTGTTTGCACAAGGCTGCTTGTACTGTATGTTGTATGAATGAATGTTTAGTGTGTAAGGTGAAAATATGAACGAGAGCTCGTGATTACAGCGGGGAAAAAAAATCCGCCTTGTTTCTTTTCAATTTAGTATACTTTTGTTGTTGATTTGTTTTTCTGTTGTTTTGCTTGTCAAAAAATATATTGTGATGTTAATTGTTACTAGCCTCTAGCGTTGCACTGAGTGTCGGCCTCACCCCTCATCCAGCTAAACAAACAACATGATACAAGTACTGAGGGGAGACGGGGACAGTTCATGTGTAAATGTTTACTCAAGGACTAAAATAAGTGTGTTTTTAAAATGTAATGTTTATCTACCTTAGTGGCTTCTATTGTGGAATAATCCAAGAAAGTATGGATCATATTTGAGTATTGCACCATTTTTCGGACTATAAACCTGTGAAAAAAAAAAAAAAAAAAAAGAAAACTGAAGGAAAAAAAAAATCACATGTATAAAACAAATGCCGCAAAAAAAGTATTTTGCAGACCTGTGGCCATAGATTGGGGTAGAAGGACTTCAGCTTTCCAAAATCTGAGCAACGGAGAGAGTGAAGGACGAGACATCAGACTGAGCCTTGGCTTCTACGGCTCACTTCAGCGGTGCCTACCTTTTTGGTTTGTTAGCTTTCGTTCTGTTTTCACTTATGTTCCATTCAATCATTATCATTTGTTTTCCTGCAAGGCCACTGATGGTTTACAAACACTTTGTTTTTTTCTGGAGTTCAAAACTAAATCAGCAACACAAAGGAATTAAACCATGGGAATGTTGGGGAAAAAAAAAAAAAAAAAAAAGACAAAATGCTTCCATTAAAAAAACAACACACACAACACTTTAAAGAATGAAGATATATTGTGCTACTTTCAGAACTCTGGGATTGAACAGTGTTGTCTTGTTCTGTTTAACCTTCTTTGTTCTGTGTTAATGTTGAGTTCATGGACTATCTGAAGCCTGTACGTTTTGTGTTGATTATATATATTTTTCCTTTATATATAAGAAAAAAAGAAAAGAAAAAAAGACATAATTGCTCACTATCTTGCACACACACGGAAAAGTGGATCTTGTCTCAGGAAGGCCAGGGTTCCAGAGTACCAACTCCACGCCATTTTAATGTACATTTTTATGATTATGAGTAAAAAAAAAAAAAGAGGATGATTTAAAAGAAACAATTCTAAGCACTGAAAGTTATGGATTTCAGAAGAAGAGAAAATACCTTTTGTTTCTAAATCCGTAGCAGTTACATAACCAAATAATGGACTTTAAATGAAAAATGAGTGCTTTATATATAAATCTATATATTAAAATTGCTTTACATTTAATAACAAAAAAGGTCAATGATTTTGATTGTTAAAAAAAGAAAGACAGTGAATAACATGCAAAATGCTGTATGTTTGAATCTTTATTGTGTTTTCTTAATGAGGTCCCGTCCTGACTGAATCAGGAACATTGTGCATTACTCTTTCTTTCCTCTGTCTCTCTTTCTCTCTCTCATTCTCCCACAGCGGGTATGATTAGAAGATAAATCAGACTTTTGTGGAACATTTTTCACATTTTGGAGGATGTTTGTAAAACATGAGCTGGTTGTAAAGGATCATGAAACTATGCACAAGTGTTTTTTTGGGGGGGTGGGGGGAGATGGGGGATTTTATGGCCTACTTCTAAGTGGCTGATCTAATGCAGGGGTTTTTGGGATCCAATGTGTTTTTTATTTGTTTGGGTTTATAAGGGGGTGGAGGCGGGTGGAGGGGTGATTGATGTAAAGCCCTCCGCCTCCAGCTTCCTTCCCCTTCTTCAGATTGACCTAGCGCTACATCGCCATGCTGTGTATTCCTAAAACCAATGAGCGTCTCACTCTTTAGCACTGTGGGATTCTAGCCTGTCACCCTCAAGGTATTTTTTTTTTTTCTCAGTTATGTTTTTTTTAGGGTGGGGTGGGTGTTATGTGATTAGGGCTGCTTTTTTCTTTTCTCTTTTTTTTTTTTTTTTGCCTTTTTGTTTTGGAAATATTAAGTAAAAATGTATGTACTGAGATTTATGAAAAGTCAGTGGCTTGTAATGTTTTTTTTTTTTTTTCTCTGTATATCTTTCTCCTCATAGAATGTGATTGTTACATGACATGCACCGAAACAAATGTTTTCATGAACTATGGAGCTTCTTTCAATATTAATAAAATAGCGGTTTTTTTCTTGGCTGTTAAAAATGTGCCATTTGGTGTTTGTCTCTGTGGCTTTTTTTCCACCAATCTTTTTTAATTCCTGGATGAGAAGTCGGCTCTCGGTCTCATATTGCTGCAGTAAAGCTGGTGTCTTCCTGTGAATGTTGCCAGAAGTCACGTCAGGCTCTGAGGGCGAGCTGTCTGGGACAGGCGTAATAGTTTTCCTGTGGTTGTCGGATGTTGGAGTTAGCGTACACAGGGAAGTTGACTTCCTCCAGGTGTGATGGGGCCTCTGGGTTATTTTGGTGGATTCCGGCACTCTGCTGCTTCCTGGTCATTTCCTCATATATAGGAACCGGAGGTTGTGGTCTGTGATGATTCCTCGCCTTCACCTACAACACAGTATTTTTTTCTGTTATTTAGAAATCAATTTATGTTATGTATGGATTATTAATTAGTGTTTGCCCTTAATATTTACTCGTTGCATGTGTATGCTTAAGTTCTCAAGTTCCAGTTTGTATTTGTTATTTTCAATTTAGATGTTAATCCGTAAATCCTGCTTTTCAATCGATTAATCTTGTAGTTTATAAAATGTCAGGAAATTGTGAAAAAAAGCTCTATTACGCCTTCCCAGAGTCCAAGGGAACTAGTTCCTTTAAAGAAAAAAACCAAAAGATATTCAGTTTATCATCATTTAGTTATTCAAACAGTAAGATCACTGTAAGCTGGAACCAGATCATTTTTGGCATCTTTGCTTTAGAAATCACTCACTGTAAATGATTAATAAATAGTCGCAAATTAGCTTTCTCTTGATCTTTGTGCATGTTTAATAGAGTAATACCACTGAGATTGTATTCCTGCACACGACAACTTTCTCCTTTCAGATGAGAAACAAACGCAATTACTTTAAACTGAAAAAAAAAAAAAATCTTTTGTCTGTGTTCCAAGTTAACCTTTCTTTTGGTTCTCCCAATTCTGCAACTTAATGATTACTCTAAAATGAATGACCAACAAAAAACCAAAATGAGAAAAAGGAAAAATTATTTGTGGGCTGGGATGTAACTATAAATTCTAAACATGTCTTTTGGGCGCATCTGGTACCCAGCTGGTGATTTTACACCCCTGTTCTAAGTAATAGTAAGATATACAGTACACTGAACAGCAAAGGTAAGACTTGTTGAGGCCCACTCAGCAGAATAACGCCCAATAGAGGGAGTAGACAGAATAATATGAACACTTTACAACCCAAAATCCCTGCAATAAACACTGATTAAGTGAAGCCTAAGGGGTTTTTTTTGGACTACAAGATGTTTTGACTGATGTTGATGGTCATTTTTGAGGCTGTAGTTTGTTACAGTTAACACATATCACACTGTCGGTTAGTAATGTTGGGGGTCCACATGTGATTACTATTTTTCCTTTTGGATGTTTCATATTGATGTGGAGATATTTCCCTATGCCACTTGACATAATGCCACATATGTTATGAGTCGTCCACCAACAATTTCAGCAATAATTATCAGTCCTTTTTTTTGCATTACTTGCCTTGAAAACTCACTCAAACAGATGTTTGTCAGGCCTCTATTCAAGCTGACACATTAATCCAGTGGTTCCCAATCTTTTTCCCTTGGCGCCCCCCCTACTCATGTCTAAGAAAAGCTGAGCCCACCCATCCCCCCCCCCAAAAAACCAAAGTTGAGGTAACTCTCGAGATAGAGCCTTACTTTCTTTTTTAATACAGAGCAGTTATCAGCACTGTTACGTTTCTCCGCCATGTTTCATTCATAAAATAGGCTCAGCCTAAAAAATGAGGATACAACAAAACATATAGTTTTCATACAGACTTTTGTATACATTATATATTCTAGTGTATTATCATAATTTGTTTAACGTGCAAATATGTTTTTTTTTTACCTCAACCTCAAACCAGATAAAGACTTGAGCCCCCCCTGTGATCTTTGCCACCCCCCCTGGGGGTGCCCGGACCCCAGGTTGGGAACCACTGCATTTATCGATATTAAACTTAATATGTCTTACTTGCGTTGCTGTCTGTAAGTTACAACAGTTGCTGCCTGAAAAGCTAGTGTGTCAGTCAGAAATACTATCAAACACAGGAGAACTGTTGCTTCACAACATAACAAACCTAATCTGCAGCCCGCTCGGTGAAATATTAGTTGACATGATACTCACACATTTCTCTGTGGCCAGCCAGCTGAGTGTGAGTAGAAGAAGCCCTGTTACTGTAAAGATGGTCAAGAGCAGAGGAGGGTAACTGGGAGAGCACTGGCATGACCTCCCTGCACCACAAACACACACCAATACAAAATCAAAATCTGCACAGAGTTACCTGGATTTAACTGCAGCAAAGTGGATCGTGAGGTGTTTGAACCACATACCTGTCCCTTCAACCAACAAGAACACCTTTTGAGCACTGAAGATGATCTGATTAGAGCTGTTCTCTCTGTATCTCAGCTCCCACATGTAGAGTCCCGTGTCACTGCGCTGTAAATGGGACATGGTCACATTGACCTGCAGGGAGTCCAGACCTCCACAGATCTGCAGCCGCCCTCGGTATTCCAGGTCGACCCTCAGCTCGCCGCCCTCGGCCATGGACAGCAGGGTGATCTGGCTCTGGGCACTGCGGTGGTACAGGTGGAGGGCCGTCAGGCTGCTACGCTCCAGCCGAGGGGAACAGGAGAGCTCCAGTGACTGGCTCTCCGTCAGCTGCCTAAAGATCAACTCTGTGGAGGCTGGAAGAGAAAAAAAAAAAAAACGTATTTCAAGTTTTAGTAGAAATACACAGTTAACGTCTTTAGTCATGCTAGCAGCATAGCGATGGATGGCAGTGTTGGTTAGTCCACCACTATGCTTCAGACTGAAATATCTCAACAACTACTGAATGGATTGAAAGGACATTTTGTACATGGTCCCCAGAGGATGAACCCTACAGACCTTGGTGACCCTTAACTTTTAATAAAGCGACACCTTGAGGTTCACAATTGTGGTTTTGAGTGATATGTCGATCAGTCCACCACTTTGGTCCATTTCTATTGGATGGATTGCCATGAAATTGTGTGTGCATATGGTTGTATTGTAATAACCTGATCCCCTGACTTTTCTCTCTAGCACATAGGGAGAACATGCAAACCGCCTTGAGTCAGACGAGGGGGAAAACCCAGAACCTTCAAGCTGTGTGGCGACAATACTAATGACTGCATCACCTAAACCACATTTCTAATTTTGTCCAATACTAATACTAGCAAAACTAATGATTATTTAGTGAAGATTGTAAATACAACCTCAACATTTAAATTAAATTTAAATACAAGACTGTTTAGTGCTAATTAGCTAATGTTAACATGCTAAACTATAATGGTTAACATGGTTAATATTATACCTGCCAAACATCAGCATGTTAGCATTATTGTGAGCAAGTCAGCATGCTGATGTTTGCATTTAGCTGTACAGCCTCACAGAGTAGCTGTAACCAAAGCCACACACAACTGTGGTCTGATATACCTCCCGGTAAATTCAAACAAATACTATATACGTTACAAGTTAATGTCAGGATAAAGAAGTGTAATTAAAATGTGAATTCCTCTTACCTTCAAAAAGCTGAATGAATATTAGAATACATGCCAAGCTCGTCTTCATGGCCTTTTCAGTTATAAACACACTAAGAAATACCAAAGCTAAGTCATGTTGTACTCCTCCTGTTTCCTTCAGTCTCATGTGAGACTTTGTGGACAGCCTCACTATTGTTCTATACCTCAAAGCAGGAAGAGGACTTCAAAGCGAGAACTGCTGTAACCACGTAATCATATTATCATTGGTCTTGAACACACTTTTATTTTTTTTATATTTATCAGAGTCAGACTTTAAAGCCTTAAGCCACTGGGTGCACAACCCTTACGTATACACATTTTAAAAAATAATGCTTTTTTTCCCATTATTTGTAAATAACATAAAAATATTCCACCACCAGAGGACTTTAATATAATGTTGTATTGAGTGCTAATTGTTACGTAGTCTGATTAAGTGAACTGAATTGTGCAAAATATTTCAGTTGTAACTCTTTTGTCTGCCTCCAGCAAACACGTTTTGATATTATCGATTAAGAAAAGAGTATATAAGAATATCATGCTGTATCACAGGATATGTCAGGTGTGTACAAGATCAGTGTGAAAGTGCAGTTCAGAGGTAGTAAGGAGGACAGACAGTCAGCAGCAGCAGAGGGATTATTGTGTGAATGCTGATTCAGCAGCATTTACAGTATTGTTATCCGATTCTTCTGTACAATTTCCAGTCGCCTACTACTTCTGCATACTGTCAGCTACAAAAACCATTCAAATAAATTACTAAACTAAACAGTCGATGCTGGCCCATTTCATGACGTTTTTTTCGACATACAATATTATGACTTTTTTCGACCAAACTTTTTTCAACATTCTATACTATGACCTTTTTCGACATATTAAATACTATTCATTTTTTTATCACTTTTTCCAACATGCTATACTATGACTTTTTTTCGTTATTCTATACCAGGAGTTTATCACTTTCTTTCGACATACAATATTATAACTTTTTTCGACATACCATACCATGACTTTTTTATAAAAAAATTTCGACATGCTATACTATAACTTTATCACATTTTTTCGACATACCATACTATGAAATTTTTTCGACATACTATACCATGGCTATTTTATCACTTTTTGAGACATACTATACTATGACCTTTAGCACTTTTTGAGACATACTATACTATGACCTTTAGCACTTTTTGAGACATAACATACTATGACATTTTCGACATATGACTATGACTTTTTCCAATATACTATATTGTGATTTTTTTTAACATTCTATACTTTGACTTTTTCGACATATTATACTATGACTTTCTACATACAGACTATTAATTTTAATAAATTTTTGAGACATACTATACCATGACTGTTTTCTATATACCATACCATGGCTTTTTTAATTTTTGAGACCTACTATACTATGAGTTTTTTGGCACTTTTTTCGACATATTATACTATGACTTTTTTCAAGTTACTATACTATGACTGTTTTCTATATACTATACTATAACTTTTTTGTCACTTTTTGAGACATACTATATTATGACTTTTATCACTTTTTGAGACATAGTATACTATGAGTTTGTTAGCACTTTTTGAGACATACTATACAATGACCTTTTTCGATATACTATATTAAGATTTTTTTTTTTTAACGTATTATACTATGAATTTCCTCAACATACTAAGCTTTGACTGTTTCTGACATAAATACTTTGGTGGCAGAGCGTATAGCACTGCTCCAACAGCAAACCAGCAAGTAGTCACAGCAAACTCTGACCCAGGTTCAATTCCCAGTCCAAGCTGGCCCTTTTCATGACGTTATTTTCGAGATACAATATTATGACTCTTTTCGACATATCATACTTTGACTTTTTAATGACTTTTTTTGACATTTGTTAACGCTGCTGACAACAGGCAATCTGCAAGTAATCACTGCAGACTCAGAACCAGGTTCGATACCCAGTCCAGGCTGGCCCTTTTCTTGAGGTTTTTTTGACATACCATACTATGATTTTTCTTTTGACACATAGCCTACTATACTATGACTTTTTACTACATACATACTATTAATTTTTATCACTTTTTTCGACATGCTATACTATGACTTTTTCAACTTACTATACCATGACTTTATCACTTTTTTGACATACTATACCATGACTTTTTCTATATACAATTCAATTCAATTTTATTTATAGTATCAAATCATAACAAGAGTTATCTCAGGACACTTTACAGATAGAGTAGGTCTAGACCATACTCTATAATTTACAAAGACCCAACAATTCCAGTAATTCCCCCAAGAGCAAGCATTTAGTGGCGAAGACAAAGTCCTTTTAGGGAGAAACCTTGGACAGACCCGGGCTCTTGGTAGGCGGTGTCTGACGGTGCCGGTTGGGGTGTGATGAACAGTGGCAATAATAGTCACATTAAAGATTACTTTTTTGTCAATTTTTTCAACATACTATGCCATGATTTGTTTCGATATACTATACTATGACTTTTTTGTCACATTTTTCGACATACTTCACCATAGCTTTTTTATCACTTTTTGAGACATACTATACTATGACTTTTTTATCACTTTTGGGGGGCATTTCAGGCCTTTATTTACATTGGACAGCTGAAGACATGAAAGGGGAGAAAGAGGGGGAATGACATGTAGCAAAGGGCCGCAGGTCAGAGTCAAACCTGCGGCTGCTGCGTTGAGGAGTAGAGGTTTCTACATATGGGCGCCTGATCTACCAGGTGAGTTACCCAGGCGCCCGACTTTTATCACTTTTTGAGACATACTATGCTATGAGTTTGTGATCACTTTTTTGGACATAACGTACTATGACTTTGTTCGACATACTATACTATGACTTTTTTTGATATACTATATTATGATTCTTTTTAACATACTATACTATGACTTTTTTTGATATACTATATTATGATTCTTTTTAACATTCTATACTATGACTTTTTTGGACATACTATATTATGACTTTTTTGATATACTATATTCTGATTTTTTTTATACATGACTTTTTAACCCTTTTTTCGACGTACTATGACTTTTTTATCACTTTTTTCATCATGTTATACTAGGAATTTTTTCAACATACTATACTATGACCTTTTTTAACATTCTTTACTATGACTTTTTCCATTTCAGATGTGAATGCAAACTGCAATTTATACAGTCAAATAAATACAGATGGAGCCTATATTATAGTTCACAGAACCAAAACTGTTTTTTATGATACATTGATACCAATGTATTTCAAATAAAAGATAACATAAGAAAATGTATTTAGGTGATAATCTGTAATTGTTTTTGCTCACACTTGTGTTAAAGATGTTCATGCCAAACTGGAACTTGTAAAGAACAGAGAAGCAAATGACTGCTGGGTATTTTGTTTGGGCCAGGAAAATGAATCAGTCACGCTAAAATTACAAAATATAATGGAATTATTGGACAACATATGGGAACATCAATTATGTGCACTGTGCAAGTGATTGTGTAAAGTGTAAATTATGTTGAAGCATTTTCCATTTGGTCTTTATGTTTGAACTGCATGGCTGCATTTCTATATTACATTTCTTTATGTTTTTTGAAGCATTTTAACAAGCAATGAAGCCAATATGTGTGAATTTTTAAACTGATGTACCTGGTGAAATCCCCCTCAACTTCACCAGACTTTTGTCCTGAGTCTCAGAGGGTGTGTATCCAATTGTAAGCTCATTAGTGGATGATTGGACAGACACAGGTGTGCGGTGCTTCTCTGATTAAAATGCTCTTCTGCTCAGACTGATGTGCTTTCTAGTGGGTCAGACAGGAGGAGCGCTTACATTCTGCACTAATTTGCTGTTTTCAGTGGCATTTATGGAGGCCTTGTATTTTTGGGTTAGTCTCCTAGTTGGACTCTGTGTTGGGTCATCTTTTGCTTTAGCACCCAAACCGAGAGATCCTTTACTTCAAACACCTCAGATCACAGGGAGCTCCAAACACACTGAGCAACAAAAGTCTCCACTTGAAGAACGACAGCAGGTGAATACTGTGAGAGTGACCTGCCATCCAGACTCGTTGGAGATTGTTATCAAAGCTGACCTGTTTGGTATTGGAGCTCCTGTTAATGTGGATGAGTTGCGCCTTGGAGTGAAGTACAATGATTACTGCCGAGCTACAGCGTCTTCATTAGATGAATACAGAATCCGTGTTGGACTTGTGGACTGTGGCACCAAGCACTGGGTAAATTTAATTTATTTCCGCAGACATTTGTTATAGCCTACGTTGATTTCTAGTTCTAAACCCATGTACTCTCCACAGATGACCGATGACTCTCTGGTCTTCACAAACCTCCTCATATACTCTCCTGTGGCCTCTTCAGCGGGGGTGGTTCGAATGGATGAGGCTGTAATTCCAATTGAGTGTCATTATGAAAGGTCTATTTTAAAGCTAAAGCTCATCTTTAAAGATCTTTGGACAATGTCCCACTTTTTAATTGCTTGGGTTTTTTTGGGGTTTTTTTTTTTTTTTAGGAAGTACAGTTTGTCCAGTTCTTCACTTACACCTGTCTGGATCCCCTTCACGTCTACCCTATCTGCAGTGGAAACTTTGCAGTTTGACCTGAGAATTATGACAAGTGGGTTTCATTCATTTCTCGTGATGGGTTTTGGCTTACTTGTGCTCACTAGGTTGTTACTTTTGTGCAGATGACTGGCTATATGAAAGAAGTTCTAACGTGTTTTACCTCGGTGAGCCCATTGGCATTGAAGCCTCAGTCAGAGTGGGACATCACGTGGGGCTCCGAGTGTTTCTGAGCAGCTGTGTGGCCACACTTTCCCCAGACATATACTCCGTTCCCAGATACGTCTTCATTGAAAATGGGTACGCACTTTCAACTTGATGTTAAATTTTAAAGAGAAACTCTTTGTGGCTCCAGAAGGGAGCCTGATAAGTGATGTCACTTGTGTTGTGAGTCAGTTTGGTTCTGAAAATGAGAAATCTGGTAGTGTGGAATTGGAAGGAAGGTTTTTTTTTTTTTTTCTTCTAAAAAGTACTTTTGACATAATTGTGTAGTAAAATGCATGTAACTTAATTGTGCATTTAGTTAAAATAACCGCATTTTGGCTTAAAGATTGGCCGCTACTAGCATCACCCACCCAAATTTCAAACTTGGCATCACCCACCCAAATTTCAAACCTAAACTGTTAATCGAGTTGCATTGTGGGTGTTTTTACTGTCCATTGAGTGCCAATGTAGTTTTGCACTTTAACACTGTTGGTACTTTCCCCCACCCCCCCCTCTCTTCATAGGTGCTTGGTTGACTCCCAGCTTCCAGGTTCAAGGTCCCAGTTCTTAACCAGGACACAGGACAACAAGCTCCAATTGGTTGTTGATGCCTTTAGGTTTCATAATGAGGACAGAGGAGAGGTGAGGCTCTACTTATGAAAATGGTTAACTTGTGATTACATATGTTTGTTTCCCACACTTTATTTTTTCCCTTTTCTTTACAGCTCTACATCACCTGTCACATTAATGCTGTACCAGTATTTGATGCAGAGGCACTAAATAAGGCGTGCACTTTTGTAAATGGAAGGCAAGTGAGATCCAATCTGAAATGTGTCAAATTACACACAAAATGAGTAAATGCAGAAATGTGTGCTGAATGTTCTCTTGTCCTTTTCAGATGGAGGTCAGCTGATGGTAATAACTACTTATGTGGGTATTGTCAAAGCCAAAACGAAGTTGGCCAAACCCCCAGTAAGCCCAGCAGCCCAGCCAAGTTTGGTCCTCGTGGGTTTGGGACTGTGGATGAAACTGAACCCTTATGGAGGAGTGCAATGAAGACCAATACAGGTTGGGGTTTCTTGTAGAATGAAAAATGGGTTTCTTGGCAGCAGATGTTTTTCACCTTTTTAGATTTCCGGCTTCACAAATGGTTTTTGGACTTGTTAAGATGTATAATGCTTGTTATGCAGTGTGGGAACAGGAGGCGAGAGTTGGTCCGATGATGGTCTTGCCAACCAGGCAAATAAGTGGACCTATACCTGTGGAAGAGGTTCCTTCAGTTCTTAATAAAATCAGCAGACTTGCACTGTACGGCAGTCAGTGGAGAAGTGGAACAAATGACAGAGTTGGTAAGAGTTAAACTCCAAATCATTAGACTTTAGATCCTTTTTAGGCCCTAATGATTGTCCATTTAAGAATTTTCTGCTCAACAAAGATCTCCATGCTAAATTGTATTTCGATCCTAGATCAGAAGGGACTGCTTCCTGGTTCACAATCTACACCAGACCAGGTGGTGGTGGTTAAGACTCTTAGTTCTGAGCAGAATGAAGATCTAAAAGGTAAAATGTGAAACGTTTCTAAAAATGACCCTTTGGCATGCACATTTTTTTAAAAACATGGTTTCTCTAATTACAGATGGAGATGCTGAGAAAGCTTTTGCTCCTCTAGAAAAAGCATCCCCCGAGGTCCACCTGAAATCAAAGGAAGCAGCGCTGGACAATAACACAACAGCCCTCGATGATGTCAGCCCAACTGCTCAGTTTTCTCTGGCTACCACCGACCTGTTGAATGCAACTGCAGCAGAATCTACCATTACAGACCCAAAAAGATAATAAACAATTTAAAAACAATTTGTTTTGGAATTATTTTTTTTAAATGGTGCTGTTAATTTTTTTATTTTTTTTTCCTGCAATGCACAAGAGGATTAGCTCATAACTGACCAAAAAAATCAAATTAATATTTTCCAGAGGACAGTATCTTCCCCAGGATCAGTACAATAGGGATGGTGCAGTGACAAGATCGAAACGCTACAAAACCAAGACGGGACACTTACTACAAACAAAATGGTACTAAGACTAAGGACTTACAAATGCATACTAGAAGTTGTCACCCACAATTGAAATGGTGCTAAAATACCTGATCATTCAAGAACATCTGGAAAGTCTAGTTCTTGTATGTGAAAAAGGGGTCCCACAAATTTTCTCAGGGCATGCCTTTTTATGTGCCAAGGACTTCACTTTTCCATAGGGTAAACAAAGAAGGTATTGCTTACAATTAGTATATTTATGTACACATCTACCTACATTAATCACTGTTATGGAAGCAGCCACTATAGATAAAAGGGTTCACATGTAGCAATATGGTTCAGTATAAAAATGTGCATTTAGTCTAACTCAATCCTGAAATTCTGGGTGGAATTTTATCGAACTTTATACTGAAATGTATAATGTCACTGTTTAGAATGGAGGTGGGAACACTTTCCTACAATATATGTACGTTTGTGAGACCATTTTGGTGCAAAGTTATGAAAGTCCTGAGTTATTGCTTTGATTCTTGACTCCTGTTTTAGAGGACACATCTCAAATACATCAAATGTAAATTTACAGATGGGTATGATATACAGACGCCATTATTTTAAGGCAATTGCAGGAAAAACTGGAGCAAGATTTCAAGGATTGGGTTATTGCAGTGTGAGAGATGATATCCCATGTGGCTATGCTCAGTAGATTAAAAGGCAGTTTAGAAGATAGGACTTCCTCCTGGGATGTTTTTCAGATTTGCATAAAAAAAGGGCCGGTTTAGACTGGCCATGTTGCTGGGTGTGGGCCAATCACAGGCATGTATCTCAGGGTGACTGCAGCTTCAATTCTCCCACATCAGTTAATGGGTAATTGCTTCCAGCTGTTCTCTCCATGTGATTTGATTGGTCTGAACTGGGAAGTATTTGAGTGTTTGAACCTTCTGCATCTCATTCATAACACTTGTACTTGTCTTGCAGATTGTGTTGAGCAGGAGGCTTTGCTGTGTTGTTCTGAGAAAAGAGCACAATGGTGAATGCAGGTCACTGCGCCTCTCTGGCACTGTTGATATTGTTTGCTTTTGGTGTTGCAGATGCCATTCGAACTTTAAAAGATGGACCCATGATTGATGCTGAAGGAAGGGAATATAAATCTGCCACATTAAGAACTGATGCAGAAAACGTCAGTGGACCAGAATTCAATCGCGCATCGGCTGTCCATGTACGATGCAAAGAAGCGTCCATGGTCATTGTGGTGAAGGCTGACCTGTATAAAAATGGACGCCTTGTGTCTCCTGGAGAGCTTTTTTTGGGAGGAGCCGAGCATTCACGGAGCAGTCAGTGCCGAGCTGCTGCTGCTAGTGACTCTGAATATATCATTGAAGCTCCATTGCAAGACTGTGGCTCCAAATTAGCTGTACGTTCAGTTGTTGTTGTTTGATAAATGATGATAGGTATATCTGTGGCTGTTTTTAGGAAGTTCCCTGATTTTATTCTTTTATATTGATCTCAAGATATCTAAGGACTCTGTGATCTACACAAACAAGCTGATAATCTCACCAGCTGGCAGTTACCCTGGCATTACAAGAATTAATCATGCTGTCCCTGTTTCCTGTCACTATAAAAGGTGAGATTGTATAATTGTATTGTAGAGAGAAGCTGTTTTGTGATTTCATGATTGTTGACTTGTTACTCTCTGGGACAGGACACACATTGTGAGCGGTAACTTTCAGCAACCTCCCCTGAGCTTCACTCCTGCAAAGTATTCAACAGCTGCCTTCTCGCTAAAGCTGATGACCGGTATGTGTGGAACTTTAGCTAGGTTGTTTGTTTTTTTGAGTGTGCATGCAGTGATATTCGTGTCTACATGTAGATCATTGGACGAGTGAGACATTCTCCCGGGTCTTCTACATTGGAGACCTCCTGCACCTCGAGGCATCTTACACTGGTCCTGATTCAGGACAAAGCCAACTCTTCATCGACAGCTGTGTTGCCACTCTGTCACCTGACGCAACATCAATCCCCAGATACTATTTTATTGAAAACCATGGGTAAGAGTAGCTCAGTATACAGTATGAAACAACAAATTTGCTTTCAACTTGCATGAGAAATAATTTTTGTTAGGTGCCTCGTTGATGCAAAAGAGGAAGAATCAAACGCACTGTTCCCACCCAGAAAGAAGGCTTCTTCTCTTCAACTGCAGCTTGATGCCTTCCTGTTTCACCAGGATTCAAGGAATGCAGTGAGACACTTATATAACCTGCATTTGGTTTTTTGTTTTTGTTTGGAAATGCTCTAGGTTGTATAAAGACATATATATATATTTTTTTTTGTTAAGATATTTATCACTTGCCATTTGAAAGCGACCTCTAAAATGTGGAAGAGCAGCCCCATCAACAAGGCCTGCAATTATGTACATTCAAGGTGATTGTTTTTCTTTTAGCTCCTTACTTGACCATACAAAGGTGTGTGTGTGTGTGTGTGTGTGTGTGTGTGTGTGTGTGTGTGTTGTGTGTGTGTGTGTGTGTGTGTGTGTGTGTGTGTGTGTTGTGTTTTGTGTGTGTGTGTGTGTGTGTGTGTGTGTGTGTGTGTGTGTGTGTGTGATATATATATATAAAAAGTCTGTATACTTTTCTTATCAGATGGATAAATGTGGATGGGAGTGATGTGTGTCAATGTTGTGATGGTACCTGTTCTCCCAACGGTAATATAAATCGGAGACGACTGATCCCAAAAGGTATGTAGATCCTGACTAGAGTTTCATAACTAGTGTAACCCTGTGGTAGAAATGCCAAAACAAAATGCTCTTCCATGACCATTTTATGATTTTTTTTTTTTTTGTTTCAGATATGGCTTGTGGAACTGTAACGCTTGGCCCTTTGATGGTTTTCCCCAGCAAGTAGGCAAGGGACAAAAATCCAGACAAACATTATTTGTATTGTGTTGTTAATTTTCTTGGCATGGTGGCATTAAAATATTAAATCTGAGTAAAGAGTGTTTAAATAGGCCTACTGAGTAAGTGTTCTTTCGAATAATTGTATTACTGCGTTTTATTAACATAGCTACTTGGCAGTGGACGACTACTTTAAACGTAGCAATCTTTGCATTAATTTTTTGAAGGGTTGTACATGAACAAGTGGTGTAGTGGCAGCAGGTAGTCTACTATAATGCTGACTGACTTGACTGTTTAGAAGTGTGAACGTTATACTCCCTCTAGCGGCCACAGTGAGGAACTGCGACACTTATTTTAAATTGCTTAGTTATAAGATATCGTAGTGTAGCTACATCTGTAATGTTAGTTATCTAGCTAGCTACATTTATGGAACTTTTTGGTAGCGTTCTTGCTAGCTAATACTTCCTGTTAGGTTACATCCGTACGGTACAAATTTAATAGTTTTAACTAATCAACGCAACTGTTGACTTAGAAATTTAGTAAAACGCTCAACAACAGAGGAATCAACTGACCCACGTCCTGCACTCTTTGACCTCTATGGACCTTTTCCACAGCAGATATTTTGACTTGTCATAGTAGGGATAGCACAGCTTAACCTTAACGATGGCTCAATTCCATCAACTGTCCCGGTAAGCTATTTCAGTGAGTCTGCCTGCACAATACCAGGGCCTCTCCTAAGTGGAATGCAGCCATCGTTAATGGTTTTGAATACGCCTGTCATGTCAACATATCTGCCGTGAAAAAGGTCTGCCAAACTCAACCTGCTAATCACACGAGTGCACTACCCTCTTGTGGTTGCATTGAGTAACAGCACTCTAGTAGCATCAAGAAGAGAAATGTGATATATAGAAATGTGTAGTGGCGCGCATTGGCCACCGGAAGGCCGTGGCCTAACTCAGGGTTACAATACTTACACACGTTCAGTATTGGGTCTGTTGATGTCACCTAGCATCTCAGGGTCTAGCTAGCTAAACAGCATTTTTCACCACCAAGGGCAGTGAGTGAACACAACATTCTTAACCCTCATGCCCTCCTTAAAAAAACTTACTCTCGACACCTTCGAGGCAAAAATGTCCACGCACACAAAAACTGTTATTAAATCATCATATATCAATATTTTTTTCTGCTTTTTTTTCATAAATCACTTAAACAACTTCTAACCTAATCAAAACTACCAAACATTCAATCATTTTCAGGATTTTAACCCTTTAAATGCCAGTTTATGTATTTGAAGTATTTCATTTTTTATTACAAAAAACACAAAAAATGTTTTTTTTTCCATATAATGAATAATATCTAGATGGGGCTTTGGTGGTGATTAGAGGCTTGGATATGTCAAAGATAAGCAACAAAATTAATTTGATTGCATTAGTATTTTTTACATAGTTCCAGATACTCCCTTTGGACACCTTCGAGGCAAAAATGTACATGTCCACAAAACTGATATTAAATCATCATATATCAATATTATTTCTGCTTTTTTTTCATAAATCACTTAAACAACTTGTAAATTGCTCAAAACTACCAAATATTTAATAATTTTCTGGATTTTAACCCTTTAAATGCCAGTTTTAAATCTTTGAAGTAACAATTATTTATGAAAAACCCAACAAAACATTAATTATTTTCCATAAAATAAATCATAGGGGAATGGGGCTTTGGTGGGGATTAGAGGCTTGGATATGTCAAAGATAAGCAACAAAACTGATTTGATTGCATTAGTATTTTTTATGTAATTCCAGATACTCCCTTTGGACACCTTCGAGGCAAAAATGGCCCCATTGACTTCCATTATAACCACATGTTTTGATCTCACTGCCTTTACAGTATAAAACCATGCATTCTGTAATATCAGCATTTCATTTGGAAGAAAACTAGTCATATTTGACATTTTTACAGTATTTCACCAGATTCAACCATTTTGCCCTTGTAGGCCGATGCATGAAATTATAGTTATATTATGGAGCTGTGTGTGTGTTTGTGTTTGTGTGTGTGTATGTGTGTTGTGTGTGTGTGTGTGTGTGTGTGTGTGTGTGTGTGTGTGTGTATATGTGTATGTGTGTGTGTGAGAGTTTCCGTAAACCTGTAAGCAAGCAATGATCACTTTAGGGCTGAAAAAAGGCATCTTTTGAAGGATGCATTTCATGTGTCTTTGAAGACGTGCTTGAATAAAAACATTGTCTCCTGCATGTGCTGTAAACTGGCACTTATCATTTCAAATGGTTTGTGGGACATGGTGGCCCTGAAGACTGGTCTCCCACTATGGACATCCCACAGGCTCCGGGTGGATTCCCCTTTGGACCGGTACACACCAGCCAAGTGTGAAGTCCCATGTATGTTCAACTCTCTTGAGCATCCACATCACTCCATTCTGAGCAGGGTTCTAAATTAGCACCGTTTACCAGCCAAATGCTGGTGAAATATGCAAGTGGCTGGTAGATTTGCTTCACTCACCAGCCAAAAAACCCAATGGTAATCTATTGAATGGCTGGTAATATTTGAACATTCATTAGCCATTTGGCTGGTAGACGAAAATGTTAATTTTGAAGCCTGATTCTGAGATTGAACACCTCCAACACCACCAAGTCAAGAGTGAAGAAAAGGTCGAAAGAGGATGCCACATCATGGATTCTTGATATGGCATATCTCGTGGGCTCTGACATCATGCCGGTCGGTGCTTGAATGTTGCGCAGCGTCTCAGTATTAGATGGAGACCAGACTTGCCAATTCTTCACTGTCCATTCAATGTTAGGATGGACAGGATCTTCAGTGTCCTCTCCACTTTCAGAGGAAGGGTTAGAGGCACTCACAGAGTTGGAGGACTCCAGTGACCATTTTGTCAGACTCCAGAAACTTGTGTCATCTTCAGATGAGTCCTGCAGTTGGCTGGAAGATAAAGGCTCCTTCTCTTTGCTCCAGGTCTTTCTCCTTCTCTAGAGCCAGGTGCATGAACACACTAATAGTTGTTTTTGTTTACAACAAATGCAGGAGACAATGTTTTTATTCAAGCACGTCTTCAAAGACACATGAAATGCATCCTTCAAAAGAAGCCCTTTTTTCACCCAGATTTACACAAACTCTCTCTCACACACAGACATGCATGCATGCACACACACACACACCCCCCCACACACACACACACACACACACACAAAACACGGCTCCATAATATAACTGGCTAAAGTAAGGTGCGCTTTTCACCACTAAAATTATCATTGTTTGTTTACAGATTTACAGAAACTCTCTTTCACACACAGACATGCATACATACATGCATGCACACACACACACACACACACACACACACACACACACAACGCATACATACACACACACACGCATACATACGCACACACACACACACACACACACACACACACACACACACACACACCCAACCCACACACACCCACCCACCCACAGACACACACAAAATATACATATACACACACACACACACACACACACACAGACACACATACACACACACATATACACACACGCCCATCGCGTCTTATACACCACACACACACACACACACACACAGCTCCATAATATAACTATAATTTCATGCATCGGCCTACAATGGCAAATGTTGAATCTGGTGAAATACTGTAAAAATGTCAAATATGACTAGTTTTCTTCCAAAATGAAATGCTGACATTACAGAATGCATGGTTTTATACTATAAAGGCAGAGAGATCAAAACGTGGTTATAATGGAAGTCAATGGGGCCTATTTTGCCTCGAAGGTGTCCAGAGGGAGTATCTGGAATTACATAAAAAATACTAATGCAATCAAATCAGTTTTGTTGCTTATCTTTGACATATCCAAGCCTCTAATCACCACCAAAGCCCCATCTACATATTATTCATTATATGGGAAAAAAATATTTTTTTGTGTTTTTTTTAATAAAAAATGACATACTTCAAATACATAAACTGGCATTTAAAGGGTTAAAATCCTGAAAATGATTGAATGTTTGGTGGTTTTGATTAGGTAAGAAGTTGTTTAAGTGATTCATGAAAAAAAAGCAGAAAAAAATATTGATATATGATGATTTAATAACAGTTTTTGTGTGCGTGGACATTTTTGCCTCGAAGGTGTCCAGAGGGTACAAAATGAATCATTTAAGTATAAAAGACATGTAAGAGTAAAAAACACTGGATTTAAAAAATTTGACTGAAAAGAAGGATTCCTACAAAATTTCATGCCATAAGAAGTAACACAGCAAAAATGATCACGAAATGAAAAAAAAAACTTGAGAAAAATGTACAAAAATGACCGAAGAGGGCATGAGGGTTAACTCAACTGTCAAGTTCACTCGTCAGACTCAACACTAACATATTTCCAAGATATCTATAGGTTGTCATTAGATTTCACAGGCGACCACAGAATTTAACTTCTTTTTATGTCACGGTCATTAATTCAAGTAAGACTGGAAATACATTTCTTCAATCAAAATACATTTGACCAGCTTAACTAACGGTAGAAAGAGGTTTTCCTCTTAAGTGTTTTTTTTTGGTCTGCAATGACATTGCATTTGACAGCTTATAAATATGGCGATGATCAGACAAATGGAAGGAAAAGTACAGGCAGATTGCAGATATGTGCAAGATTTATTAAAGTGCAACTGTGCTGCAAAATTATGTCTGAAATTTACTTATCGCACTATCCCTCTAAAAAAAAATCATACCGTTGGTTCTATTGACAGCCTAGTCTATGCTCAAAACACACTATTCTAATTATGAGTAACTGAGTACAAAGACATCAAGAGTTTAGGAACTGGTTTATTTAAAAATAAAAAAACAGTATACATTCAGACAGTGGCGCATTCATCACAAATCAAATCCAGTTGTGCTTTGAGGGACTGATCCTAAAAGAAATATTCATGATGAATGTTTCACTCAAATTAAAACCGGAAAAACCTCTTCCAAAGCTTTAATAACTACAAGCTAATGAAAATGTATATTTTTATTTAACTGTATTATTTAGCAGATACAATTGTTCAATATTAACTGAGAATTAGAATACATTCCAGACTTTGACTGGGGTGATCCAAGTGGGACACTCACTTATACAGGTGGCTTGTAGTGTGTGCAGGTGAACACACAAATGCATGTCAGAATAGCCTGAACATTCTGTTTTCCAATACGCTTATCTACTTTAATTACTAACATTACAGTGTCTCACAGGTTCTGACATTCCTCTGTTTTTAAAATGTTTATTTAAAAGATAAATAGACCTACCAATCATACACATGATTGGTATATTACATCATACACATGTAATATAAAGCTTCCAGACTTTATTCTTTAAGTCTCAAAAATAAATTGTACCTCTAAATGTAGGCTACATACAACAGAAAACAATGCACATTCAAAAATAAAGTCAAAGTATAAAGTACCAACATTAAAATGAATAAGCCTGCATGGACAATACTGTATAAACAACTTCCAATTTCCAGCAAAATACAAACTAAGGTACCGCCTCTAACCTGGCGCACTGGGTGACCTGTGCCACTCCCCCCAGACACGGCCCTGTTAGCACATTAAACAGAAGTGATGAGCCCATACTTACCAGTGAAGACTCTCCTTTTGATACTCAAGTAAAGCATTAAATCATTAGTTTAAATGGAGGTCATTCCCATCAAAAACTATAGATGCTGATCACATTAAGAGGAACTAGTGGAAAGAAATGTGTTGCACACATATGTTTTCTGCCCCGACTTATTCCTCGATCATATTGAATGATTGGCTGCTATAAATGTAGAATGCTTAATTATTATGGGCTCATTTTGTTAAAAAAAAAAAAAAAAAGGTGACTAACTGTGTGAGCACACAAAACACAGGTTGACGGAAGTTAAAATTACAGCAGTGGTACTTACAGCTTTAACTAACCTGTTACTGGTAGGGATTCTCCTTCATGTAAGTAGTTAAACTCAAATGATCAAGTGAGGACAGCTGATGAAACAAACAGGATTAAGTAGTAAAGACATTTTCACATTCATATGAAAAGTCATTTGTTCATCACAAACCTCCCAACAAACATTTAATGTATTTATGGCTGTTTGTGACAGACTTTTGACCAAGCTTTAATATTTTAGGCAGTAAATTGCTGTTGACTGTAGGACTAGTTATTATAAAAAGCTTCTTAAGGAATACGGTTTCATTTAAAAGCTCCATACTTTCAGTATAAAGTTATTAAATGAAAACTGAGCTTCCTGATGCTCTCACCAACCAAGAATGGAGGATACAGGTTCAATGACACATTAGAGGTTAACAATCAAGAACATAATTTACATGCCTGAAGAAAATGGTGCCTAAACGCAACAACACAAACAAGGGCCTTCACCAAACTTGCTGCAAGTTTGGGGACATTGAGATCCAACAGCGTGTAAGCTGTGAGGGCCCCTGGTAATGAATGAGAAGACAGAAAATGGTGAGACTTGCCTCAGGCTGAAACAGGGCTACACTGAGACAGGGCCTCAGCCAGTCCCCCATGGCATCGCTACAGGGAGAAGAGAAATCTGGGTTTTAGCGCTACAGCGACCCGGAATTATGCAGCTGTACAATGCACTTGCCACGTTCAGAGAATCAATAAAAATTAAAAATCAATATACTGTTTCTAGCCAAAAGAAAACATTTACCAACATATTTCAACTGGAGTACAAACCTGCAGTGACGTCTCTTTTCCCACTAACATCCCGCAAAGAAGAGTCTTACATTTTTGCCACATTTTATTACAATACAGTTTTACAACAATACATATATCACTTCATTTAGTACTTCAACTATTTAAGGTTATGGGAGTACCTCTTCATTAAAACTATGCACATAAAACAGAATGAATGCATCAACAGTTATTTGAAGCCCTCACCAAACACAGTTGGGGACACAAAGTCCAACAGCACTACGTGCTGTGAAGGCCTCACTGTTAAGCTTAGAACAGAAATGTATTTACATAAAACTTGCCTTGATAAAGGTTGGGTACTGCTCATGTAACTCCAGCGCCTTCACAACACTACGAACCATATCTACTACACTTCTATAAACCTGAATGAAACATGAGAAGGAAAAAAAAGCCACAGAACAGAGAGGGTTTGAAACAACAGTACATAGTCTTGGTTAGGTACAGTGTAAATACTTCCCATGCGCTCTGTGATTCTTTTGTTTGCTGTTTATTCAGTGTCTCTTCCTCATTGCTCAGTAGTAGAATAAACAGTATGTTGTGGTACTAAAATACCAATACTGGTTTGTCTACTAGCAGCTGAGGACATTAGAAAAGGGTTGAGTGTCCAAACCTATTGAAGAGAAGATGGCAGGCTTCAGTAGCGGGCTCCAGGAGACATGACAGAGGGTCTCATACCCATGGGTGGCCGTGGAGGGGCTCCCTGGTACCCTGGGGGAACCACAGGAGGGGCCTGTCCGTACGGAAGCATCCCTCCTGGCATGTAGCCTGGCAGCCCCTGGGGTGGACCACCGTACTGGCCTGCGAAAACATGGGTTCGTTGGCTTTTTATTACAAAAAACAGCCAATCCTATATGGCAGAGATAGGAAAGATTCCCATGTTAACGACTTGCAAGTGTATAATGTCATCAAGACAGTTGTATGATTAGAGTTAATTGTGTGAGGATTAAAGTACTGCATTGTCAAGCTAACACTGTATTCATTAAATTCTTTAATTACACTGAACGACAGACTTTGGCTGATGTGAGGCGTCCACACTGGTTTGGTTTTCAGCCACTTTTATATTTGTTTTCCCAGTCATAATTACAAAGTGGACATTGACGTGAACACTATTTACAAGTTGGGAACCCTGTAATTACGATACGACATGAATGCAGCATTAGGCCCAGTGGGGCTTCAAGCTAAAGGTTATCAGCGGCATGCTAACATGCTGATGCTACGCAGCTATGTTTACCATGTTCACTATCTTAGTTTAGCGTGCTAACATTTTCTAATTAGCACTAAACAAAGTACGGCTGAGGCTGATGTAAGTGTCAGTTTAGCAAGTAATTGGTCACTAACCAAAGTATTGGACAATTTGAAGTTTGCCCTGATGATGGCGCTATAGGTTAAGTCAGGGGATCAGCAAAGTCATTAGGATTCATCCGTTGGGAACCACGAATCTCATGACAAACCATTCATTAGTTGTTAGAGATATTTCCATCTGAACTAAAGTGGTGAAACAACATCATTGCCATCCCTAAAGACATGCCACAGTCACACATTTCATTCATTTCATTCAAGGTAAGTTATACCATTTATTAAGACATTTTTTAAGATAATGATTTATATAATGACACAGAGAGATCCTTGTCCTAGAGTAGACAGCTCTGGTTAAAAGACCAAAAAAATGTAAAGTATTTCTCAACTAGAGGCAGACGGTGTATACCAGGTATGGAATGCCTCATGCTGGACTGCTGAGGAGCCATCATCCCACCCACGGAACCCGCTGACGGGGCAGCAGCACTGTTCTGGCCTGGGCGGAGAATACTGAGCTGGTACCTCTGCAACTGAGCGCGCAACTCTTCCTACAAGACACAGAAAGAAAACGAGGCGGAATAATTTGATGCTAAAACTCTCTAGCTCCACCAGGAGAAATAAACAAGAACATTCTTTTTATTTATTATTTTTTATTCAAGAAAAGCCATTTATTGTCTTTAATGTAAACAGAGAGTATGACTTAAGCTATGATTAACAGCTAGTTACTGTAAAAACTATAAATAAAGACAGTTGCAGCTGGACTACTTACCAGTGAGATATCCTCATCAGGGTGGATCAACTTACTGGTTGCACTGGAGGTGGTGAGGGTGGCAGGCTTACTGGTCACAGTAGAGGGAGGTTTGGAGACCGTACTGCTGCCAGCATTGGTGCTGGCCACAGCTACGGTGGCCTGAGTATAGGCCGGGAATGTGGGCTTTGAGGGATCAGAGGAGGTAGAGGAAGGAGGGTGGGGGGACCCTGACTGCAGACTCTAGAGGGGGGAAGAGAAGAAAACACATTAGAGAGACTCTGCCGAAAGGCATTTACATTTCACAGGGGACACACTTTTAGTCATACTTTGAGGTTACTCCCATTCTTGAGTTTACATGTAGTAATTTGAAGCTGGCATTAATGCTACTGTTTGTACACAGGCTTAAGATGGATTGGTCTGGAATGTTCCAGTAATGGTTGCATCTCCACTTTTTCCTTTCTTTACAGTGTCATGTCACCCAAAATAAATAGTAATAATACTTTGTAACTTTCCCCTTAGTAAAGCCAAGCAGTAAAGAAATAGACAATCAACATGATTGCACCTACATTTTCCCAATTTAGTACCAGTTAGCAGGTTTGGTTTCAGAAGTGCTTGGGACATTAAAGTAAATATGTGAAAGCTATTTCATGTGTTTATATATTTTACAAATACATTCAATTGCAGTATTATTAAAGACTTAGCACCACTTAAAGTTTTCTTGAAGAGATCTGATACTTTATGGTAGATAATATTGTATTTGGTTCTTTAAAACAAAGAGCCCTGCCTTTTACTGCCTTCTCTTTGACAATAAACACTGACTATAAATAACTTTTAAACAGAAAAACATGCAGAGGAGTTGCAGTATTTTACTGCATTACAGGTTTTTTTCCGATTGCTAAATGACAGTGGGCACAACTGGAGCCACATGTGCAAAACTCTGACCGCAGTCTGCACAGCAGCAGTTCATGTGGACCAAACTCTTGTTTGTTTTTCATTACTTGAACTCTACACACCTATAACATGGCTTTAACCACAACCTGCACAACACTAAATTTACAGCAATTTGTTCAAATGCTAACACACTGCTGTCAAAACTGTTAACCACACATTCAAAACAGAATAGATTTCAGCCCGGTGCCTATCAAATACTGCTGATTGCAATTTCAGCTGAAAGTCTAAGCAGGTGTCTTGTTTTAGACTTGTTAGTGAACACATACTGTGTATAGGGAAAGCTCAAAATACACCAAATAAGAATGAAACTGTTATACACTGTACCGTTCAAGAGAAACAGTGAAGAGGTCAAAGAGCAAAGCTACCAATATGTCCAGGTAAGATGTCTAAGGTTACATACACAGCTATAAAAAATGTGAAAAACACTACCTTCACTAGAGTAAAACTGCGCACTTAACTGTTTTGAAAGTTACAGATAATGGTGGTTGTAGTAATGGAAATTTTTTTTTTAAAAATGTGCTTTTGTTAATGAAAACTTGTCGTATGATGATGGTAAGAGGCAGGGTTGGTCACACTATTCTTTGTTACTATTACGTACCTTTAGTTTGTAACTTTTTTTTTTTTTACCAGTAATTACATAAATTACTATAGACAACATATATATAGTCACTTACATTATTCAAACTGTAAACATTAAAAGTTTCTCATTTCTGTATTGGTGTTTGATGCTAGTGTTTTTACTCTGTGTGTTGTCTCGGTTAGGATTGTTCAAAGTGTTTCACTGCACTGAGCCTGTTTTGAGACGTGTGAAGAGTTGTGTTGTGTTTTTGCAGGTGATGTGAACTGTTGAGCTCAGGTGACTGTTGGTAATGCAGACTGTGGTTAGAGTTTGGCACATGTGGCTTCAGTTGACCACTGTCGTTTAGCAATCGAAAAAAACTGTTAAATAGTGCAAGCAGGTCTTCCTTTCAGGCTGCAGGTACAACCTCCACCAATCAAAGGGTTGAGCAGTAGCTCGAGAGGTAAAAACTGGGGCAAAAAAAGTCAGCATGTCACTCACTGCCACTTAACGCTAATAACTAATTAAAAGCGGCCTAGATGAACATGTCAACATTTTGATATTGGCAGCTGGACAGTACGGAGACTGTGTTCAAATGCAAACCCTAAAATTCTTGAGTGGAAATTACAACCTAGCAACAGTACACGCAAGAAACATACTGCGGTCAAGCTCGACGCTACTCATATCTTCCTGGTCAAACCAGGTGCCGCTAAAGTTGGAGACAGACGCCGGCAGAGCAGAGCGAAGACTCGGTGAGCAAAGTTGACGTAGCAACGTTGCTCGTGAAACAATCTCTGGAAAATTATTTTAATAAATACATGATAATGCGAAAAATATCCACCAGTCCAGAACGCAGGACCGTCTTCCTGATGCATTTTTCTCTGTGTGAAACAAAACCGAACCAAGGGGGAAACGCTCCAAGTTTACAAACGCATCAACTGATTCAGACCAGAGCAAACGAACTACAGGTGTGAAGAAGCCCTTAGTTATCTCTGTAACATGTTAACAACACTTTTGTTTCACACATGGGAGAGTAACCCTATAAAGTATGACTAAAGTTGAATATATTTCCTCATACTGAGAGCATGCTGTGCTATACTGCCCTATAGCAGTTCAGAAATAAGAAGCCCAATTTACAAATCTGCATAATTCTCCATTTTCTGATTTTGTTGAGGTGATTAAACAAATGTTTCAGTCATATTCTATCAATGCAGATTTTTAGCAAAAGCAAACAAAAGGCATGTTGCTGTACATTTAAAAAAAGTAAAAGTATTTTCTACCCCACACATGGTTGGATTTCATAATTTCTTGCTTTGGCAAATAAAATAGAACTAATCTGCTCAAGTACATCACAGCAAGCAAACTATACACAATTGTGTGCATGCCACTTGTAAAGCTGCAGGTTGTCAGAGTAGAGCAGACAGAAAGCTGCATACTTGTGACGTGACAGGGAACAGAGCTTTAGGGGAGGCAGACTGAGAGTCTGCACTGGATGAGCCTGCACTTGTACTTGCAACACGACTGCCCATCTGCAGCACAGGAAAAGAGTAAAGAATAGAAATGTAAATAAAATAATTCTTCATTTAAAAGAATTGCTGGGTAAATTCTCTTTTTTATCAGCCTGTGTGAGCTCAAACATCCCTTATTCTACAGGAGAAGGTATTGTTCTGCCCCATCAAAGTGCTGAGGGAGATTAAAAGTGTTAAACAAAGTGGTAAAAAGTGGTGTCATAAAGATTTTACCTGTCCAGCAATGGGAAAAAGAGGCTTTGTTACATCAGGCTGGCCTGAGGGGACAGTGGCAGCAGGGACAGCAGGTCTAGTCAGCATATTTGCCTGAGCCATGTGTGTGATGCCTGGACGGTGGCCCACAGGAGGAGGCATGCCTGAGACCAGCAGAACAAGTACATTACATAAGGTAACAAGTAAAGCCTCACCACAGCAGTGTTACAACAATATTTACAAACTTTCATTTATGAAATAATTTTAAATTAATAATTTGACATCAAGGAATTACGCAGCGCGTTACCTGGTGGCACACCTGGCATCATTGGTGGCATCCCTGGACCTGGAGGCATCATCCCACCCATTGGTATCATCCTAAATACATGAGGGAAAATCCCCTTGTTTAAAATATCAAGATATAATGAGGACTGGATTAATAGGAAACTAAAAACTTTATTAATAAACATTTACCCTGGAGGCATTCCTGGCATTACGGGGGGCATTCCTGGCATCATTGGTGGCACACCTGGCATCATTGGGGGAATTCCTAAAACAAAGAGATTAATTAAACTCAAGTGGGATACCATGTCCCAAAACAGTTTATGTATTTTATATTAAGCATGCTTTTGTTAACATCAACAATCCTATTTTAACATGACATAAACAATACCTGAATGTAAAGTTTAAATTGCATGTAATTAATATTTTAGGACATGTGAGCATGGCTATATTAAAAAAGGGAGAATTCTTAATTTAATCACAGTATTAAAAACGCATTTATAGTTATTTAAACCTTGATCAAACTATGACTATCAAGAGATTTGGAAACATTTAAAAAAAATGCAATGCAATCAATGTGCTTCAAAAACATCTATCTGTCTGAATATAGTCTCATGTGTAGCTGTAAAAAGAACAGCCTGAAGCAGAGCAGATAGGGGAAATTGAAAGAATATACAGCACCATGGTAAACCATGTCAGCAATGGCTTTGATGTTAAATGTTGGACTTACATTGTAAACAGCATGATACAAAAACAGTGTGTTTATGAAAAGCTCTATATTTAACTAATTGCAGTTGCAGTAAAGTCACCTTTTTTTTGTTTTCTTACCTGAGTAGCTGCCTGGTGGTATCCCTGAAGCAGCAGAGCCAGGAGGCATGCCAGGCTGGGTCATAGGGGGTATGCAGCCTGCCTGTGGCTGGCCTGCAGCAGGCTGCTGGAAGGAGGGACCAGGCTCGTCATCTTCATCATACTCATCAGAGTCATCCTGGTTCTGCTTTTTCTTTTGAGTCTCTGAAAAAAGGGAAGAGCATAATAAGTCTCTAGAATAGACCATAACAATAAGTTCATTAAAATATGTTGCCGCCAATACCTTGGTTCTTTTGTTCTAGCACTCTTCTTCTCTCTTCCATGTCTTTTTCGGGAATACCCTCCATGCCATAGATTTCCAGCTCAATATCAGTTCTTCCAGGTATTGCATTGGGGACTCCATCAATGGTCTCTTTATGAACCTATGATACATATGATAAAGTGAGGTACTTTTCCTATACAATCAACGACTTTTATTTGATTTTATGAAGATGGTTCTCATTATCGTTTCCTCACCTGCATACAGTGGATTGCAAGCCCAGGGCCAGTGTACAGCTTTTTATGACAGATGTGGCACTTGAAATGTTTGGCCTTCTGATGCTGAATGAGAATCTTTTCATCATCAAAATCTCTGTTGCAGTACCTGAAATTAAGATTTAGGAAACCCTTCTCAAAAACTCGATAATTATAATACTATTTCACAGCTGGACGTGTCGTACATTTGTTTACTCAAAAACTCCGTGCTTGCTAACAACACATTACAGGATATCAGAAACCGACAACGCCTGACTTAATATTCTGTCATGGTATTTCCTTCCGAACTGACCATTCAACTAAAGCAACAACGACAAGGTTAAAATCATCTGACATGCTGGCAACATAATTGTGAGCGTGCTAACGTTATACAGCTGTTATTAATGTTATTATTACAACGTTAAGAAGCGTATGTTAACATACAGTTAACCTTAACGTTAGCTTAACTTTAGTAAACAGAGGATATGGCTGTCTAATACAGACACAGGTCTTGATATGACCAATATTACGTCATAACACTAGCTAAATATGGAAAAGGATACCAGCACCAAGGCTTCATTTGCTTTTTCTTCTTTCTTCCCATGATTTCTGTAATACTAACGTTAATTCAGTGAAGTAAACCAGCTAACACACCGACCAGAAGAGAACAACTGGGGATATTGAAGATGGCGTCGGGTCTGGTCCTATATGTCAATGGTCTGGTCTGGTCTCAAGTCCCCACAACACACTGCGGCCTCAAGGCGCCATCGGGTGGTCCAAAACTATATTGGTTTAAGGAAAGTATATTGGAATATTCAGTTGTACTATAATCCTTTGTTTGCTTTTACTACTAACGTTATTAAATGGACATTCGAACCCACGCTACAACCACTTTTACCATATTTCTTTCAGCCAACCAGCTCTAACGTTAGCTAGCTACAATATTGCAAATGTACTAGCTAGCTGGATGACTTTAGGCTAACGTTAGCTACATAGATTCACAATTCATACCATTGCAAGCTAACAATTTAATTGATAAGTATAAAACTAACCTAATATTTACACAGCCAATTTAAAGACAAACGCTTCGTAATAAACAACACTAAACGCTAGACCTTCAGGAACGAAACGTGCCCAGTAACAGAGATACCGGTACTCACGGTCGGACACTATTATGGTCGGACACAGAGGACCGCGCATGCGTACAAGGCACATAAACGACGACTGGATACCTTTGACACTACTGCTGCAGTTACATATGCGATGTTACAATCGTAATATCAACCGGAGATCCCAGCGTCAATAACACCCGTCTACTAACATAGCACAGCTAAACAATATAAATACGTCATTGTTTTCTGTCATTTTAGCCGGCTGCTAGCTTGCTCCGTGCAGCAGTAGGATCATGTTTACCTCCCAAACCTCGTCCTTCCAGGAGTCAATTGACGTGGAAGAGAGAGATGACTTTGACAGCGAGGAAATTGCTGGATACAGCCAGAAAATTCAGCTGAACTGCTACTACACCATCTATCTTTATCAAGGCACAAGGTAATCGTCCATATTACCCTTCCTAGTTTCTGTTTTCTGTGAGATGACAGCTCTGTTACAACTTCTGTCTCTAATATAACTAATGGACATTTTCAGTTTTGCAATTGATTATTGATATTACTATGTCATCATTTCATACTTTTATATTATTTTTTTTGTTGGAGTATATATTCACAGTAGCTTAGTTACCCTAATTCTAAAACTATTGTAACCCTACAGGACATCACACTATTTCTACTCCTTTTTTTTTTCAGAATACAACCAGCTCCCTGGTGCTTAATGAGTGTTTCTTTGTGTATTATTGTTTTAATTGTTATACAGTCTATGATTCTTCCCTACTCCTAAAGCCCTTTTGAGTTTCTGTAGTCCCAAAACTGCGGACACGTGAAGGTAAAACCAGATGTATACATTACAAACTAACTAGGTGATGAGTACACTGTCAATTGTCTTAGATCTGAGGCTTCTGGGGCAAATGTGGCGTGGAACCAGAGACGAACAGACTCCACAACAAGTCAGGATGACTTTAGGTAACAAAGGAGATATCCGCCTACCTTCTCGTTGCTCTCAGTGGTCATTTGTCTTTGGCTTTCACTGTTGTACATTGGTGTATCCACGGGCTGCAACAGACAGGACATCCAATCAACATGGAATCAATGCTGTTTTCATTTGTGATTTTGTTCTGATTGGTCATTGCTGTGCTGCTGCTGCTTAATGTGTCTCCAATTCCATGTGTCAAGTGGAGTTGGCAAGTTACAGCTATGTGACTCAGTTGTGTGTGTTGTGTTGGTTGTGTGGCTAATGCTCATCAGCTTTCTCCATCTGATCTCCATTGACTTGCGTGGATTCCAATTTCTTCATTGCCTTCCCTGGCTGCTCATATCCATGCTGACATTCTTCTCTGCCCACAGCCTGACACTGATTGACAGCAGCCTGCCATCAGAGGCGGAACCTGAGCTGCGGACCTACATTTCAAGGAGGCTGAGCAAAGGTGCCCTGCTGGGAGGCATGGGCAACATCGCTACTGTGGAACTAAGGTAACAATTTTACATATTCCTCACAACGTTTTGTTGTAATGATACATAAATACAAGGAGGAACACACAATTAAGGCTTCATGACAAAACGGCACAAGATCATGTTCATTCTTCTTGGACTTATGCAGCACATGCTTCAACATCATATTATAAATGGCGTCAAAGTGGATGAAGTCTATTTTATTCCATCACAGCAATAATATTAATTAAGCTACAAATGAAGGTTCAGAGGTGGACAAAATAAGTTTGTTAACACAAATGTGTTGATTATTTACTTCCCAGTATTCCAGAGCAGGCAGTCGGCTGCTACTGCTGTCTCCTGGAGCAGGAAAGGTCTCCTGAACAGCCTGATGCTGATGGAAACGGATACGTCATCTGCTTTATGGGCGGCTCTGAAAAAGGACTGAACTTATATCCTTTGCACTGTTGTCTATTGTATAGTGTTGTTATGAAACCAACCTTAGTTATAAGCATCATGCAAGGTCCTCCAACATTAAATGTATACATAATCCTTGTCCTTTCCTGGATTGTTGTTCCCTAGTTTTACCATATTATAATTACTGTGCTGAGGTTTGGGGAAAGAACTATAAATGTTCATTATATTCACTATCTACTCACCAAAAAAGAACAATAAGGATTATTCACAACGCTGGGTATCACACTAACTCATTATTCTTACAGTCAAAATGATTAAATTTTTTAGATCTTGTAAAATATCAAACGGCGCAAATAATGTTCAAGGCTAGAAATATGCTATTACTGGGAAACATTCAAAAAATATTCAGGATAGAGAGGGAGGTTATAGTTTAAGGAGGGACATTCAATTTCAAAATAAGCAGTTTACGGACAACCAGGAAAAGTTTCTGCATTTCAGATTCTGGAGTAAAGCTATGGAACTGTCTACAGGTGGAACAAAAGCAATGTCCAAACATAGAGCAGTTTAAAATTTTAATAAAAAAAAAAAAAATCGGGTATAAGGACATGGCTTTGACGGGTTACAGGGAGAAAGAAAGGGGTTGATTTTCAATAGGTGTTTTTTGGGGTTTCGTTTTAGTTCCAGTATCATTATTATTATTATTAGTAGTAGTATTATCATTGTTGTTTTTTATTAATTCATTCATTTTTGTTTTGAGTTTATGAAATGTTTTCTTTCCTCGTTTATGTTCCTCTTTTTTTGTAAATAATTGATGTCAATTTGGAATTGATTTTGGGTAAGCGGGTAGAGTTGACAATCTCTGAAGTACCTACACACAGGGGTGGGATTAAATAAGTGAATACTTCTTCCCACTCCTTTGTGGTGTTCACAAGTTGTTATTATTATTCATTTGTCTTGTTATTTGTTATTGATTTGTTTTGTTTTGTTTTATTTCTTGTCCGCTGTTCTTTACATATTCAAAATAAAATCAATCAATCAATCAATCAATCAAAACAAACTGTGTAACAAGAAATGGGCAATAGTTTCAATTCCTTGACCCAATGCACATTTAGATTAGAGCTTGATAAATATGTCCAAGGCCTACATAGCAGTCTGCAAACGCCAGAGGTATGTAATAGGAATGTAATAACAGTGTCATGAAGTCATATTTGCCATTACATTATTAATGCAATATGGATTTGTGCGTGCGTCAGCTGCAGAACCTTGAGACAGAGGTGCGTCCCTATCTGAGTCAGTGGTACGAGGAGTCTGTGATGCACATTTATCGGGTGGTGCAGCTGGTCCAAAGCAACATCAGCTTTTTGCTGCATGCTGTGAGTAATTTTTACCTCTAGAGTATGTCCAAAAAAATAGAGTGAACAGCTTCTCTCTGCTGTGATGACATAATAGAAAGTGAAACTTAACAGTGAGGTATGAAGAGTATTGTTGGCAAATTGTACTGGTTTGAGCCATAGCAAAGGGGTCCAAGCCTCAGTAAGTTACATCACAGCTATCTGGATGCATATAATGCACCCTGGGTAAGAGGGAGAGAAAGTATCAGTGTTTTTGAGGAAACTGTTAATTGAAATGCCCATTTACCCTATGCATTAAAATACCACAATCCAATTGATTTATTTTGTCATTTAAATTAAGCACAATGAATTCATATAAGAACAATGCATTTCAGCCATTACATGTTCTGTATACAGGCTCTGAATCACACACATGTGGAAGTCAATAATTCAGATGAGAGGACAAAGGCTGATGTGTCCAGGTGAGTTAGGCGACAGGCTACATTAACATGTCTTTAAATCCCAAGACTGCAGACATGTAGACGTTCTGTTTATTCCCATGTAGTACAGATTCTTTAGATTAGCCTTCTGTTTGTTAGCTGTTAAGTGTCTGTTGTACTCTGTACCAGGTTCATCAAAGCAGCCAGTTTGCAGGGTCTCTCCCAACAAGACACCACAACAGCTTCTCTGTGTAAGGCTATCTCAGAGGACACACACTCTGACCTGATCATAGACTGCTCCACCAGCCCACCCACACTCTCGAACACTGGTAAGTCATGACATACACTTGATGAGGAAACATTATTTTGTATCTTTGTCCGAAGAGTCTGATAAAGATGTTTTCTGCCCCAGTCAGTAATCGTTTCTGTGACAGCTGGATTCAGGCATTTCTAAATGCTGCAGAGCGTTGTAATCCTTTCCTGCTCAGACAGATTCTGGAGAACTTCAAACTTAAGGTAAACAAAATAACAAGTTTCTCAAGCCTTTTTTCAGGTCCTAAAATTTCCATGAAAGTTTTGTCATTGTCAAGTTGTCATGTGAATTTGAGTATAGCATACTTTTGTGTTTTGTGCACTTTAAAATTATACAGATGGAATAAGTTTTTGTTCATAGAGAAATTAAACAGTTAAAAAGTTTGACAACTTATCAAACAAATATATAGAAAATCCCACTAACCCACAAGATTGAGAAATTAGCTCTCAGCTCCAGATACACAGTAAAAAAATTATTTGACTCTGCTGCAACTGTTCATCCAAATCGCTTCCCTTTTTTAAAAAACTTGTTTCCTCCTCTCTATCTACCACCACTCCACTCGGCAGGCCATCCAGGACATGAACAGCCTGAAGCGTTTCGTGCGACAAGCAGAGATGAGTCACTACGCCCTTTTTCGCTGCTGCCAGTTTCTACAGGGCTGCGGAAATGGGGATGTGTTGCTGCAGAATGCCAGGGCGGAGCACAGCGACCTGCCCGAAGCCTGCAGCATCATCAGTGTCCTGGAGGAGTTCCTCAAAGAACAATCCCAGGCCTGATTCCATTACACCTAACTCCAAGTTGTGGGGCCTGGGTACCTTGTCTGTTGCTGGTAAGACAGTCTGCTCTTCCAGCCACAAAGCAGATAACCCATACAATTCTAAACCTAGCACTACATTCTATGTTTAACATTAGTTCCTCAAATAAAAATTTAGCAGTGGGGGCATTTTGAATCTGTCAGCTGTTGGCAGATTCAGAATTTAAATCTAAGTTATAGGTTCCCTGTGCTGGCACTACTGCTTCTAAGATAGAGTGGTGGTCAGATCTGGAATATGTACTGTAAAACACTGACAACTGACACTCAGCTTCCATCAGACCATTTCTATAGGCAGAAAAAAGTAGATGTATAGCAACCAAGTCGCTTTATCAGTTTTATTTATACCTTTGACGTTTTTTACAATACTTTGAACCAAATATTATTGCTAGTGTTTTTGCTAACTGACAATGATCACAAAACAGAATTGATCCAAACTAAAGCTTCTACTCATTGGAGTGGGATTGTTTTTTGTTTTTACTTATTTAATATCCAAATATAATTTTGTGTGATTGTACTAGTTTTCTTTTGAGAAGAAACCCATTGAGGATGCACAAATCACAATTATGCATTGCTTGTTACCTAGGCCTTGTGTGTGCTAAAAATTCCAACCCAATACCTGCACTACAATATTATTTTTGTCTAATGAATACCGCTACTGTATGTACGCATGTCTGTCAAGTGATATTAGATGTAAGTTTAATCCTTCTTTATTAATACAGTGTTGTAGATAGTGTAGTTTTTGGATATCATTTTCTATTTACAAAATCCAAATAGCATTCACCAGCTAAATACATCATGAGAACAAAACAGTCACTATGTGACCAGTCACTCACTACATTTACTAAGCATTTGTTTGGTTTCAAAGGTTGTGCATAAATAATACCCACAGAAAAAAGTAGAAAATAAACATGTTGAAAAAAGTAGATGATGTATAACAGTACTCACAGTAAATGTTAGCATGCCTAAGTTTTATTTTCCTTTCATTGTGTAACTGCAACAAGTTTTTGTATTCCATTGAACCCATAAAGGGTTTTAGAAAATCAAACCATTTCCATTCAAACCGGTCCAAAGTGTGTTATACAGCAATATGGTTGGTGGTATACTATACTTTTAAACTGTGAAGCAAGTAAATGATACATTTTTTTTTTAACCACAGTGTGACTGGCCCACAGTGCGTATATGTTGACATTTGTGTACAGCGTGTTCTCTGTAGTTATAAATGACTACGTTGTTCTTGGTCTTGAAGTAAATACTAAAATAAATACCACATTTGAACCTATGTTTTGTGGTTTTGGATGTTGTCTAGCATATAAAAGTTTAACAAAGACATTGACAAACAATATTTGCACTCATTATATCTGTTTGTTTCATTCAAACCAGTAATATAATTAAACACAAAGCTATAAATATTAGGCAGCAACAGTCTTCTGTGTCTGGTCCAAAAGTTACATGTATGGTGAGTTACCGCTACCCTCCGGTCCTCAAACAGGACCTCATATCCTCCAGTAGACTTCGTCTTCCAGCTGCTCCTCTGCAACCACAAATAAACAGGTGAAAGCTTGAGATGTGGCTTATGTTACATAAATCATTCTGTGTAAATTTAAGCAACTGTGGCTGTTTTATAAGAATTAGTGAGAAGACATGTTGACAAGGTGGAAAGCCACAATAACACGAAGCAGGATTTACCTAAAGTGTGATCTGGCATCCTTCTCAAAAGAGAGCTCGGTACATCATAGATGCTCTCTGTGGGGTCTGAGATGGATGTGAAAAAAACATTTGACATTTACGTTACCCATTCTTTTTTAATTATTTTGGTATAACCGAGTATTTGAAAGCAAGCCGCTGGTAAATAAACAAAAACAAAGAAAAAAAAACATGTATTCTCACTTGGATGTTCAGCAGACCTCCTGTAAGAGAGAGGAAAGTCATACACGCCCTCGTCTGTCTCTGTTGAAGCGTTGATCTCACATACCGCTGAAGAGACATAACGTAACACATGATAGGGCCAGTTTGGACATTTGCAGTAAACATCATCATACTGTATGTTGATGTTAAAATAGTGGTAGTACATTGTGTATATTTTTAAGATCATACTGTTTCTAAGTGGTAAAATGTCATAGTCTCCTTCTTGTCTGCCTTCTGCATTGCTCAACCCGCTGGACCATTGTGGACTGTTGAGACTGTCACCTGAAAACAGAGTAGTTAGAACCATGTACAACTCAATTTAAGACTTGAATTTAAAAAATGAATACTTGTGAAGGTGCAAACGGGCAAATCAATGTAAAGTTAACTGTTGTAATGCTGGTAGCTACAGGCTGGAAGTGTGTTTTGCTGCATGGCCTCTTCACATTCCGGCTCCTCAGACAGGCAGATGGGGGTGGCGATGCTCCTGATCTTGTGGTGGACGTGGCCTGTAGGGGCAGGGGCAGAGAGGGGCCGAGCAGGCAGCAACTCCATTACACGCTCACTGTGTGAGGAGATGGGTGCGCTGCTGTTTAACCGCTCTCGCTGCTCACACACTTCATGCCTGATGATTAGAGAAATGGTCAGCGCCTGGAACGTGGATTATAATTTTAAGTTAAAGTTCAGATCTGTCATGAAGGTGACGTCCTTTTTTTTTTACTTACTGTGTGCTTCTGGAGTCTGAAACCCCAGAGGTAGAAAGATTCATGGCTTGCCATAGGAGTCCTACCCACTCTTTTCTGAGAGCTGCGGTCTCTGCTGCCTACATACAGAGACAGACAGACACAGAGAGACAGACACACACACACACAGTTGACAGAATTTGGTTAAAGTTGCCCCCCCTGAAACCAGACCTGTCCAGCTCACAGCTTGCAGATTGATAACCTTTGTGGTTTTACCACAGTGGTGACTCACCAACAATTTCCTCTTTCCATTGGTCATGAAGATCTCAAACATAAAGCGCTTGCTGTCAACTCTCTGGACCTCTCGCACCGACTGCACCTGGCCCAAGAGGTTAGACAGATAGACAGATACTGAGGGCACCTAACTAGAGCCAAAGCAACAGCAGTGGAGGAAGTACTCCAATATTTTGCTTAAGTAAATGTAGCAATACCACAGTGAGAAATGCTACAAATAAAATTTACATAGAAATAAATTAATTAATGCTTTTAAAATGTAACTTAAAGTACATAAGTATTAGCGTCAAAATATACTTTGGAAAATATTAAGTAACGAATGACTGAATCTGTCAAATAAATGTCATGGAGTATAAGTATGAAATGGAATTACTCAAGAACAATGACTTCAAAATTCTACTTAAGCACAGTACTTCACTAAATTTACTAAGTTTCCACAACTGCAAATCAGTTTCTCTCGTATATTAACAGTGATAAGTGGAGGACTTACTGTGTAAATGTAGTAATAGCCTCTCAAGTGTGCCTGTGAAGAGAGCTACGTCAACATAACTTGATTGTACTGTAAACATCCTTTAATTGATTTATATTTTGGCTTCAGCAATAAGAGGTACTCAGCAGGACAATCAACAAGAATTTTGAGCCTGAATTTTATTCACTAGTGTGTAATTTAAAGAACTTTACACCACAGCAAATGTCTACTTACAGCACTGCCATTCTTCCGAGTATAGAAGAACAAGGTTGTATTTTGAAGCCTGAACCAATATGTCACCCATCTTATTTTCTATAGGCAGAAAAAAGTAGATGTATAGCAACCAAGTCGCTTTATCAGTTTTATTTATACCTTTGACGTTCTTATATACATATACTCATATTAAATAACAAGATAGTTTGTAACTTACCAAATTATCTTTTCTTTTCTGCAGGAAGCCTTCAAACAATAATTTTGTCCCATCTAAAGACATGTCAGCCCTCAGTAGATAGACCTAACTAGTAGTAGCCAAAGTTTGAAATGACCATCTACCTGTGTACGTTTGTGGTGTGACTTCCTCCTCATGCAGGCTGAGTGCAGTATCGTTCACAGCTCCATCAAATACTCACTTCTCTATTCTGCTTCACAAAAGTCCCATTTGTTCACAAAACAGTTGATCTCACATTCATGTCCACACATCTACTTTTGAAAAGACCACTACTGCTCTTGTCAAGGACACACAAACACAAAATGATATCAGTGGGTGTAAATGTCATTTATTACAGATATTTAAAACCATTTTATTTTCCTCGTCATTGCTGTTAAATTAGATGTCATTTCACCCAACAACACACTGTGCCAGATCGCACAATTTCTTATTGTAAATGCTGGAAAAGAGAAGAATGACAAGAAACACTTTTACAGTTTTAAGGTGGGAGAGGTGCGCTGAATGGCTGTTGTTAATAGCATAATCTGTTGCTCTATGGTGCTTCGAACTTCATAAAAATATAACATGAGGGACAAAGCTCTATTTAAAAACCAGAAAAAATAAAAACAGAAGCAGAAAATCATGATACACCATGAAGACAGCTTTGATAATACTAAATACAAAAATACATGTCAAATGTAAATCCCTCCATCTGTTTCATGCAGTGCACTCTAAACAGACAAGAAAACAAAGAAACTGGTTAATAAATTAACACACAAAATAAACATGCCAATTGTGACCTTTCTAATGTTAGATGTATAACTAACACCTGTAGGTGTTGCTCCGGGCTTGTGATGCTGTCAATGGGTCCAATCCTAAAATTCTTGAGGAATACATACATAATATACTGCATATACATACTATTAACAGATTCAAGTCCCTTTGTGGTGTTGCTGTATATGGCTGCCTCTGTCTGGTCTCTAACCATCTAAGTAATAATACTGACCTGAGAAAAAAAAAAAAAAAAAAAAAAAAAAAAAGGAGGACTGGATCAGCTGAAAACATCCAGTGACTAGCTGTGTCTGACCTGGACTAGACTAGACCAACAGATCACACAATGTCAGCATTTACAAATTGAATGATGGACAAATGATTTAAAATGTAATCTGCCCCTTTACCCACAACATTAACAAAAAAACTAAACCACACTCTTAATTTGTAAATGCATATAAAATGTACCTATGATTTTGATCATTTGTTTCTTGCCCGTGCTGCATTGTTGGAAGGGGATGAGGTGGAGTTGGGGGCTGAGTCAATGGGCCTGGTTGGTTAGTCAGCCAGCCAGCCAGTCTTTTTGAGTCTTTCAGGTAGGAGGGAAGGGGCAGAGTCAACAGAGGGACCGGGGGAGAAAGTAGCCGTCTCATACTGTCTGATGATCACCGCTGTTTGAGAAGTGCTCTGTACATGGCAAAGCCCAGCACGGCAAACACTGTGGCACCGACGCTCGCTCTCAGCCAGAAGGTTGAGTTCTTCAGGTCCGCCTGAGCCATGTGTCTGTGAGAGGGAGCAAGAGACAGAGAGCAGATGAATGGAAAAACGAAGCAAGAAAAAGAGGCAGCAGCTTTTAACATGATATAACGCGGTTGTTAAAACCACATGTTGCCAAATGACAAAACAAAGCTATGTGCTCTTTCTCCAGTGCATAGTTCCCAAAATCAGGACCGTAAGTGACTACCAACGCCCTGTGATACCAATTTGAAATAGGAACACATGCTTTCTCTTGACAGTTGGTTTAGTTTTGGTTTGGGGAAAAGAACAAAGGAAAGTTGTTGAGCTATGAGAAGCAGCTGCTCTGATTGGAAAACTAGAAACAAATACAACTAATGGATTATTAAAATTGGGTTAAGACCATCCCTACCAAACACAGATCCAGCTTATCTGGCAAGAAACACAAATACTGGGGAGCTATACAGAGTGTGATAAAAGCAAGCAATGAAAAAAAGGCAATGGAGACAGCAAACCCAAGTGTGACTGGTGTACAACACACTCACAAGAACCCTGGTACTCATGTAGGACCAGGAGAGAAACCAGCCTAAAACGTCATGTTCACACAGTTCAAACATGCTCCCTCTACTGGGAAGAATAAAAAGGTCTAAAACCAAGTCTAGCTGCCTGTAAAATGAATAGTAAATGAATAGTTATATTAAAAATGTTCTTACAATAGAAAATGTACTTATTCACTTTTTGGTGGAGAGTTAGAGGAGAAGATCACTCACTTTCAAAACTGTTAAATATAAATATAAGGCTATTAGCCAGCTGTCAGTTAGCTTATCTTAGGGTTAGGGTGGTGCTTAAACACTTAGCACAAAGACTGGACACAGGAGAATTATTTATTAGCTCTGAACAGTTGCCAGGCAACCAGTGGAGCCTCCAGGAAGTTAATGCTGCTGCTAGTCAAGAAATAGTCCGGCACATAACCCAGGCAAAATGGCAATTTGTCATTTTTACACGTCCTTTTTGTGCAGATTTAACAAACAAGATATAACGTGTCAATTAGTGAGCTTTAGAGGTGCTGGTAGGCAGACTTTTGACAGAGACAGGCTAGCTATTTTACCCCCAATTTCTAGCTTCATATTCAACAGCGAGATATCAGAGTGATATTGATTCTCTCCTGAAACTCCCCATCAGAAAGTGAATAAACATATTTCCCAAGATGTAGAATTATTTCTATTAAGACTTCAATAAGTCTCTCTACAATGCTGCGGGAATAGATATGAATATTGATAATTGCTGTTAAAATAATGACCTGACAAACTGTCAATGCTGAATAGGGGATAGTTTATCCAACACATACTCACTGGCCTGGTGTAAAAAATATAACATCCCTCCTGTGTTTACAGCCTTTACCTTTCTGGCGGAATTAGCAGAGGCCTCCATTAAGATGGACCCCTCCACGTTGGAGATGGCTGAAACCTGCTGTGTCAGGCTGAAATCCTCCCCACAGCCTCCACCCAGCCCAGTAGCCTTCCACACACACACACAGTCACATGGTTGCCCACGGTGCACACACACATATACACACACACACACACACACACACACACACACACACACACTCAGATATAGTAGGTAGAGCTGGGTGATACTTCATATTAAAATTGACTAGGGCTGCAATTAACAACTATTTTATTGGCAATTAACCTGCCATTTACTTTCTTGATTAATTATTAATTTAGTCTTTATGAATGAAGCTTGCACTTGCTTTTGTACTCCTCTTCATTACCATTACATTATTTACATTTTCTCTCTTTTCAAAACTTCAGAACCATGGCTGGGAGACATCAAAATAAAACTTATATTGTGATCTAAGGCTACATGTGATCTGAATTTCGGTAGAATATGATTCAGTTGATTCCGTTTATTGGCAACATTACTAATGATTTTTTTGGGCAGGTGAAATATTACATTTAGATTAAATGTTTTGCTTAAAAAGCTGCTGTAGGTAGGATTGTGAAGTTCCAGGACTTAGCCAAAAAATATAAACATCGACAACTTCCCAGTCCATCCCCCCTTTCCGCTAAAGCCCACAACGGTCTCCTAAGCCCCTCCCCCCACAAGGGAGAGCTGTGCACGATAGAGCGCGTTTGAAGAGGGGGAAAGAGGAGGAAACCTATCTGCAGCTCGTGCGCGGGGATGGGGCAGGGGAGGACGCTATGAAATGTTTGCCTGAGCAGTGATTGTCACGCAGTTAGACACCCCCCCCCCGGCACTGATTGGTGTATCTGAACAGGGAGCACTGGATTTTTTTCAAATCGCACTACAGGCTGTAGGTGGTGCCAGATTTTTTTTTTTATTACCTGCTTCATGTAGTTCTACTCAAACATAGGGTCAGTTTCAGCAAATATGACAGAAAGTTAGTTTTGTAAGGCTTACCTACTGCACCTTTAAGTATTAATAGTTACACCTAGCTCTCTCACATCACCTAGCTCTACCCAGCCCGAAAAGTAGAGAACTTCCATCACCATCCAAACCCTTAAAGCACAAGCTCAACCATGACTGCATACCTGGTCAAATGTCACCGCACACTTAAATCTATGACAAAAAAGGCTACACACACCTCACATATCACATATGCAGACTGTACACACCACATGGCAGCCAGACTGAAAATATTGAGCATTTCAAGAGTGAATCTCGTCATTTATTTGAGTAGAGTGCAAGTTTCTTGGGAAATATAGTACATCTCCAGTTGTCTTAAGTTTGTGCCTACCTTCTCTACGGCTGACCCTTACATAATACAGACACACGGCACTTTTTTAGTAGGGATTTTCTGATTTTTAACAAATTAAAGAGCAACCAAAATAAATCGTTAAAAGACTCTACATTTTATTTTCCCTCTGAACTAAGTTTCTTAAGTGGCCCGACACAATTTCCTATTGTTGCTTGTAATTTTGGTGACCTAAGAAGTTATTTCAGTATTGCACACTATGCAAGATGACTTCGATTACAATGTCATACTACCGTATGTAAAATTAAAATAACATCATCTAACCCAGTCAACCAATCCACTTTTCAGAAAACCAGTCGGCATTCAATGTGGTGTTTCGGCCCCCTGGCCCATCAAGTGTTATGCTATGAATGTTGTCAACAACTCCCAGAGGTTAAAAAAAGTACCAAGACAAAGGGTTAGTACTGGATGCACCGTATAGTATGCAGCTCTGCCTGGGCCCATGAACGCCCAACCAGAAGCCCTACATTTTATGCCATTGTTGGGCTAACAATAATCACTTATTTGCCAAAAATATGAAAACACACAACACAATTCAACACCATAAACAGCCATTCAAACCCTGCATTGTGGTTCAATAACACCCCCCCCCCCTTAATCATTTTAAAAACACCAAGCTCTCTGTACTGTAGAATTGGACAGATTCCCTAGAGAAATCTATTCCCAGCTAATGACCGAGGCATGCCTTTGGTTATCTAAAGAGGTAGTGAACAGGTTAGCCATGCAACACAACAGCAGACAGATTAGCAGAGGGTGAACACGTGCAAGAGAAAAAGGAAGAGGGGCAGCCACAAACATGGAAATGAACACCTATAGAGTGGAAGGAAAAACACAGAGACGGGAAATACAAGAAAATAAGAACAGGATGAAATGACAGGGTGATTGGTACAGTACAATACAATCAATGTAAACATCAACGCAACACATTGTGATTGATTCTAAACATCAGCCTGTTAAATGTATGAAGTCTAAACCCACAGGAGAACAAGTGAACAGCAGTCTTTATTTAAGTATATACTGTATGTACAATTACAATTGTGCTTTCAAAATAAGGTGTCTCCTGCTGTAATATTCCTTTGAAAAAGTCAATAAAAATTGAAATTATAAAAAAGGGTCTCCTGTAGGTGTAGACTTCAGTGTTGAGAATCGAAATGAAGAGAAAGGAAGACTGAAAACATCATAGATAATAAATCAATCACTCCATCCATTAAGGGTAGTGGCATAGAGAAATTAAGAGACAGGTATAAGTTTAATACTTTTATGTGATTGAAAAGAAATCACATAGCAAACATGCAGACATTGATGAGGTTTTCAGTTTGAATTAAGCACAAACCAAAGTTTGTTTCTGTCATTCTCCATCCAAATAATATGCTTGTTAGTCCAGATTTACAGTTTGCATATCCGCTGCAGGGCAAGAGGGAGCAAACAACTCTAAATAGGTCCGTTTGTCAGAATTCACACCTGGAATCCCTGATACATTTTTACCACACAAAACTTAAAAACATATTTTTTTTCCTTTTCAAGTGTTTCTTGAATAAAATGAAAATGCTTTTCAATTTTACAACATATTTGTGTTATGTATGGGGGTTAGTATTAGGAGTTAATTTGCAGTGCACAAGCAAATAACATCATGCATTTTTCACACAGATTCCAACACACTGTCACCTCCCTGGCTAGCAGCCTGTGTGTTAGCTGGCACAGCCTGGTCACACTTCGCTGTGTCAAACTGTACAGAGAGCAGGTGGGCTGGCTGGAGCTGGAGCAGACACCAAAACACCTAACATGACCAATAGGTTTTAGGTATATGACACAGAAAGTAAATGAAATGCTTTTTGATTTGGCTGTGAAGCATCTATAATCTTGAATGAAAGCTGCTGAGAGCAACTTTTACAAAGAGAATTCCTACGAGCAGATGGATGACATCATGTTTTATCATTGAACCTACACAACATGTCTACAGTGATTGGTTGACAGGTATAAAATAAATTTAATTTAATTAATTTATAACTAAATTTTATTAAAAAATACCTGCAGCACTTGCTTGATTGTGAGGAGGGATTAGTGATTTAGGGGCTACTTTTAGGGCAAATACTTTGTGAATTACTCTAAGACCAAAAAGTCCTGAAGTTAGGACCGACATTCTTATTTTAAGGAGTTTCTCCTTACTCGACCAGGTAAGAGCTACTTTTCACATTTAGATGTTTTGCCCCTGGGTTGGATATCACATTTATAAAGAACTGAGTTCGGATATTCTTTTGTTTTGTTTTTTCACATTCAGTTTGAATAAAAAAAAAACTAAATAAACCAGCAGAAAAAGAATTACCTCTAGGACCGATGGTTGATCTTTTGATTTGAGAGAGTAACTTTAAGCTATGCAACCAAAGATCCCTCTTTGTCAACAAGCATCACCTAGCTGAGCAAGACAGCTGATCCCTACGGGTGACAGCTATGCAGCAACACAGCAGCAAGCTAAATGAGATTTCCCCAGAAAGCAACCACCAAAGTATCAAATTATTCACAAATGGAAGACTATCCTATGGATCTAAATCACTACCATCACGCTCAATCACATTTACTATTCCCTTTTCCCTGAAGTGGATATGCAGTGTAAACCTGACCACGGGCGAGCACTGAAGCAAAGCAGAGGAGCTGTCACCATCACCCGTGTTAGAGAGCTTGGGCGAAAAAGGAGCCTCTCTGTGACCCACCCTGGTGGTCACACCCGAGGGTGGGAGACACAGAGAGGAGGAATGAGTCACTACAACTAAAACACTAGAGCTTATTCTACGTATGAACCTGTTGAAAACGACCCTGCGGAGTTGGGCCTTAATACTGCGCAGCAGCTCCAACTTGAGGAGGTTCTGACACAGGCAATAGGTGCACCTGTTGCAGGCGCACATGCATCGGAGACGGGCGTGGCTGCGGAAAGACACACAAAAATGCGTGTATTCACCACCACAGAAAGATAACACGCAACAAACAACACACACAGAGGAGGAGGAGGCCAAAGCTACAGTAGGTAGACAAGAACCTCAACCTCGTTTAACCACTAGGCTGAATCAAATGACCTGAGTAAAGAGAATACATAGTTCTGAGTTTAAACCTGCACTGCTGCAATTTAACTTCAACTCCTCAACTCATTAACAAAGTAAACAAAAGTATTGACAAGGAAACATCTATAATGAACTTTTAAAAGTCTAAACTTAAAAAAAAGGAGAATGAACATAAGGAGAAGAAAACCACAAAGAAAGGAAGGGAACAGTCACAACAGACAAACATTCTAACGATTACTATTATAATATAACTGTAAATGAACAAAATGCAAAAGCTCTCACAATCTGTAATTGTTGGCTCCGACGACTAGAACCTTTCTGTGACCCAACAGGTATAACCAGTTTAAGAACATAAAGCATAAATCCACCACTAAAAACAAATATTTATCTCAAGACCATTGGCTGATATTAGACGGCTCTGTAGAGTTCGGCCAGTCTTAATTTTGCTCTTAGATTAATCAAAACTAAGTTAGACAGTTTCACTCACTGACTAAAGTGGCTGGAGGAGTCAAAAATGAATGCACTGATCAAGACCAGCATTTACACAGGATATACCTGACGGCTTTCATTAATTTCCCCATCCTGTAACCTTTGAATATTACCGACACTGTCTGACACATACATCCAGGAGAGAGGTAAAAGTGGATAGACACACACAGGAAAAGATGGGCAATGAGAATAAGGTTGAAACACTCACAGAGGTGTAAAGGGTTAACTAGATAAGGGTTAATACTCACGGATACATAGCCATGGTGGTGAGTCTAGTGTAGATGTCTTTGTTGGGTGCTTCGGTCGTACTGCATGTGAACGGCTGGGGTGGGTGGAGCTTGTGCTTACGGCAGAACTCGTGTGGTGAGAGACTGTAGTGCTGCCGTACTTCGTGCAGGTCCGACTTAGCTGCAATCACCACGCATGGCGTCTTGCTATCTATGAAGTATTGCTGCCAAACACAAACGCCCAATGTTACTGGTTAGAGTGTAAATAGCAGACAGCCTTACAAGCCTCAGTGCGTCTAATAAGCATTTTTACATCTTCTGAAACATACCTTGTACACTTTGGCGCAGTATTCAAAAGAGCGTGGATTGTTGATGTCATACACCAGGCAGACCACATCACAGGCTAGGTCCGCCTCAGACAGGAAGTCAAAATCTGGCATGACCTCATGGAGCTTGTAGTGTGCAGACCAGGTAGGGAACAGAGCAAGAGAGTCAGAGTGTGCAGATGGAGGCATTAACGTTTTGCAGAGTGTATTATACCCAGATTATGTAACAGTAATTCAAAAAATCAGATGTTGAGTAAATGGTTCTTACCAGCAGGTACTTCTCTTGACCATAAACATAGGTCGTACTGATGGCATAGAAGGACTTGTGGTCTTCCCTAATCCGCCTCTGTCCCTGGGGTGGACAATAAACAAGGTCAATAACAGAAACCAATCAAGACTATTAACATGTTCATAAAATGGTCTCTTTCGGCCCTGGCTTGTTAGCTCCAACTCTGGAAGTTGACTAAATTACACACAGTAATTAGACTAACTTAAAAAGTTTACTTGAGACGTGATATAAAAGGTAAAATGTAGCCCCCATGGAAGCGATCCCTCAGAAACTGAGTGTGTCCAGCAAGACAAACTGCTAAAAAAGGGAGTTTAATAATTTACCGGCATGATTTAAACTAACCTGCAGGTTCTTGCCCAGGAAAGCTTGGAGGAAACCACTCTTCCCGCTGCCTCGGGCCCCCAAGACATTGCAGCGAAAGACACTGCGCTGGGTCTGTTTCTTCTGCAGATCGATGCGCTTGTTCCTAGTCACTGAAAGAACAGGGAATGCATATTTTTACTAAGCAAGAACATATATGCACAATGGCAACATGTTGTAAAACCCATTCCTTTCTTTTAAATTAAAATTTTAACAAAAAGAAAACTAAAGTTTATTCTGTACAGAAATTAGTCCACAATAGAGGACGGATACCCGGTTCTGACAGATATTTAGAAATGATGTTCGGGTTCGGGCCGGGCTTGGTCACATCAGCGCAATAAGGCATTGAACATTTTAAATTTAAAAACAGCTCATTATGTAGGTGCGCGCCTGTGTTAACGTGCGCTTGTTGCCCCGTGTGCGCTGATGCGCTCATCTGTTGACATTTCCGAATGACATTTCCGAATACAGTTGCTTAATAAAAGCTTTCCACACAAACAAATGTACATGTGTCATTAGTATGAGAAAAAAATTTGATTACTGCTCTGTTGGACCAAGGCCGGGCTTGGACAGAAAAACGCAGCCCAATCCGCACTCTAGTCCATAACTACTTACTACTAGTTTTGTTAGCTTATCAACATACAGTGCTGCTCGGCTTAAAACACAAAAATAAATTCAATTTAATTACATTCTCTTACCTGTAATAGCAGCTGCCTGGGACTCTTGTTCACAGATGATAGAGTAGCCAAGATAACCTAAATACTCCAAACTACGTTGTACATCTAGATATGTTGTTAACCTACCACAAAAAAACAGGTCATGATGAGTCTGACAGAATGAGAGATTTATGAGCATGATGTTCAATGATCTATGTATTCTACATAATGATGTATGTCATACAGTATTGTGAATGTATTCAGGTTACATAATACTGAAATAGATGTGAATGTGCATAGGTGTATATTAATAGATGTGTTCCACACTCACGTCCACTGGGAGAGGTATCCCTGGTATGTGATCCATCCCTTTTCGTTAGTGCAAACCGTGTGGTTGACATCCGGGCCCCAGGGCATGTAGGGAAACACTTTGAACAAGTCCTTCACCTCCTCTGGTGACAGTGCACAATCTCTGTCCTGGATCATACCAAGTTCACATACATGGACTCAAAAATTTGGACATAAGAAATGTGGCTAACAGGTAAAATGCTTTTGAAAAAATGGCACAAAGATACACAAGGTTTGTTTTAACTAATTGAGCAGAAAAGTGGTCATCCTTAAAAATACAAACTATATACATAAATATACATAATAAAGAAATAAAAAGGTAGCAAAATCCATTTCTAAATCTTCCAACATTTCTAACCACTCACTTTGTCATGTTTGTCAAAGACACTCTGGAGGAAGAGGTAAGCATTGTGGTTAAGCTCTGTGGTGCAGTCTGGGGGCATCTTTATCCTGCGATACAGGGACAGACAAAAGCAATCATTTAACAGAGAGCTCTGAAATATTGACTGAGGCTCACTCGGATTCTGCTTTCAAAAGTGACAAATGAAGAAACAATCTGAGTGAATCCATTCAAGTCACACCAGTCAACCAGAACAATTCATTAGATAAGAGGAAATTATATGAAGACTGTCAACTGTGATGAACAGGTCATTTTAAAAGAGGAACAACACCTCAATACAACTATGAATTATACAATAAAGATGCCGTTATGGATATGCAATACAAACACTTTAAATATCATTCTTTGTCCACTGTGTCACCGACAAAGATTTGAGCACTCACACACACTTAAGTTGTGCTTTTCGCAGCATAACTTTTTTTTTTTAAATGCGTTAGTTTGCAATGCTGGTCATCATAATAAACACTTATATCATCAATGTAGTAGGATCATCAGCAGCACACCCTGCTGATATAGCAAGGTAAAAGTTCTGGTCACATTTACCTCTTTCCTGTCACCACTGTGCCTTCAAAATAAAATAAAATACTAATCAGGGCTCTAACTCAAGGGGGTCAATGTGAAATAAAAATAACCAGAGACAATAAAATGTCCATCCGTCCTTCCTTCTGTCCGACTCACTCACTCAATCACTCATTCCTATAAAAACAAATGTGATTCATGAATTGAATGCATCAATGAATATGTGTTTTTTATGAAATGTAAGCTAATTTATAATTCAATCATTTCCATGCTGTTTGCTTTGGGGCATGTATCACTTTTAATTATGGAAACCATTTTATTGAAGAAAAACATTTTATAACTGTGACGGCGAGCCTTTACTTCAGGATTGTATTTCAGAATGGTGGTCAAAAAAGTTAAGTTAGAGTCCTCGGATTCTGAGCTTTAAGTCTGCACTTACATGGGGAAGAGGTATTCCTGTGTGAGCTCCAGGTCATCGTCATAACCAAACCTCCTCAGCACAGTCCAGGTGGTCTCGTGTCGACCTCGCTGTATAAAGAGGGTGTGCAGGAACAGGAACCCTGCAATAAAGAGCCAATGACAGGCGAACGGATGGTGTCAGCAGTCAGCAACAGTCATAAACAAATGGACTAAAAAGATGAGCAAAAAACAGGGAGGGATTGTTAAGGGGACATGAAGAAGGATAAGTAATTAAGTGGAGGATGGAGAAAAGAGGAGAAATATGAAAACAAGAAAACAGGAGAGTGTCTGACCTTTGAGTGAAAGTCCGTTATCCTTGACTCCATCTGTCATGTTCCTCCTGACCACATTCTTCACATCCTCTAAGGCCTGAGGCGCCAGTGGTGTATTGAAACATGTTCTCTAGACATACACAATAAGCGACACATTGATGTGTGCCTGGAGAAAGCTGCTAAGGTTTTTCAGGCTTGGTTTATGGTAAAACCTGCAACCTTAATGTAGTCTAGCCGTTTAAGTAATGATGACAATTTTGAAATCTTAAGTAGTCATGAAAATTATGTTGACAGTGACTTTACTAAAAGGTGAAGAAAATATTACCTGGAAGAAATTGAGCTCGTTGTCATTAAGGATGCCGTCGTTGTCCAGATCAGACACTTTAAAGATTCTAGTTAACGACTTAATGCAAGAAGGCTTCAACTGTAACGGAGGAGAAACAATCATTTAGGTGGTTACAAAGATTTAAATTCAACAGTAAGCATTGTGGCAGCTAACCTTAGGGATGCACCAATCCAACTTTGTCTCTCCAGGTAAGATTACAAAAGCTCAGGGTATCTCACAATAACATTGGTGTGATCCTGGCTGCCATACATTTGTCAGTCGTTCAAAATAGGACATTTCAGACCTACTATGACAAATCAAAATGTCTGCTGAATCTAATGTGTAGACCTCACCTCCTTTTCCTCTGGGCAGTACAGGGGTCCTGTCGGGTGGAGAACAGCCTTCTGGGCGTAGTAGAACAGCTCAGAGATGTTCTTCAGGTTTTTGGCCGAGCACTGAGGAAAAAGAGGGTACGTGTGTGTGAATGCCCTGAACAAAAGCAATGCTGGAGGAAAACGATCAGGATATATCACAGACTTGAAAAGTTCACTTAGAAATTAAAATAATAAAAATCTGATTACCTTTACCTTTCAACAACTTCCCCAAAAACTAAATGAAGTTATTTGAAAACACAATATAACAGTGTCAATAGAGCGTCAATGGTCAAACACAGTTAATAAAGAACTGTGGCACAAGGTAACTAATTACATTTACTCAAGTGCCGATCTTAAGAACAATTCCAAGTTACTTGTACTTTCTACTCCACTACATTACAGTGGGAAATATTGTATTTTCTTACTCTACTATGTTAATTTGGCAGCTGTAGTTACAAGTTACTTTGCAGATTTAAACTAAGTACTATTAAGAGAATATAAAATACAATGCATTGTTATACAGAAATTAAACCATCCAACAGTATATGAAATCGGTATAATAATAATAATAGCTACCAAAGTGCAGCTTACATTTTACGGCATCAATGATAATAATCCAACAGTATAATATATAATAATGTAACACGGACAGAGACAATTTTGGCTGCAGAATGAATTAATTTACTTTTATACATTTGTCCATTATTTGCGTACATTTCCTTAAGTAGGATTTTGAATGCAGGACTTCACTTTTAACAGAGTATTTTTAAATTGCGGTACTGCTACTTTTACTTAAGTAAAATATTTTTCTTTTCGCCACTGATAAAGAAACACAGAGATGTGAGTGACTAAATAGAAGCAGGACATACAACCAACCCTGGGCCTGGTCAAACACTGAGCCAGCAGTAAAACATTGGTTCACATGTCTTCTCTCTCACCAGCTGTGCGACTGCCCCTCAACTGTATCCACGCTGTATGTGCCTTCTCTCACGTCCTCCTCATCTCCCTCTTTAACCTTGTAACTAATCCAGCTGAGGAGCACATGACTGAGCTGCCTCATGCGACGGAGGGAAATTTGAATTAAACAGTAATGCAAACACAGGCCAGCTTCCTCCATGACAGCCAAGTCTCTCAACACACTCACAGTCCACCAGTCAGCAGGCTATGGCCTTGGAGCGTGGGGTTCAATAATATAAATCTAATAATGACTCAGTCAGTGTGTAAGTGGAGTAAGGAGCTGGAGTGCAGCCCGAGAGCCGCTGGGGGCCAATCTGTCCTGCACACAGCCAGCCTCTCTCTGTCACTGCTAGTATTGGATTTCATACTTCATTTGCCAATTCATCACTCTCAAGTGCTTCATGAAAGTATTTTTTTTGTTTTACAATTCACTGAGTGGGTCCAAACAGCCCTGCCTCAATGGATGTGAAGCTGTGTATTGATCTCTTACCTCTACACAGGTCTCGATATCTTGGTATTGATTCATGATCGGCAGGATGGTCTCCATGCTGCTGTGTTCAACCAGGTCTGACTTGTTCCCCACAAGGATCAATGGTACCCTGCAGAAAAGCCTTTCATTACTACATTATTGAGCTGCCACGGTCAGTTAATTAATCAGTTAGTGGATTGACAGAAAAATAATAGGCAGCAAATTTAATAATAGATTTATTGTTTACACTATTTGTTTTAGGCAAAAATGCTAAATTCTCTGGTTGCAGCCTCTTCTCTGTTTTATATTATTGTAAATTGATTAGCTTTGGCTTTTGGACTATTGTGTGTCAAGGACCCTGGGAAAATGTGGAGCATTTATCACACAATTTCAGGTTGATACGGCATACTCATTCATGTAGTTTACAATAACTAGCAAAGGCAAAAAACTGAACTAATTATTCTATATTTCATACAGTGTTACATGCAGTTTAGTAAGTATTAACTTACTTCACACTACTCTGATTTCAAGCTTGTAGATGCAGCACCACCTAGCTGACATGACCCACAGGGAAGACAGACACATATACACAAACACACATCTATTAAAGTGACACACACCTGCTATCCTTGTCCGTTCTGTCATTTATGAGGGGAATCCAGTGGCTTGTCACCTAGGGTAGTAAAGCACAACATCAAACATTGCAGCCGCGCAAATTAATTTTCTCAAATTAAGATGATGCGCATATGCAGCGTCCTGTTTCAAATTCCAGACATACTACAGTTACGTATTTGATTAACTATACTGAGCACAGAGAGAAACCATGCTCACCTTTTCAATGGACTTCTTGTTGTTGACTGAGTAAACTATGCAGATGACATTTGCCTGTAAAGACAAATAGCAATATTAACTTGTGATGCGCATAGGAAATGGGGTACAGACATTACATGATCAGATGAGAGTGAGAATTAAGTCACCCCACCTTTGATATTTCTTGGTACAGCTGTTCGTCTGACTGTTCTGCCTCTAAAAGGCGTCAAAAAGGAACAGGATCAGTACAGTGTTTAATATGTTATCAAGCTTTTACCAATACCAAATCAAATTATTTATATTAATATGGAGTTGGGTACCAGAGTAGTCCACAATGTGTGTGGGCACCCTCTCTGGAGTGACATCAGCTGGGATGGTGATCTCCTCAGCTCGAAGAGGAACCTGGAAGACAGAGCACAATGATTCCATCCATCCATTCATCCATCCATCCATATATCCATCCATCCATCCATATATCCATATATCCATCCATCCATCCATCCATATATCCATATATCCATCCATCCATCCATCCATCCATATACCTCATCAGGAAACTCCTCACTGACCAGAGACATTATCAGTGATGTCTTCCCCACCTTGGCTGTACGGGCAAAGGAAAATCATTTGTTATTACAATCTGGCATTACACACATCTTTTACTGACAATGGGTCATTAACACGAGACCTCTCTACCATTTTTATTGAGCGGTCTGCTGGGTAATGGGTTAAGTGACAACAGGCCACAGATAGGAGCAGCTGAAGAGGGTTAAGTGCTGCAACGCTTCTCAAATAAGCACTTACTAAATTCCAGCAGAGAGCAAAGCAACAATACAAGGTGGAGATATTTGGTCTAAAAATAAGCCTATGATAGATAGATTGACAAAATAGTTTCAGAGTTACAAGAGTTACATACTAATGTTTTAATGACAGTAATATTTTATAGGTATCCCTACAGTTACACATACGGTTTCCTATCTTACATTGGTAAATGCAAAACTTAAATAATAAAACGGGAAATAATATTCTATTTAAGTGACTACCAAACACTTTCTTATAATTTACAAAGTATTTCACCACATCCCCTCTCAAATAACAGAGAAAAAGCTTCTAACTACACTACATTTCCAATGTTCTCTCGGTATTTTGCATAGACTGTGTAGTTTGCAAGAATTTTCTTCCATCCAAAGATTTGATAATATATAAATAAAAACCAAATATTCTTTCAAAGGCGTTCCTCAGCCTCTTAAAACCTGACTTATTTTAGGCCTTTTGTATTGGAGGATTTTGAGTTGGCTGTAGTGTTGAAACAATTAGTTGCTTATTATTAGTATTATTATTAATTAGTCTATCAATCCAATTATTTTGGCAATCTAATAATGTTTCCACCTCATAAAATGTTAGGATCTGATGCTTTTCTCTGTTTTATATTATTTTAAATTGAATGTCTTTGGGGTTTTGGACTCTGGGAAGTATAATGGCCTTTTCACTATTAAATAACATAGTAAGAGATTAAACAATTAATCAAAGAAATATTAGTGTATATATTCAAAATAACCCTTAATTGCAGCCATAGTTTGCAGTACCTCTGGCCCCTCAGTGTCTTGACAGGCTATCTGCTATCTGTAACCCCACAAACTGTACTCTACTAAACTTCACAACACTGGAGTAGGCACGTAGCATTTTGGCTGCACCTCTCTCTCAACAGTCAGTACTAACTCGCCTAATGTGGCAATGTAGGCCATCCTGCATAGCCATAACTGAAATATAAATAGTACTGACAACACATGCACTTTAAAGAGAACAAACAGACCAGGTGAAAAGATCTATTGCCTTTTTGGCTTAATTCTGCACTCACCAGAGACTCCAAAGTCCTGTGCAAAGTCAAAATCTTATCACAAAGTACTATTTACCCATAATTATGTTTAATATACAGTACATATCTGTGCCAACTAGAGCTGAAACAATTAGCTAGGTGATTAACAGGACATTAATGAGCAACTGTTTTGATAATCAAATATTCATCTAGGTCATTATTAATCAAACATAGCAAATAGTCTCTGCATTCAGCTTCTAAATTGTGAGGATTTGTTACGCAAACGGATTTTAAAATATCACCTGAATTAGGCTTTAAAAAATTATGAATGTGAGAAACTGTGATTTGTCACTATTTCTGACATTTTAAAGACCGAACTATTATCGAGAAAACAATCTACAGATGAATCGATAATCAAAATAAGAATTAGTTTAAGCCCTAGTTGCAATAATAACTGTATTGCATACTTCTGAATAAAATGGTAGAATGGTATAATCTTTCTTGCCTTTTGTTTTCTGTTGATTTTTGTTACAAGTTAAATACAGAGTTGCAACTCTGTATTTAACTTGTAACAAAAATCAGTTCATAGTAGGTATTCTGGTAAAATATAATAAGAAACCAATGTCAAGGATATGTATGCTAATCATGAACTTTGGATAAGTTATAGTCACAGTGCATGATTCTTATACACTATAGACGTATAGACTTAACCAGCTAGCCCCCTCACTATAATCGCACTGCTTAGTATATTGGTAGATGATTCACTGGGTGCATCTGCTAGCTGTAGCCTCTAGCTCCTTCATTAGCATGTTAGCTAATAAAGCATTCAACCGCTTTGGGATTAAAGACACCTGCTACTTACGTTCCCCAACAAGTAGTATCCTCACGTCCTTTCTCATGTTTCAGCTTGCTTCCCTCTTCAGAAAGGACTGTCTTTATAATGTCATGTAGTCCTTTGGATGCCGTCCTCCTCCAGCAGTTTACCTAACGTCAGGCCTGCGCACAGAAGTCCTGCCGCTGTCAAACTCTCGGCGCCTTTGTAGGACAAAACGGACGCACAGTTTTCTGCGCTCCTCTCTGTTTTCTACGCGCTACTCCTCAATTTACGATTAATCAGCTCAGCAGGAAATCATATTTAAATAGTAATTTGTGGCACACTTCTCTGGAATTTCATGTTATTCACACTCTTTTCCGTGCTTTCATTGCATTTCGCAGTGGATGCTTCATGGGCATGCCCGACCTCCAACACCCGGCAACTACAGCAAGTCGTCCAGGACAAACTTCAACTAGAATTTGAAAAACGCGTTATGCTACTCTGGTGCCAAAGACAGGAACTGCATTTATTTTATTTTATTTTATTTTATTCACATAAGGTTAATTTAAAAAAAATAGCAGCACATACAGATCAAATATAAATCAATAAATGCAGTTCCTTTAAAACCTCATCTTAGTCTTGCTTGTAGTGTTTTATAATTTTGTGGTTTTATTATTTTATTCAATTATCATTTTTATTATTTATTTTACTCTTTTCTGTTTTATCAATATTTTACTACAGTGTAATGAGAAACAGTGAAAACTTAGGTAGTGATTTAGAAAATGTCTGATTGTGAACAAAATGTTGCATAGAATAATGAAATGTAATAAAAAAATGTATCAGATATTCAAGAGCGCCATCATTACTATCATTATCATATTAACAAATAAGGAACTGCTTTTATTTCATTGCTCATCCTTAATAAATGATCAAAATGGTTACAAACAACTTTTTTCAAATAAAAGATTCAGGATAGGATAATTATTATCTGTGGCATTAATACTTGCTTGCTTGTATTACGTTTTTATTTACTTTTGGTGTTGTTATAATGTGTTATGCTTAAATTTATGAATAAATAAATAATATAATATAAAATGAATTGTTTATTTTGTGATATTTATAGTTAGTTTGATTTGATTTTTTATTTTCTGTCTATGCATGGATTTGTTCTGACTTTTTGTTTTGCTTTCTCCTTTTCTTGTATCTGTATTTTTGTTTTGTTCTTTTTTGAATAGTGTGTTATGTTTATAACAGAACAAAATCTCATCTAATCAAATCCTGTTTTGAATGTATTTTATATTTTAATTATTAAATAGCAATCTTTTTTAATTCACTGAGAAGCTAACATTTATGTTAATAATAATTAATAAACAAATTTCCATCGTGGTTGCAAGAAAGTTATAGACCATATTACAGTAACATTATCATGATTTATCAAATTCCATTTGCAATAAAATGAAAAAAAGTGTTACTGAAGTCATGTCTGCCAAAATTACATTTACAAATGAAAAAAAATGAAAAAAAAGAATGAAATTAAAGTTTTATCCAACATGCACTTAAAATGTAATCTACATTTATGAATTAAACCACATGTAACTTTAAAAAAAAGTCATTTATTTAGCTGGGCATGATGCAATGAAACATGTTTGCTACCAAATATAAAATTAAATGCATGTTTATTAGGAAATTAAAAATATAAAAATAAAATAAAAACATAAAAATAGCATTATATGCAGTGATTGTAACATATTTCCTGTTAACAATATAACAGTGTTGACCCCGTGTCAGGGGTGTAACTTTGGCCATACGAGTGGATTTTACATAGTGATACGGTATTTTCTGAAGTCTGAGATGGAGCATCAGATCCAGTGTCAGTTAAAGTGAGTGGATGGAAGTCTTAAATCCACACTGTCGCACAGAGCACAGTTAGTCATGGTTCAAGATGCATTACTGCAACACAAACACAAATAGAGTAGGAACAGATGCAGTGACAGCAGATCACTGTTCACCTGTCCTGCTGCAGTAGTCAAGTGAAGTCACGTGTGTTTCCAAACGCTGCAGTCATCCTGTTGACACACCTCTCTGTAGTTCACCTTTTAAAGTTGATGTTTGCTTCAACTAGAATGAGAAACAAAAGTATTAGAGCAGGGTCATATAGATGCATAATGCAAAGGTTGATGTGGTGATGTCAAAGCATGAACACAGTGAGCACAACAAGTGGGTACAGGTGCTTTGTTTAGACTTATGGTTTGGACTAACTTGCAGAGAAAAACTTGGACCAGTTAATCAAGATACCTGAGTAATCTTGCTTTTTTTATTAGGCACACTAGCAGCATTGCTCTATGCATGGTAATGTCAGAATGAAATATTTCATATCTGGATGTATTGCCATACAATTTTGTACAGACATTCGTGGCCCAAAAATGATGAATCATTCTAACTTTGGTGTTACCCTGTCTGTTCCTATGCATGCTAACAAGCTAAACTAAGATGGTGAACATGGTTTGTGATGTGGCTAAATTGAGACATGTTCAACTTGGGGGAAAGAAAAGTATAATGTGGAAAATAAGATCTTTTATGGGTTGAGAATTTCCATCCATCCTATCATATCATCACTGGACAGACCCCAAAAAAATGCATGTTTCACATGACAGGAATGACTAATTTGTGCTAGCGTGTGTGTATATCAGAAAGCATATCTGTGCACTGTACATTGTTGACACATTGGCAGAATTTTCAAGCCTTGCTTACTGGTATAATCCTGCGGTGACATGGGCCTGGACAGGACTTGTCTGAGGGCGTCCAGCCACTCTCTCTGCTCCCTCTCCTGCTCGCACATGAAGACAAATTGTCGCTCGGGCGTCCCCACCATAACACCACACTTCCACCTGTTTCCCCGAGAATGCTTTGGGACACACTCCTTCACAGAGTAACCTTTGTTTGTGGGGCCGATGAAAATGACCCCTAACTCCTCTGCATCCTACTTTGACAATAATGACACACATTCAAACAGAATGGTGGGTAAAGTTCTTGACAAACATCCTCACAGCAATGCAAAGCATGAAAAGTCCATACCAGCTGGCCTTTGAAGTAGAACAACTTCCTGTTTTGAGAGTCCAAAATAAACCACCTCTTTTTGAATGGCTCCTTTTGCTGTTAAACAAAAACATATTAAATGTAAACACTTCACATGAACAATTACAATATAAATAAAAAAATGTTGCCCCATTTTTCTATCTCTTTCTATCATATTAATCCATTCTTACAAAAAATGTATGTGTGTGTGTGTGTGTGTGTGTGTGTGTGCGCACACGCATTTGAGTATGTAAGAGGAACAGAAACACACTTTCAAATGGGCTACTACTGTCACAAACAGCGCCTTTCTCGATTCATACGTAAGTCAAAGCAGCAGTTGAGTACTGACAAATAAGTACAAATAAGTCGCATAAGAACATGTATCTGTACCTGTATATGTTAATGACTTACCGATGGCCCTGTCTTTTCCATGTATCCCTCTTTGATGTAGTTTCTTGTTATCTTTGGTATTAGCTGACAAAGAGGCGTAAAGGAACACGTTTAAAACATAAAAGCGAAAAGAGGCAAGTTTCTATTATTATTGCGTTTGACTGCTGAAAGTTAAAGTTCACTACATTAACTGGGAATAAACTGAAATATGTCTTTAAGTATTTAGAGTGCATTTCAAATTCATCAACATCTAGGAGACATTTTGTCAGTTTATTCGGTTTTGAGAAGGTTTGATGCCTACTTCTTCATCGCTTCCAGTTGGGTACGCTGTCTTCAAGTACGCATAGCGAGCAGCACGAATGGCATTGTACCATGTCACTATTTCCTAGAGTAGAAGAAGAGACTTTGAGCTTCATGACAATCAATATATGTATATGTATATATATATATATATATATATATATATATATATATATATATATATATCATCTAAAGTATAAATAACAGTAACCAGCAAATATATATATAAAACTTTAGATTTAGACCTGCAGGGGCTGAAACTACAACCGATCAATGCTCCGGTCAGTTTTGTAATAGTATGACTTAGTCGCAGCTAGTACAATACAAAGAAATGTTTGCTGTAACACATAAAGGTGAAAAAGAGATATTTTGCTTACATTTTTTTGACGAGTTAGATATGAAGATCAGTACTACTCTCATGTCTCTGCATTGAAGCCAGGAAGCAATGAGCTTAGTTTAGTTAACGAATGGAAGCAGGGGGAATCAGCAGGCCTTCTGTCCAGAGTTTAAAAATGTGCCTACTAGCACCTCTAAAGCTCCGAAATAGTTAAAGCACGTAACTATACCGACATAGCAATTAATGCTGGTTACTGTTATTTATACTTTAGATGATCATGCGCTCCCACCTCCGGACTCTCGTGATAAACATAGAGGTTCCTGGTGTGATCGTCTGCTTGGTAACTGATCTGCAGCCCATGAGGATGACCAATCTTCTCTGGTTGAAAGGTGGCGTTTAGGTCTTTGACGGAGATTACAGCTTTAGGGCCTTTGGACTCCTGGATCACACATTTATAAATGTGCACATTAGAGTTTTTAGAAATTTCACAACAACTGGATTAAATTAGCACGGGGCTGTTTGTACACTAATGTTTAGCTCCAATGGCTCAAGTGATGGCAGTGTCGGTCAGCCAGTCCACCACTCTGGTCTGGACTGAAATAACTCAAAAACGTCTGGATGGATTGCCATAAAATTGGGTGCAGACATTCAATGCCCCAAATGATGAATTGTAATAACTTTGATCCCCTGACCTTTCCTCTAGCACCATCATCAGGTCAAAATTGTAGGTTGTCCAGTACTTTGGTTTATGACCAAATACTTGCAAAACTAATGACACTCCTATCAACTGTTCTTGTTTAGTGCTAATTAGCAAATATCAGTTTGCTAACACTGAGATGGTGAGCATGGTAAACATTGGATCCCCTAAAAATCACCATGCTAGCATTGTCATTGTGAACATGTTTGCATGCTGACGTTAGCATTTAGCTTAAAGCACCACGGTGCCTCACCGTAAATAAAGGAGGAAAGAGATCCAGTCAAATCAATGCTCATGCTTTTACATTATACATATACTGTAAGAAATATTGATATCAACTCCACATCTTGTAGTAATAAAGAATTTAAATGGTTTAAGTGATGTCATACAGTCCAGTTCAACTGTGTCAGAGCTGCAGGAAACTCACATTTTCCTTGTTATAGTAAGTAAGGGTAAATTCTCTCTCTGACAGTACAAACTTCCTCTTCAGAAACTGTGTGTTCTCTTTTCCTTTCTTCCACAGCATCCCTTCATAGAAACCTGGTATCAAAACCAAGAAAACATACTGAGTCACAGGTGATTCAATACACACCGGTCTTACTAAAAGTAAATACGTTTTGTAACGTAATGTTTTGCAAGGAGTAACAATTTGGCCAGCTTTCACTTCCTGGCTATTATTGTTAACAGGTTTTTCTTGCACAGTTCTGCATATGTATGAGGAACCACATTGTCCAGCTTTACACCAACATAATGCTAGGTGATAGATATATAATGATGTTAGATGTATGTTCTACAGTAGAGATGTGTGTTAGAAAACAATGAAAACATCACCTGTGGTGTATGAAAGTGGTGGATACTTAGTTTCTCCTGTAAATTCTGTCCTTTCATATTTAGCCCGAATCCACTGCTCTCTTAAGACACTGAGATTCAAAGGGAAAAATAAAAATATTCTTAGACAGTTCTACAGAAAGACAACATTAGCTGCCGTATAAGGACAAGAACATGGTTCATTAAGCTTTGATCTAGCGGCAGAAATTCATCTGTTTTTCACTTCTACAGTCAGTAGTTGCACTTCTCTCTATTTACTGAAGCATTGCCCTGTCAGCAGTTGGAACGAAATAATCAAATATTCCATCACAAAGACTGTTTTCTGAAGAAAGTCATCATCCTGGAAATTTACTTACACACAGTCATTTTCCTGGGGACGATAGTAGTATGCTGGAACAGCTTTTTCATACAAAGCTCTGGCCCTGGCGTTGCCATTGGATTTCATGAACTTCCCCGGGTCCCAAAATAAGACAAACATTAAGATTACACATGGGCACGACCATTTCATCCTTTCACCTGATGAACTAATACGTTATTGTAGCAATAATAACAGAGATGGAGACCATACCTCCACCAGCTCATCCTCCCAGAAGTCCAGCTTTATGGATTTGACCCGGCTGGACAGGCTGCGATGGATGCCAGAGCAGGTTAGACACACAAACACACCCAGCTTGTAGGATGCCCAGTCTGGATCTGAGGTGTGCAGAAGAAGTGGGATTCAAATTCAACATTTTGCACTCATGGTCATATTGTCCTGCTTGGGGCTTACAGTAGGGGCTACTGTATGACCCCCTGTTCCTCCCACTCTGTGTATTCTACAATGTAAACACATGCTGGAATATTAGTCTCATGTTTTGTGTCTTTGAAAAAAACTATAATTAAAAAAAATTAGGAATATGAACCATGAGAGTACAGTTTCACCTTAAAACTATATTTAATCACAGAGACCTTCATAGGGTTATAAAGGGCTTTTGTCATAGCAGTTGATATCATTCATCAGAGTGCATATTCCCATACAAAGTCTGACGGAAAACCTTGATAAATGTCAACGATAACTAAACTTTTCAATTGCAGCCTATAGGCTATTATTACAAAAATATGATAATTTAAGATGAGAAGCCTACATCTTATTTTTTTCTTGGCCATTAACACATTCTATGTAGGAGAGATTCTGATCAAATAAATGTAGGTTTACCACATATACTTAACAGTGGTTACCAGTGAACGGACTTGCTTACCAGGCGCTCCGCAGTCAGCGCACCGACTGTTGCCCGGCTGCTTCAATAGTTCCAATAACATCTTTTTGTTCCGCTCTGCCATTTCGGTGCAAAGTCACGGTCTCTTCTTAAACGACGACGAATCCCGCGGTCTAAACCAAACATGGTGGTCACATATTTTCACACATGGCGAAATGCAACTGACAAAAGGTCTGTGATGATGTCCATATAAAAACTGGAACTTGCGACAGAAAAGGTTTTGGATGTTGCGACACAATGCAGACGCGAAGCTCCCTCCTCCTCTGGTGCACGTCCAGCTCCACTGTCGGAAACAGCGAGCTGAGCTTCGGTCACTGGGTATTGTTGTTTAGAACATATACCTCTGTGCAGTACTCTCCCAAATACAGATGCGGAGAGGCGTTCATTCATGACTTCACGATTAAACTCACCAGAAACCAGTCGACCCACATACACGCAGCACGAACAAGCACTTCAGGTTATGTCAGCGTCACAAAACACCATCCATAAGTCAGTCACACTGAAATCAACTCGGGAATCAGGATATACACAGTGTTTTTGTATTTAAACAAATACATGGTGAGACAATTTCTTAATTTATTAAGTTGTTATAAACCTTTATTTGGTCCCAACAAAACCCACTGTGAATAATGTGTACAAAACTAATAAAACATCAAATTAAAAGAAAAAAACAAAAACAAATCACAATAATGAAAGTAAAGGGGATTTAGGGCTTACAAATATAGTGGAACTTTCTGTCAAAAGCTTTTATGAAGTACAACAAGATCCTGAGTGCATCAACAGTACTTTGTGTGGAGAATGAGAATTTACACACAGACTTTACAAATTCTATTTTACATATGCTCCTCAAAAGCAATTTCTACTATAAAAACACATTGTGAGACAAAAATCAAATTGATAAAAAAGAGGCTTCAATGTATAAAACCCTAACTGTACAACAACCACACACTCCAGAACAGCTCAATATTACAAAAATCATATAAAGTAGAAATCTTTAGTGCATTCTTTGAAAGCACCAAAAGATGTGCTAAAGCAGACAACATTTGAGGTTATTTAGCTGTGTGCCCTTCAGGTAAGAATACCTTTTCTGTATTCAGTGATTCAGTCATTTCCATCTTCCATATGGGGAAATTTCACCAGACAGTCCTTCGTTCACACACACCTCTGACCAGCTAGCCACCTCATCTCTGATGTACTGTATGTTGTTGCCCGACAATTCATCCATGTGTCACAATACAACCTGTAAATGTGCTCCTTCTCCCAATTTAATAACCCAAATGTATGGACCTTAAACTGCGACCACTTAAAGGGCAACATTTGTTCAAGGCTTCTGTATGATCACGAGGACACGTCCGATTCTCCTCTATGGTTCAAGGGAAGTCTTCAGCAAGGTGCTGCAGAATGCTCTTTTCAACACCCAGGTGGATTGCATCGAGGTAGTGCAGGAACCTGGAGGAGGAAAAAACAACTGAGTTTTCTGTGGACCCATTTTAACAGACACATTGAGTTTCATGCATGCGACATGTCTTGCATAAAATTACAATTCAGTTTACACTTTATATTACCCTTTCCTTTATTGTGTTATATATCTTTTTTGTGCATGTTACAGGTTTACAAAGTGAAAAAGTCCAAAGTCAACCCCAAAGGGATTTACCATCTCCAACAGAAAACACTGCACAAACCAGGCCAGCCTTTACTTCCGTGACGAAAGTTATAATGCTCGCCTAGCTGCTAGAGTGGCACTCCCTCACACTCTGCTTTTGACTGGCTTGTAGTCCTTACCTAGGTACTGTGCATGTGCGACTCCCAACAAAGATGGAACAGAAGTGAGATATCTCACTCTGTAGCTAAAATGGAGAGCTCAACACACAGGGTGAAAAGAGGAGCTGCAGCAATATGTAGTACAACAAAAATATGGTGTTTTTTGAAAATTAAACCTATTCTGATATAACCTCCAAATACAATTATGAACCTGAAAATGAGCATAATATGAGCACTTTAACACATTTATTTGTAGCCTGTCAGTTAAAAAAAAGGCTAACTATAGTTTCTACATGCTCACCTTCGTTTAACCTTGCCCTGCTCCTTTAGCTGCTCTGATCTGCAGATGGTGCGAAGGGCTGGCAAGTAGTCCAGAGCAGCTGCTGGTCTGTTGACCTGAGTACCAAACACTCCTCTGAACATCAGTCTCTCCATCACTTCTCTCCGCCGCTGGACCAGCCTGGAACATATCAATACACATTACCTTTCTTTGAACTGGTTCAAAGTCAAAGTCAAGTTTATTTCCATCCATAAAAATGGAAATGACAGTGCTCATACCCGCCTAATACAATACAATAAATACATAAATACAATACAAAATTTATAAAAATGTACGTTTAAAGTGCTTGTTGTGCTGTCTGATCACCTGAGGTATAAAAGTTCAACTGGTCAGGCAGAATAAGTTAATTAAGTGACCAATATAATGCAAAGAAAGACTAGTAAGACTCACTGTGGTTGACAGGGGCCGTCCTGAGTGAAGCTGTAACCTTCCTGATGAGCGGCTACAGGGAGGGCGAGTTCTGCTGCAGCCTCCTTTCCTAGCTCCCCTTCTAGTTGTTGGGTTTTGCTCCAGGCCTCCGCTACTGAAAACCGACACTTGTGGAAGCTCAGAGCCTCCACAGCAGCCGGGATCTCCAAGACGTGCTCTCCTCTCACCCAGCGGTCAGTCTCAACCCTTGACTCATCTGTCATCCCGTCTTTCACCACTGCACCGACCAGTGACATTCTTCTGTGATTGTCGTCCCCTTCTGAATGAACAAGTAAGGAGGAGTCCATGTATGACATATTGTCTAAAAAGTCAGCTATTGATTCTAGACACTGGGAGACTGGGAGACTTTTTACTCTCTCCTCAGGAGTTAGTGGCTTCCTCTTTACCGTCTCTGAAACTAAACTCTCTTTGACGTCCTCAGTAGCCTGAAGAGCGCCCTGTGGCTTGCAGAGAGACAGAAAACTGTCTTCTGAGTCAGAGTCCAGTCCATCCTGGTCAGGTATACTGTGCCGCTTCTTGTTCTTCCTCATTCTGCTGGACATTTTAACTGGACTGTTGTCGTCGGAGCAATCCGCTGACTCTGCCGTGTGCAATATCCTGGTATGGGATGGCAGCTCTTTTAGATTAACCCAAGGATGGTCCTGTGATGCAGAAACAGATTGCTCCGGTTTGCGGATAGAGGTAGTTAACTGTGTGAGTGGCAGAGGTAAGAGGGTCTCCATGTTGGAATAGAGCAGGTCCACTCCTCGTCGCTTGCTGTTTGTTAGCAGCTCCCAGCATAACGTCTCTTGCACCAGACTCTGGCTCTGTTGACAACACGTATCCGGTCAATAATATGTAAGTACAATAGGAAAAAAAAACACACAAAAATCATAAGGAGGTCATCGCATGGTGACATTGTTTCAGACCCTTACTGAAACACTGTTACATGTTCTTACTCTAAGCCTGTCTAAACAGTGTTACTGTAGATGGTAAATGAAGAGTTTACCCTGAGCAGGTCCCAAATGTCTCTCTCAGGTTCAACATTCAGCAGACCCAGCATGCTCTCTGTGCAGCCGGTGTCACAGGGAGGGAGAGCGGATGGGACAGTCACTCCACACACAGACATGCCTGCTGCCACTTCATCTGTCTCTGGCTTGAGTTCAGCTTTTAATGTGAATGAGAGGGGAGGGGGGTAATACTTAGTTTAAAAAGTGTAATTTATAATAACAACAACAATTTGTATTGCACTTTTCTTAACAGTTACAAAGTGCTTTAACAAAGGACATGAGAGAGAGTAATACAATGATACAGAAAGTTACAAATGACATGAAATAGAGTACAACAATTACACAGTAAAGTATAACAATTACACAGTGAAATGTAACAAATGACATGAGAGCGAATACAATACAATTATACAGTAAAAAGTAAATAAATATAATGCTGTCTAGGGGAAATCATTAGTTTAAAATTTAAAAAAATGAAATACAGATGTTGCTGTGTGGATTGTGAACGGTAATTAATTCTACAATTTATGTACCATAGCAACAAATGCTAAATTCCCCTTGGTTGCCAGTCTAGACAAGAAAAAGAAAACTCTTCTTGCAGTTTCTAAAGTGTGTCCTTATACGTCTGGGCTTAGCAGATGTAACTCGGAGCTAATCGGTTTAACGCTTTGAGAGCCATTAATGTATTTTATTAACCGTATTCTGGAAACCAAATGAAGGGATGAGTGCGGAATATAGAGTTATAGTAATCCAGAGGGGATGAAATAAAAAAGGCATGAATAACTTTCTCCAGGTCAAAAGCAGAAATAGTTTGATTTAAAAAAAATGCTTATCAGTTATTGACATATACAAAACATTACATTTAAACATGAAGCAAAACCAAATTATCAACGTTATTATTCAACTTTTTTTTTTTTTTTTTTTTTAATGTGTCCTCCAACTCATCTCCTTACCATTTCTGCCAGTGCGTGTCAACGGTCTGGTAACGTGGCGGCCTCCTGTGCTGCAAGTCCAGAACTGCAGCTGCAGTAAACTCTGCCTGATGTCACATCCGTTGAGTCTGAGCAGAGAGCTGATGTCCATCAGGTCCGTCCTTGTGTCCTCTGTCAGACACAACAACCGCAGAAAGCTGCCAACATCCAACTGTACCAGGAAGAGAAGGACAACTGAAAATCTGACTGATGCACAAACATGTATTTTTGATAATTGATCTCCTTCACTTGATTTGCATCAAGCCACATTAAAACAACCCACACAGTCAATAAGATCTAAAAGTGAAATATTTATTAAAGAAAATAGTGGGAGGAGCGCCTTTGGTATCCTGGTATCCTTTCAAGTAAGGGAATAAAGTACATGGAAAGGAGGAAGAATTATGACTAATAAAGTTTTAAAAAACATGTCTAATTTACAGGGCAAGACATTAAAAATACACCAAGATGCGTATTGGCTTGAGCCTTTCTCAGGGCAGGGCGATACGCATTCTAAACATTTATGTTTAGAAATCGTCCACTCACCACTGACGGCGTTTGGAAATGGATCTCTTCGAAGTTTCCATCAAACATGGTGCTGAAGGCAGGATCTACAACACATGTAAGATTTGATTTAAACTCAAAGGAGCAGACATAAATACAATCTAACACAGACCAACTGTAAGACATTTGACCTTTCTCCTTCTACTCACCGCTGGTGGTCATGATGACTGGCCTCTTTGTAGTGGTCATAAATGTCTTGATGGCAGCTAGAAACCCCGAGTCATCGTCAAAAATAACATCCACTTCTTCAAACAGTATAAGCGAGGTGGCTGTCTTCTTGCTTGGTTCTTCATTGTTCTTTTCTTTATAGGTGGTAGATATTGGTGATTTTACATCAGGGTCTTTATGCGTATTGGCACATTCTTTTGCTTTTATGACTTTCTTGGAAGAAGCTATACAAAGAGATGGGGCAGAGAGAGAAAAATAGCAATGTATTTACTATTTAAGTCCTAATTAAAACTTTTCTCATCATATAGGAAAACATCTAAGTAAACAATTGGCACATTGAACTTAGAATTTACCGGTTTGTTCATTCTTCTTAGCGTTAGGTGTCTCCTTGGTGGTGGGTCGACCCATTTTGAAGAAGTTAGCTAAAGAGGTGGGAGCCAGGCCTCCTCTTTTAGCACCTCTTGGAGACTGGGGGTGTTTCCTGGGAGAGGAAACAACCCTACGAGGAGAGTTAACCTTTCCTGGAAGATGAAGAAAACAATGAATCAATTTCCAACAGCATGTGCTCATCTTGTAATGTCCTGCTGTATACAAATCAAACCACATACAAAATATGCATAAAAACAGATCCTCTTACAAGCCAGCAACTCATTAGAAACAAACTATATAGTGCTATAAATGTAATCTCTGTACATACTGGGCGAGGATCCAGGCTTTAGAGTGCCAGCACTGCTGCTTGGGCCGTAACTGTTGAAGTAGGTGGGTTTGTTGGCGTTGACACCCTGACTGTCCACCTGGTGTGACTGAGTGGCTTCCTTTAGCTGAGACAGAATTAGACGGCCACTCCGCTGAGATGAAGCATTCACCTCAAATACCTGGGAAGACCATAGGGAAGTTAGGAAATGAAGATGCTAATTCCTACGCACATATCAGTTATGTACCTTGAAGCTTTTGTACCTTAAAGCCCAGCTCCTGGGCACAAGCATAGACTGCTGCAGTCTTTCCTACTCCAGTGGGCCCTGTGATAAGCATTGTATTACACATGTCCTCTCCATCCTGGAAGTCTTCTTCTCCGCAGTCCCAGTCTGAGTCTGGACACAAAGACCATCATGCAGTCAACACAAACCTGCATCAAGCCCACAGAAGAAGTTATGAAGAGAAAAATAGAGCTCTCTAATCTCCCACCATTGCTGCCTTCCTCTTGCTTCTTGTCTTTCTGCTTTTTTCTCTCTTCTCGGTCTGTACGGAGTTTCCATTCCTTAAGCCAGCTGTACAAAAAAAAATACAATACAATTGATACAATGTCAGTGGTCTCAAGCCCATGGGTGATACAATTTAAGAGGTAAAGTATAAAGCAAATACAGCAGCTTCTGTTTTTACAAAAAACAGGACTGTAGGTGCAGTGAAATTAAGCAGTTTTAGTTCCTCACCTGTGCAGCCTCCTCACTGAGGCAGTGTTGCCTATGATGTCGCTGGAGTGCTGGGGCTGATATTTGTCTGTCCATAACACGTCCTCCTTCACCACATCTGTAGAACAAACCATTTGCCACATTACTTACAACAGCCAATCAATTCTGCAGACACTATATTAATTTGGCAAACATGTTAACACTGACTATGTTTACATGCACATAATATTCCGGGTTTTGCCCTTATTCCAAAAAAGACAATACTCTGACTAAGCTGTTTAAATGGCTAATGAAAGTAAATAGTCTAATATTCCGGTTTACATGCAGCTGTCCAAAACAGGATTTTTTTCCACCGATGGCAAACACAGTGCCCCTCTTTCATTCCTTCAACCACCTTCTAAAAAAAGTCAGCGTTGCGATGTTTGCGCATATCCAAAAACCTGTTGGTATCCAAGTTTTTCATAATGTTTAAAAGTAGCTGTGTTTCTTTTCTTTTGAGCATGCATCCCTACCGCACCTGGACTCACTTGAACTATTGGCTGGTTGGTTTGTGTACAACCATAGCAACACACAGAGCTGACCGTAAGCCGTAAACCGGCCTTAAACTCTTGCAAAATGCGGTAAAACCCCCGACTGAGATGCATATTCTGAATGCGCTGTATACATGTCCTAAGAATGCCTCTAAACCATGAATAATTTCGGCATATCCCACGTATTCATTGGAAAATACTAAATTCGGAAAAAGGCCTTATTCGGAATATGCTGTTTACATGACCTTAATAAAATACTGAATATTGTCATATTCAGAATAATAGTAGAATATTAGTGTGCATGTGTTTTCCTCTTGTGGTTTTTAAAAATAATTATACATTGTTGTGGTGGAGTCAATGGCCGGAGCTCTATTTTTTTTTTTTAACTACTCCAAGCATTAAACCCTTACTTCTTAAAGTTTGCCCACACACTATAAAGTATTGTTTACTGATCCCAAAGTTCATATAGTTGTAATAAAAAATGGGTGATTCAGACCATAAAATGTGATACCTCACCTTTTTTTCCAGGGTTCTCTCCCAAAAGCAAGTCATCAATCACAACCACAGAGTCATCTTCAGATTGGATGGGAGCGGTTTTGACTGAAGGCTTGGCTTTCTCATCAGCCCCGTCCTCTGGCCTTGATCTCCGAGCTCGTCTCGAACGGCCCCCCCTTTTTGTTGGCTCAGGCTCGGAATTGTTAACTTCTGCACAGTTGGCCCGTTGCTTCTTAGCCAGCTTCACTGTCATTTCCCCCTCATCGTCCATCCTCTTCCTCTTCCCTCCTCCTGGTTCAGCTGGCAGTGATGTGCTTGTGACTCTGGTTAGAGCCTCTGGTTCTATCAAGTAACATGCAATGAATGTTGAAAATCATTTGGATTAATGCTCTAATGTGGTCTCTATTTTTGGCTGGTTTGTAAAACATTAAAGCAACACTATGTAACTCTTCCCTCTTTGATCCCCCTACAGGTTGTTTGTAGTTCCAATGAGACAACCTGTAGGGGGGCCAAAGTGGGAAAAGTTACATAGTGTTGCTTTAACTGATTAAAATACTGCCCAAATATTTGTGCTTTCAGGGGACAATGGATAAGTTAGAAATTCATGAGCACTTGTGCAAATCCTTTTCATGTAGATGCCAGTAAATAAATATAGGATAAATACTGAAATTGAGTTTAAGCTTAATAGCATCTTAAAATAAACTCTCTACTTTTTCTCTAATCCAACTGACCTGAGGCTATGCAGTGCTGCTGGTGGTCAGTGTGTATCTTTAGGAAGCGAGTGATGAACATCTGAACGGGGAAGGTTGGGTTAGAGGTGCTGACCTCCTCCATTAGAAGCCGACGAACACTTTCAGAGATCTCAGGCCTCCAGCCAGAACCCTTCAAAAGAAAGCAATACTATTACTAAATTCTGTGTCTGCTGTTTAACCCCCCTGTAGCTCTGCAGGGGGACAAAATCCTTGTAACAAGATAAGATCCGTTTTTGATCATTTATACAACAAATTGCACAGAAATAAGCATTTAAGTGTTTTAAGTAGTCTCTCTCTTTATAAGCCTTTTTAAATACAACATAGCTATACTGGCAGACAGGTAGCAGCTATAAACTAGACAAATGTGTTCTGAGATAACGATCCTGCTAAACACGTAATTAAATCATTACCTTCATCATTACAATCATTTCAACATACCCGTTCACAAATGGCTCTACAGGCTGGTTCTGTCTTCACACAAAAGGAGCCACTAACGGATGGAAGTGAGTTGGATGTTTGGCACCAAAGCTCTTTCAGATGACACAATAATGAAGACTCAGGCCACCGTAGACTCCAAAGAGGGCAATCTGTCAGTACACAACAAAAACAAGTTTTACTTGTCCTTCTTGATACATCTGTACCTACTAGTCCTCAAAATAAGAAAAATAATAAGAAAAAAACATTAAAAAATGAATTAGAAAAAAAACTTTATTTTATATTATTTAATTTTTTACATTATTTAACTAAACTTTTAATTTCATTTTAAACTGCAGGGTAGCTTGTGAATTTGCACCAAGGTTCAATAAAGTTTTATCTTAAACTATAATAATAAATAATAATCTATTTGTTGATTATGTTTTGTATTATTAATCTGAACATGCAAAGTAAAGTTACCAAATAAATGTAGTGAAGTAAAAAGTAATATATTTTCCTCTGAACTATAGTGGAATAAAAGTATTACGTTTTCACTACTGTCAAATGAAAATTAAATGTACATTTATATGAAGGAACAGCTTACCATTTGATGGTTGCTTCATGTGAATAACTGGTTGAAAGGAGGAACAGGAGAGAGAGTAGGCCTCCTTTGTGGCAGCGGTCTTGGCTATCTGTTTCCTAAAGGAATCGGGAAGGCCACTCTTCAAGAACTCTCTGCGTGCCCTGAACTGCTCATCGTCCTGAGAGTTTTCAGAGCAGCTCTCATCAAAGATGGAAACCACCACAGACACCTTCTTCTCTTGGCCCAGCGAAGCCCCTTTGGAGCCTGTGAGAAAGAACACAGCACCATTAGATGAGATTTCAACCAAATGCTAAACAGTAAATTATATTATATTTATTATTATTATTATTATTATAATTTAGAGTGGGAAAGACTACCTGGGACAGCTTTGGTCTCTTGGCCAACAGATTTGGCTTTTCCCAGAACTTCATTTAGACTGCGTAAAGGCTTCTGGGCTTTACTCTTTCCTGGTGCCGTCTGAGGAGTAGCAGTCTGGTGCTCCTCCAGGCAGATGACAGAGTCCTGAAAAAAAAAAAGCATGAGAAAAAGAGATGGAAAAGAAACTGAGTTATTTCACAAATTAGGTTTTTGCCTTAATTTTTGTGTTGCATTGTGAAAGTGCCCGATTGTGCCTTTGTTGAAATCATCATCAGTGCTTATGTTGAGCTCATTAGGGTTGACAACAAAGGGTCGTTTCTGTTGTACTGCTGCAACACCTTCTCTGTGAGTTTGGTACACTTTTGTTATTTTCACAAGACGGACCACTGAGAAAATAAGTGAAAAACTGTCTACAGGTCTATAACAAGGTTGTGACCTTAATGTAACGTAACCATGTTATGTATGCATAAATGTACAAGACAACAGTTGCAAGATAATAAAAGATAGGAGAAAAGAATCATAGAACTTACACCAAATATGCTTTAGTCTATTGTGGGTGTTTTTTTTGTTGCTTAAATGTTTTATGGACAAATGTTTGACAAGCCAGAACAAATGGACTGGAGGACTTCCTGCCTCAGCTCATGCTCATTAAAAAACAATAAAAAAAGACATGCACATCCCCCCCTGAAATTAGTGATTCATCCATTGTGTTGGCCTTTAACTGTACCTCATCTTCACAGTAGCTCCTCTTGGTGGAGGCCTCAGTTCGTGACGAACGCCTTAAGGTGCCCTCATCCTTGACAGCAGTTTTTTTATTCTGCTGAATTGCTCTGGCTTTCTCCACCAACTTCTTTGCCCGACTCCTTTTTTTAGAGTCAGTTGATGTCTGAAAAAGTATTAGAGAGCATGTCATCAACATCATCAGCCCATAATTACGATGTTTAAACATATTGTCCCTTGTCAAGTCAGGACACCAATTCATTACATTCAGAATTTGTCCAATTTGTGAAAAATATAATACTTACTTTAGTAGCTAGAGAAGTGTTTACGCCACTTCCACTTTCAGCCTTGGTCGTGGCAACATTTCTATGGACTCTAGTGAATTTAATCCTTATGAATAAGAAAACATTGAATTAGAACATTAAACAAACATAAAAACCAACCATTACACATACATATGCATCCAAAATGCTTTTCAAAGTAATAGTATTAAATCATAACTTTTTGCATGTGTCACCTGATAGGACTTTCTTGTGGGTCAGGTGGGCACACCATCTCTGCTACAAAGACTCCGTGTTTGGACTTGCGTATCTTTGGGGTGGACATATTTGCAGGGATGTCATTAAGTAAAGCGGCATCGGCATCCTTCGACTTGAGTGTCCTGTTTTTTCTGATAGGGGTCGTTGAGGTGGCCTCCGGTGCTTGCCTCACTACGGTCTCTCTTCTGGACCTCCTTACTGTCGAGATGGAGGGAGTTGAGGTGTTGGGAGGCTTCTCTATTTTATTATCAACTTCAACAATTGGTGCCGCTGTTTCTTCCGCCGCAGCAGGTGGGGTGGTGACTGCCTCCTTTGCTTCTTTAGCTTTCATTCTGCCTTTTCTTGCTGGTTTCTTTTTAGCTATTTTGTTTTCACCAGAGGCAACAGGGACTTGCTCAACAGAGGGTGGGATTACGGTGTCCTCTTCAGCAACTTTGTCTGCATCATCCAAAGCCTTTTCTCCAGGATGCTTCTGCTTGCCCTGGGTCTTACCAGGCTTGGTTTTGGACCCTTCCAGACTAGGCTGTTTGAAGGCAGCCATGAACTGCTTCCTCTCTACCTCACTGCACTTAGGCATTGATTCACTCTCAAGCACAGCCAGTACTAGATCCTCCTCTTGAAGTACTACATTGGATTTACGCTTGACCGTAGAAGAGGTAGAAGGAAGTTGTTGATTGGCCTCTATTTGAGGAGATGATACTACCTCTGCAGGGCTCATTGCCCCTTTTCTCTTGTTGAAGATAGAAGCTAACTTCCCCCCCGTCTTGGCTTCTTCCTGTTTGCGTGAGACTACATGAACTTCTGCCTGAATGGTGACAGTTCGGGGTGAGACTCGAAAAGGTGACTCCACAGAACAAACATTTACTTCAGCTTTAGGGATGTCCAACTGGTCAATGTCCATTTCTTTTGCCTCGGTTGTGATTTTACTTTCATCTTCTTTGCCCTGTTCATCTTCCATGTCCTCTTCATCCCCACCCTGGCTCCGCACAAAATCTTCAAAGGAGATTGTGACTGTGCTGTTGTTTAACTGAGAGGCCTCATCCACATTAACCTCCATACTAACATCACACAAGGAGCTCTCTTGTTCTTTCTCCTCTGGTTCTGAATGCTTTGCTTTCCTAGAATTCCTTGCAACAGCTTTGATTCGTTTTGCTTCATCTTTTGAAAGTACAATCGGAGATAATTCAATGCTGTTCACTTCTGAATTAAGTTCGACACTGTTCCTACATTTGGAACCATCTTCTTCAGCCCACTCAACACTGTCAGTCTTAGTGGCATTCCTCTCTGATTTTCCCCCAGTGATACAAGCCTCAGTACTAAGCTGGGCCATCAGGGATGCTGTATTACTGCCAAAAACACCACAACTGCTGACTGCTTCGGAGTCTCCGCTATTACGTGGTTCCTCTACAATAAAGCAGCTCTCCTCCTCTGTGAAGCTTACGGTTTCAGCCTCCACAAGTTTTCTTACAGCTTTGCTGGCCTTTCTACTCCTTTTCTGAGATGGCTGTTTCACGGTTGCCTCTGGGCTGGTTTGTCTTTCTGCAAGCTGAGACGTCTGACAGTTCTCTTTTGACTGTTCGGGTGAGCTGGTTTTTTCTTTAGAGGATGGAGCCTTGCGGCTAAAGTAGTCCATGATGTTGTTGGAGCGTGGAGGTGAAAAGGGTTTCTCCACAGGCTTGGGCACAGGAGAAAAATAGTTTGTAATTGTCTTGACAACAGGACTGCCACCATCTTTGCGAGATTTCTTGCACGGCTGTAAAAGGATTGACAAAGTTCATCAATTATGAAAATGCATAATGAATAAAAACACTTCACAACAGCTACCGTGTATGCTATATATGGCCCAAATCAGTGTCATAGACAGACCTGCATGTCAAAGTCCTCAATGACAGATGCCATAGCCACAACACCAGCCATAATTTGAAGAGACCTAAAGCAAAAGGAAACATTGATTTGTACATGAGGAGCAGAGATAGTTGTATTATTATTCAAATATTAAATACCTCAATTCAATATATGACAAAAGTTTCATAACATTTACGTTATGCACAATTATAGTTTTCAATAACCTTTCATGCTTCAACACTTAAGTGAAAAACCACAACACTGAACAACAATGTATCTGAATGTTTTAAATACACAAATGTACTTTACAATTTAAAATGTATCAACAATATTTTACTTAAAACTAACCGCCAACTTATCTGACACTGTTGACAATGTAAACAGCACTGTAACGTTACATTACAACGATTATTGTGAAGCAGCATTAATACATGGTATGCAGAAAGTTAAGTTCTGGTGAAGCAAAGTCAGTATAAAAAATTATTATATACAGAATGTTTAATTAATTTAATATAGTGGTCATGGACAGCAACATAAAAATTGATATTATTCATGACATGGCGCCCTGTAACGTTAGCGCTTAACGTTACAATAGTTGGGCCAAATGACAGGCAACCAAAAAAAACAAAGGTCAAGGAAAACACTCACTGATAAAAATGGAACAGGTAACTTGCTGCAACTTCAGAGACTGTCTTCTTGCCTTTTCTTATTCACTTCACCGAGTGTGTAAATGACCATAGGCAAAGTTCATCGTGTGAGGCGGACAGCTGTACGTTGCCACCAGACATATACATTTCACTGTAAAACAACAAGCTAGCAGACTCCGGTAGATGTTACTCTCAAAGCAGCTCCGCTCCTCAACGGTCCCAAAAATGGTCCAAACATTTTCTTCATGTCAGCCACCAACATAGGAACGTAAAGTGACAAACGTTACACGGATATTTTCCAAATTGTTCCGAGCAGGAATTCAAAATATATGTTTCTTGACTGTATGTTGCTCTTTCAAAAACGCGCCAGACTAGCCGTGAATGAAGAGCGCCAAATATACGTGACCTTTGGCATGACCGAATTCCACCAATCACAGGAGAGAAAATGCCTCCGTCATCGCCGGACGTAGTTTGCCCATAACAAACATGGCGTCTTTGGGTGTAGCATTAAATGGAAAGAAAAAAGTGACAGCTACCTCTGCTGGCTGCGCCAATTCAACATGAAATTCTAACTTACTAGTGATAAAAATATGAAATACTGTGTCATATATATATGTATATATATATATATATATGTAAAAATGCCAATACCACAGTGTAAAACTACTCTAAGTATGCTAAAAGTCCCTATATTCGAAATCTTTAAGTAAAAGTAGGCTACATAACTAGGCCTATTTCAGAATTTTATATATATATATATATATACACACACACACACACACACACACACACACACACACACACACACACACACACACACACACACACACACACACACACAATCTGGACCATATTAACCCAGAGAAAACAAAAGATTGTTTGAAACCAATTTATTCTATTTGTGAAAATATAAAAAAATGGGCGAATTCACTGCTTAAACAGAAATGGTCTAGTGGTATGTAAAAACCTGTAAACAGCATCTAATTAAAGCAAACACAAATTCATTGTATCATTTCCCCATTTTCCCCAGAGGCTTAAGTGATTTATATATTATTTTTAATATGATAAAATCATAGACAGTAGGCCTATATAATAAATAGGGTAATAAAAACGCGAATGCACCTTCCCGGCCGCCGTCGTGTCTCCGGGTGTACCCGTTAGTTTCTTGACTTTAACACTCCTGCGCAGATCCCGGTTTTTGGCTGCCTTTTCCTCGCCTGTTTTCTGGTCAACATGTCGGAGTATAATGTGGTGCCGCCACCCGGGTCCGGGGCCCCTCTCGGCGGACAGGCGGGTCTTGGGAACGGAGCTGGAGACATCAAGAAAGATGCGTTTGCGGACGCGGTGCAGCGGGCACGGCAGGTGAGGGGATGGGACAGGCAGGAAGGAGCATGTTTGGAGGGAGGGCTAGCTAAGTTAGCTTGAGGGCTAAGATTGTTGACACAGACACATAAGATTGACATTATAAATTCACACATATTTACGCTATATAAAAGACAGTTACGTGATGTCACAGCTGTCACAGATTGTTGTACATTAGCAAGATAGAATACTATGTTGACGTTACATAATACTAGCTAGCTATGTTAAGTGTTACAGCAGCCACTTCACAAAAAACATCACAAAAACAAAATAAAAAGAAAATAGAATTAAAAAGCCATATTATACACAATAACTAAGAGAGACTAAAAAAAACCTGATAATAGAGATTAAAGATTGGACCATAATGTTAACTTTAATATGTACTGTGCTGAATACACACTTTACAATACCAAGTAGATATTGCTAAAGGCTATGCAGTTTTTTGTAAGATGCTCAGTCCGATGTGTAGCTTATACACGAGTATTAATATGTAGGCAGTGGGCACACTTGAGGGGCAGAGTAGTAGTACAAACAGTGTTTTTCATAGCTTAATTGTCATGGTGAATTTTACGTTTTTTGTTTGTTTTAGATTGCAGCTAAGATCGGGGGTGATACTGGTCCTCCCATGAACAACAACACTGCATCAGATGGCTTTCCATTCACTGCACAGAAACGACAGCTGGAGGATGCAGGTATCGTGACTGCACTGCTCAGTGCGCAGTCTCCTCGATCTACTGTGGCTTGGGTTGTGCTTCATTTGTGCGTCGCTTTGGACAAAAGCGTCTGCCAAATGAATGATAATGTAAATCTTAATGACCTCTTTATTGCACGCTTAATGGTGGCTTTAGATGCAGAAGATATTCCCTGTGCAGTCCTCACAGACACAACACACACACACACACACACACACACACACACACACACACAATTACAGTAGACATCTGTTGTTTCCTCACCTGACAGATGAACCGGAGAGCAAGAAGCTGGCTGCACAGAGTGACTTAGATTCAGCCAATGCATTGTGTAAGTTCATCCCGATATTTTATGCTCTGTTTTATGTTTGCTTTTTAATGTTTAGAACTCACAGTTGACACTATTTAATATAGACTTCCAGTTGTACAGTACTCCTGTTCAAGTAGTTTGCCCTTTTACCGTTGTCTGTACATGCTTCCCGGCCCTCCTCTGTCTGCGTCTTACAGTCCATCAGTAACCCAAAACCTCTACCTTGTGCATTTTTCTCACTCTCTTTTTTTTCTGTTGATGTCCCATCTCAGCTATTGGTGCACAGCTAGCTGCTCTTGCACAACAAAGGTGAGATCTCATAGCTTTCAGTTGATTGTAATGCAGAATTATGCAGCCTTTGTATCATGGCAGTGGAGAAAAACCTAAATGTGCAAAAATGTAATTAGAAAGTCTCCTGTTGCATGATTTCTTGCCTCTTTTTCCCTCATTGTAATCCTCGCTGATGGTGTCAGGCCCGCCTACAGCACAGAGGAGTACAGTGTACCAGACAGCATGGTGGGACTCAGTGAGTGCAGCCCAACTCTGTTTTGGCACATATTGATGCTACTCTGTTTCTGCAATATAAGACACAAACAGATGCCCTGTTGAGAGTGTGACCCAACAACAACACACAGTTTGCTCTCTCTTTGTCCCCAGTTATTGGCCGTGGAGGTGAACAGATCAATAAGATTCAACAGGAGTCAGGTTGCAAGGTTCAGATAGCTCCAGGTACTGTCCGAAGTTGGTCTTATCAGTTATCTACAGTTTACATTTTTATTATAGTTTACTATTTTATTTTGGTGTTTAACTCATATGTTATATAAGTACTCTGTGTGTGTCCAGACAGCGGAGGCCTTCCAGACAGGAGAGTCTCTCTTACAGGTTCCCCAGACTCCATACAGTAAGTGTCAGGCTTTATGGAAATAGGCTCACTGTAGTTTTGTGGAAGCATCAGAAGAAATGGGTTGCCCTGCGTACTTGTGTTTCCCCAATCACAAGATTTGTCAGAAGGGAGGGCAGGGCTAGAATATATCAAATGTTTTTCAAAAAAATGTTTGGCCTAATTAAACATTTTCCAAATGATAATGCACTTTGTTTGAAGCACCATTATGTAATTCCATTTTTAAATGGGTTATCTTCTATAGTGACCTATTTCCTAATTCCTCAGTGTCACTTGCAATTATATCAGCTTAATTACATGATTTTGTATAATGGATGTGGAGTAACTGGTCATCTCGCCCCGGCTAGGAATGCCAAGGGGCTGTTGGATGAGATAGTCTCACGAGGGAGGGGTACACCCCCTTCTTCTTATCACGAGTCCACTAACGGGCAGAATGGCACGGTGCATGAGATGATGATTCCAGCTGGCAAGGCTGGTCTTGTCATTGGCAAAGGAGGCGAGACTATCAAACAGCTACAGGTATATTGCATAGCAATTGCTTTTTGCATTTTAGAAATTGTAGTTATCTTGACACTTTTGACACTTTTGCAATGTAGTATCTTTAGTTTATATATATATATATATATATATATATATATATATATATATATATATATATATATATATATATATATATATATATATTTATATATATATATTTATTTATTTTTTATTTTTTTTTAATACACCAGTAGTGTCAATCATAAACATGCACATAAACATAATCTATAATTGTGTGATGTCCCAGGAGCGTGCAGGGGTGAAGATGATCCTGATCCAGGATGCCTCTCAGGGACCCAACGTTGACAAGCCCCTGCGCATTATCGGAGAACCCTACAAAGTCCAGGTACATTTATAAAATCATCTCATCAAGTTCAACTTATGTTGAACACATTTCTATGTGTGGTGCTGAGTTGTCATGTGTTGTAATCATCATGATTGCCTTTTCAGCAAGCCCAGGAGATGGTGCAGGAGATTCTGAGGGAGAGAGACCACGGTGGCTTTAGTGAAAGAAATGATTTTGGCCCCCGAATGGGAGGAGGCATGGATGTGAGTTTGTGGGAGCAAAATTAGAAGTGGAGCTTAGTTGTCTTTGAAACAAATCCAAGTTTAAAAAAAACTTTAAAAAAAACTTCTGTTTTCCACTCAGATCCCTGTACCAAGACACTCAGTCGGTGTGGTCATCGGGCGCAATGGAGAGATGATTAAGAAAATACAGAATGATGCTGGAGTTCGGATACAGTTCAAACAAGGTAGGACCCTGTGATGACTTTCATGATCATGGTTGCATTTATAATAACTATTTATTTTGCATGAACAGCCCATTCAGGTTCTCAGTTTCAAGACAACATGAAAGTTGATGTCTGATGCCACTGATGAAGGAAAGGGCACTCATGGTCCCTCTACTTTCTTTTTTTTTGTCTTTTAATGAATGATAAATGTAAACACCACACACCAGAGCATAAACCTTATTATCCATTTTTATCCAGTTTATAGGCAGCTGCATGTACTGTAATCCTGCCTAATGATGAATGGCTACTGAATCGGGAAAATCCCTCACTGTGGTTGAAATTCTCAAATTACTATGTGAATTTTAATTCCATTTTTAATTGATACTTTTATTAATCCCCAGTGGGAAAATTAAAACCATTTTTGGTTACACTTTACTTGAAGGCATCTACATAAGAGTGACATGACACTGTCATGAACGTGTGATAAACATTATAAACATTCATAAACGTTTATGACATAACGCTTCTGTCATTAAGTCATTCAGTTTTTGTCATGTCAAGTCAGGGTTAGGGTTAGGGATCACGTGTCATGACAGTGCCATGTGTTCATGACAGTGTCATGTCACTCTTATGTAAATACCTTCAAGTAAAGTGTTACCCAATTGTTTTACTCTATTGTTAGAACACACAAATGCCTTTTCACATGAGTTTGTGTGTACAGAGCAGGTGTCATCTTGCTCTCTTTTTTTGCTTTTCTATTGAACTAACGTGCATTATTGGAAAAATGTGCCTGAGCGAGGGGTGGGCCTGCAAACAGTGGCATGACTGCAGGAAGTAGGGCTGGGCAATATATCGATATCGTGATACGAGACTAGATATCGTCTTAGATTTTGGATATGGTAATATCGTGATATGACATAAGTGTTGTCTTTTACTGGTTTTAAAGGCTGCATTACAGTAAAGTGATGTACTTTTCTGAACTTACCAGACTGTTCTAGCTGTTCTATTATTTGCCTTTACCCACTTAGACATTATGTCCACATTACTGATGATTATTTATCTAAAATATAAGTGTGAAGATATTTTGTTAAAGCACCAATTGTCAACCCTAGAATATCGCCGCAATATCGATAGAGGTATTTGGTCAAGAATATTGTGATATCTGATTTTCTCCGTATCGCCCAGCCCTAGCAGGAAGTGATGTGACTTTTTTTTGTGTGTGTTGAACAGATTTTAACCACTATGAGCAGGTAGCCTACACCTGGCTTGTGTGAGGTCTTGAGTTACAGAGTTGGGTATAGATTCTTAGCACTACAAGTGACTCTTCCACATTAGTAATGTGATTTTTTTTTTTTTTTTTTTTAAATATCAAAAATATAGCTTAATGCAGATTTAAATCTTTCTTACAGATGATGGGACTGGTCCAGATAAGATTGCTCACGTCAGTGGTCCCCCTGACCGCTGCGAGCATGCTGCCCAGATCATCAACGACCTGCTGCAGAGCATCAGGGTCAGGGAGGAGGGACAGGGGGTATGGATCACTCCTTCTCACATGCATGAACTGTCACAATGTCTACAACATGCTGTTTTCACGTGTAAATTAATAGACCCACACCCTAAAATGTAGTAAAGTATCATCTTAATCAGTCTGGGATAACAGATAATGTATGGCAGCAGGCTTGCTAGCTTTCAAGCACGTTTGCATCAGCAGTAAAATAACGTTGCTATAGTACTGAGGCTTTCTCTCCTCCGTCCAAAGGGTCCCCCAGGTCCTCCAGGCATGCCTGCAGGCAACAGGGGCCGAGGTGGGGGACAAGGCGGTTGGGGGTCCCCTGGAGGGGAAATGACCTTCTCTATTCCTGCCCACAAGTGTGGGCTAGTGATTGGCCGGGGAGGAGAGAACGTCAAGTCCATCAACCAGCAGACCGGGGCGTTTGTAGAAATCTCTCGACAGCCGCCCCCCAACGGAGACCCCAACTTCAAGCTTTTTATCATTCGGGGCTCACCGCAGCAGATCGACCACGCCAAGCAGCTCATTGAGGAGAAGATTGAGGCACCTACCATTCTAATTTGCAGTTCAGAAAGTTGACACTTTTTCTTTTCTTTTTTTTTGTTCTTCTTCATTTGATGTGTGATTATGTAATGTGTTCCAGGGTCCTCTGTGTCCTGTGGGTCAGGGGCCAGGTGGACCAGGTCCTGCTGGTCCAATGGGTCCCTTCAACCCCAACCCATACAACCCCGGGCCGCCTGGGGCACCCGGACCACCACAGTGAGTAGCTACAACTATTAAGCAGCTGTCTGTATAGCTTTGCTCTAGCATTTAAGTAAATAATGTTTCTCATCATGTCAGGGTGATGATCCTGAGAGGTTATTAATGATAAACCATTTCTTTTCTCCTCAGTGGCGGTCCTCCAGGTCCTCACCAGTACACCCCTCAGGGCTGGAGCAACACCTTCCAGCAGTGGCAGCCTCAGGCACCCCATGACCCCAGTGAGTCACCTTTGACTTCACTGCCTCTCCTGGTTTTCAGGGATACATTTTTAGTTTTTGCTCATTTTAGCACATTGACTCAAAATGCATCAACCCTACTACAGGACTTTCATCGCAGGCTATATGTTTTACTGTATACCCTCCCAGTCATTTCAGATGAGTAATGAGATTTCTTTTTCTAAATCTGGGAAGGTCAACAGGAGTACTGATGGAAATGTTGTGATTAGTTGCACTGTCTTTACCTTTAAGCAGCTCTGGCTAACCCTGTCTCTGTTTCCCCCCTGGTCTCCAAGCCCGGTCTCCAGGCCAGTAGCAGGGGCTCACCCTCACCCTATGAGGACCTCACCCCTCCACCCTGCATCTTTTCTAGGCAAGGCAGCAGCCAATGACCCCAACGCAGCCTGGGCGGCCTACTACGCTCAGTACTACCAGCAGCCATCGGGGGCTGTGCCAGCCCAGTACCCTGCTAACCCAGCTGGAGGTGCCCAAACTTCAGGGGACCAGACCCAGCCTGCACAGACGCCGGGGGGCCAGCCAGACTACACCAAGGCCTGGGAGGACTACTACAAGAAGATGGGTGAGACTGCCAAAGAACACCATCTGTAATTTTACCTGCTGTTAACTGGCATTAACATAGCTTATTGATTTCTTTATTTAATAGTGCTGACATGATTTGTTGGTTTAAACAGTCGATCTACAGAAAAATCAATCACTTTATTTTAAGGACAATTGGTTGTGCAGCAGTGAAACACAGAATACAGGAGAAAAACACAAAGTACATCATATAAATAATAATACTGAAAGCATCTCAAAGACATAATCAATTCAATACGGTCAATGAAATAATCAATCATTTGTTTTTAGTGATTTATTAAGTAAAACTGTCAACTTGTTTTGGTTTAAACTTTGTAACGTTTCATATCATACTAAATTTGTCTATTGCATTCTGAGAGAATTGTGTGCATCAACAGCATACTCAAAAATCCACCACATTTAGTATGCATTCTGGCTGGTTTTAGTCCGCTACATTTTGTCACTTGAAAGACCTACTACTTGTGGTGTCGACCAGCTCTATATGAAAAGTTTCCTGAGATAACTTGTGTTATGATTTGACAGTATAAATCAAATTAAAATTAAACTACATACTCTGAAAACTGATTAGAATTAGTATGTAGTATAGATTTGGGACACACCGAATGTTTCGTTCCGAAGGTGAACTATTGCTCGTCTTCAAGTCAAAATGAATGTAGCGATGAGCTGGGTCATGTCTCTTTTGTCGGTCAACTCCAGCCCAGGCAGGTGGCTCGGTCCCTGCGACAGCAGCTGCAGCCCCAGGAGCAGCTGGAGGAGCAGCATCCACAACGGGGGGCCAGCCGGACTACAGCGCAGCCTGGGCAGAGTACTACAGGCAGCAGGCTGCGTACTATGGACCGACAGGACAGGCCCCCGGCCAGCCAGCCACTCCCCAGCAAGGACAGGTTGGTACTGAGACTACAGCGAGGTTTTCATCGTGTTTCTGTGGTATCATTCTGTCTGCTTGTTTCCATTTTATCTGTCTGAAATTAATACAGTTTATTTTTTATAATAATAAGTTGATCTTTGAGTGATTTTCACAGAAAGGATGTGCTTCCTTCCAACCGTATTTTTAGACGCAGTGAAAGTTCATGGCAGGAGGTCTTGGGAGAGAATCGGGAAGACGGGATAAAGAATGACGACCCTGAACTTAAGGCCAGAATCTAGCCTGTTTTGTATTTCTTGTGAGGGGAAATGAAAATCTTTCTCATCACCAAACACCACCTGGACACTTTTTAATAAAAATGTGAACTGAACAAATGTTCTAGTGCTTTGCCGCTGAGGGGAGCGAGAAGACTGATAATCTCGCCATGACGGGGAAAATGGCTTCTCAATGCCTCTACATACATTTACAGTATATATGCCATTATTAACATGGAAGCCTTGAAACGCTTCAAGGCTAAATCTATCTCATCTTCCTTTTATTAACTTAAGACTTCCTATTTTTAAAGCACTTCATTCGCGCATATATATATATATATATATATATATATATATATATATATATATAAAACACACACACACACACACACACACACACACACACACACACACACACACACACACACACACACACACACACACACACACACACACACACACTGCATTTCCTGAACATAGCTATTAGGAATATAATCACATTGTGTATGTACTTAATATAAATCCTTTTTAAAGCTCATCTGATTTGCTTAGTGTTTAGATTATTTTTTTGTATGAAATTGTCACCTTTCCCTCAGCTGAGGCTTGCATGGTATTTTTTACGAGTTTTACAGTGTACAAATTAAATTCTACAGTGCTCATTCCTGCATGTGGGCTGACTAATAACTGCTGAAAGCTGCTAGAGGTAGATGACAAAACACTTCAACAGTAAGGCACCTAATAAAGAGCAGGGCCACCCTTCACCTGCAGAACGGCTTCAGTTGGTCTTCTGCTGGTGACATGCAAGTTATCTGAAAACTGATTTAATTGGGAAGGCCACATCCAGTGGTGAAACTCCCTTAATTTCAGGAAACGACAACAAACTACGAGCTAGTAAGCTACACGCTGAAAATGGTTATGAAGAAAATTTGGTTGGTGCACTAAGGCAGGCCTGCTTAGTTCTTTCGGGGAACGATTGTAAAGATTCACAAAGAAAATGTTTACGGCATTTACTATCTAACTGGGACGTTTTGGGACTGATTGGCGGGGATTTGCTATGGACAAAAAAAACACTGCAATACACTGGTAAGAGCAAATTACATTTAACCATGTATTCAGCTAATTTAAATGGCTCCCATTACTGTATTGTGTTAACAGTTAACTTCATTTAAAGCAACACTATGTAACTTTTAGCTGCAGCTGTAGTTCCAATGAGACAACCTGTAGGGCTAAAAGTTACATAGTGTTGCTTTAATATTGTATGTGGCTTGTTTTTGTTTTTTTTCCGGGGTGCAAATGTGCCACTAAAACAAGTTCCTTCCCGAGACCATTTTGCAGATCCACCTTCTTTGTGACCGGAACTTAGCGCCGCCCAAGACGATTGTGATTGGTTTAAAGAATTACAAACAACCCAAAGCGTTTTTTTTTTCTTCTCCTATCCAGGAATGTATGTGTGGAGGGGCCAGACCTTACTCCGCAGCGCTGTGGAGATAGGTCTGGCAATGCGAGACCACCAGTGTGAAGATAACTACATAAAGCAATATGTTTGGTTTATGCTGCCATGATTTAAGACTTTTCTTCGTTCAATTTATTTTTCATTGTTGTCACGCACCCATCTGCTGTTCAAGCACCTTATTTGAATCTCCATTCAGGAGACAGGAAAAGATGCTTTTTAAAAATGTGACTAGCTTGGTGTGAACTAGTAATCTTATATTGTTTGGAAAACTTAAAACGGATTGTCAGACCAAACCCATACTGTTCGTGGGCATTCACTTTGCGGCAACTGCATATCTGTCTTTGTCATGTTTGTAGTGACTTTCATGTGGAGGTTCTGTCCCCCTCTGTAGTTCATACAGCTGCAGGTTCTTCTACACTGGGGATTAGGTTACATTCACCACACATTTCAACCATGCTGTTATTATCTCAAGGTCGCAAGTGGTTGCTTTTAAGTTTATATACTTTGGTTTCAATGGATGCCAACAAGAATGCGTTTCTTTTTTCCTTCCTTTCATTGTGTATAACAGAATGAAATGTATTCTTCAAATGTGTTTCACTTTAAGATATAACGTGTATATATACATATATTCAGCAATATAAGGCTGTTGGTTTTGATTAACAGAGATGTATCAGGTATGAATCTTGTATTCTGAATGGCAGCTGTAAGCCTGCCTTTGGCAGCAGTGTTGATATTGTTAATAGATGACCACCACCAGCAGCAATACTCTGAATTAAAATGGGGCAAATGTCAGTTACTTTAAAATGTGTGTCGAACCTTTTGTTGTCTTCATGTTCTTTTACAAACAGCATGAACGTAAAGCCCACTGTCACCAGAAATAACAAAAGCACAGTTGAGAAATCCCCACCAGATGTCACTACTAGTCTTCTTTAGATCAATCAGACGGTATTGAAAAGATGAAATCCAGTTAATGCCATTTTTAAAAGATGATCTCTTTTGAAATGTATAACTGAATCAAAAATCTGTGAGGATGATCATGTGAGTCTCATATTGGCCCAACACCTTATTCAAACACTATGTTGTTTTTTTGTCATCTGTATGTGGATTAGAAATTTGACCCAAAACCTATTTGTGCCTTAACACATTAGACAAGTTGCCATGACATACTATTCTGTGGTTTTACACTAGTCATTAAAGTTACTAGATACTTTTAAATTCCATACTCTTGATTCGATCAAATTAACCTTTACCTGTATTTCTGCTCGGTTGGTAGAGCCCACATGTGGAGGTTTGCTCCTCGGCGCAGCGGGCCCGGGTTCGGCTCCAACCTGCAGCCCTTTGCTGCATGTCACCCCCCCCTCCCCTTTTGTTTCTTCAGCTGTCCTGTCAATAAGGGCCTAAAAATGCCCAAAAAGATAATCTTTAAAAAAAAAGAATAAGATTATAAATACTGATGTACTAAGATGTCTGACTGTAACTGTTAATAACTGACACTTTTGCTTAACTTGGAGGGAAATAAATCTACAAGAGTGCAATTTTAAAAATTCTTTAATTTATATCTTTAAAATTAAAAACATCTGAATTGCATTCTACCACCTCCAAAGGCACAGTCATACTTATAGCAGACCAAATTCAATAAAACACTGCCACAGAACAACTTTTTTTCCTCAATTTGTTTTGTACATAAACAATGCACTATAAAAATGAACTAAACATTTTTCTTACTGGGTAAACAATGGCCATTCTATATGCTGTAGATCATTAAAAGACGAGAGTGATATGTACTGAGCTGTGGTAGCATTAGACTCCATATAAAGGATGATGTGCTGGTTTGAGGCTGGCAATGCTTGTTGAAAACATGAGCATTGCAGCTATTTAAAGACATTGTATTCAAAAATCCCAAAAATGACATGTTTATAACAACCAATCTTGACGAACAGTGTTTAAGAATATGGATGTTTGAAGCAAAACAAAGCCATTGGCAGGAGGGCGGAAATGCAGTGAGATGAAAGCACAGTGGAGGGAGATGAGTGTCGGTCGAGGACTGTGCAGAAAGAGCAATCTCACCTCTCACCACACAGAGTAGTACGAGATGTTCGCACAAAATCTGACACCTGCACCCCACCAATAAAAAACACACACCAAAGACTTCTAAGAAAATGAAAAACATTTCAGATAATGTCAGCGATTTAAAGACAATAGTCAATATGTGCAAAGAGGCAGGGCCTTAGCCTGTTTGTGGAAAAGTCATAAGATATGATAGAGGATTGATAACTGAACGTACAATCACAAATCAATAATGCACACAAAGGTTGCTTACAATGTGTGACAACACAGCACCATACACTGCACAAGAGGTTCACTTAGTGACAACAAAATTCAAAATAGTGGATAAATATACAGTAGAATATAAGTATATCCCCGTTCTTACTCAGGCACTGTCCTCCTTAAAACATAGAAAGAGAATTTAAAAACAATGGGATCAAACGGGTTTGGCACACATATGGAAAAGTATATTGAAATAAGGCGGGAAAATGATACTGTATGTCAAAGGAAAATGAGGCCACAGAGGATTGGATGGACAGGAATGAAGCACTTTCAACATAAAAATATGACACATACAGTACCTCTCTCATGGAACCAGATGTTAAATAAAAGAGAGAGGGATTTTTGCAGCAACTAATGAGAGCCCCAAATCCACAGCCATAGCTTTTTCTTTACAAGTGTGTGTGTGTGTGTGTGTGTGTGTGTGTGTGTGTGTGTGTGTGTGTGTGTGTGTGTGTGTGTGTGTGTGTGTGTAAGCAGCTGTGACAGGCACTCCAAGAACACAAGAACATTTCTATACAGGAGAATAAAATCAAACAGGAAATCTACACACGTCTCCCAAATCAAAACCTGAACGTCTTAAAAAATATCTACAGAGGAAACAGTCAACACTTGGCATGACTCATAGTCACGTAGCCAGACACACACATGTACACACACGTGTGTATGGAAAAGCATATTCAGTCAGCCTCCAAAAGTAACAGCAGAGTGGTGTGACCCTAGTGCTCAAGTGGAAAACACACAAACAAGACAAACCCACCCAAAAATCCCAACCGCTTGCCGTCTCTCTTCCCTTCTGAAGGACACAGCTTCCAACTGCATTGAATGGATTAGTAAAAAAAAAAAAATAAAAAATAAAATTTAAAATTAATATTTTTTTAAAAAATTTAAAAAAAATTAATAATAAAAAAAAAAAAAAAAAAAAAAAAAAAAAAAAAAAAAAAAAAAAAAAAAAAAAAAAAAAAAAAAAAAAAAAAAAAAAAAAAAAAAAAAAAAAAAAAAAAAAAAAAAAAAAAAAAAAAAAAAAAAAAAAAAAAAAAAAAAAAAAAAAAAAAAAAAAAAAAAAAAAAAAAAAAAAAAAATTTAAAAAAAAAAAAAAAAAGGGGGGGGGGAATTGGGGGGGGGGTGGGGGGGTTTTTCCACCAAGGAGACAGCGAGGCTACAGGTTGCAATGCAATGAGAGAGAAAAAAATGCCTGGCTTTAGTTCATTTTTACAAATAAATACAACTAAGGGTTAAATGCTCTGTGTTTCTCTCTGGGTTTTGAAGCCACATCCTATTGCAATGGTGCCAATAGGTGGTTGTGCCATCCAGGCAACAGCAGTACTGAATGTTTTGTGTGTGTGTGTGTGTGTGTGTGTGTGTGTGTGTGTGTGTGTGTGTGTGTGTGTGTGTGTGTGTGTGTGTGTGTGTGTGTGTGTGTGTGTGTGTGTGTGTAAACAAATATAGGGCTGTTACAGTATGCTGCAAGAGTGTGCGCACACTTTTATCAGATCTATATACATGTGTATAAATTAGTGTTCTTTGTACATCTGTGTGTGTGTGTGTGTGTGTGTGTGTATAATCAATATAATCAACCCACTGGTCTGATAGTGTTACTCTGTGGTTAGTTGTCAGCTGATCCGGTTGTGAAGAGGACTCTCTGGTCCATTCTGGCCAGCTTGGCAGGAGGCTCCAGAGACTCGTCTCCAAGCACGGCCCCGTCTGAGGGGAGGGACAGCTCCTGACCTTCCTCATCACTCTCCTCCTCCTCTTCCTCTTCCTCTTCTGCGATGGACAAGGGTAAATAAGGAAGTAATGAACAATGCTTGAAACATAACTAGAGTTATTCTGAGATACGGTAGAAACAAAGTGCGAAGGCAAATTACCTTTGTCGGGATCCAGCTGGTTTAGACCCCGGCCTAAACTGGCAAACTAATGGCAAAAGGGGAATGTGTTAGTCCTTTAAATATGGCTGACATTATTTAGTTAATTTATGTCTGTGTGCTTTGGTACCTCTCCCATGACAGCAATGGGGGTCTCTCCTTTAGCCTGGGCCACTCTGTGCTCTATCAGGTAGTACATGTACTCATCGTACAGCAGGCGGATCAGGTGAAAGGAACCAAAACTGGCTGCACTCCTCAGAGTCAGGTCCCTGATCACCATGGAACTGGAAAGCAGAGATGGGGGAGTTAAGCCATTGGTAACTTCTTCTTCTTAAGCGTAAATAGGAAGTACTTTTCAGTGGTTTACTCTGACAAAGTTCAAAGCATGAGTCAACTCAATTTTGATCTCTCAACTTTTAGAGAGAGAAAGAGACACCACTTCTCACAGTGTCATTATTCATTAACATTAATAGAGAGCGAATCCTGCTGCCTGTTTTATCCAACAGTGAATTGACATATTCATCGACGCAGCACACCATGCACAACTGTACATTCACACACCACAGTGATTTACTGCTGGTGACTGTAAGTGCATAACATGTACTTATTTACTGTGTAACAAAAGCTTGTAGCTAAATCTAAAAGCATCGACAAAGACAACAAAGTAGAATGGAAATGAAAAGGTCTCTCATCGCACCTGTAAAAGGACCACTTGAGTAGGAAGAGCTTGGCGGCCTTTGGGAAGGCAGGGCTCTGCTGGTAGGGCTTTAGGACCTGGGAGACTACACCATCCAGCCACGCAGCCCACTGCTCGAGGGAGTTCTGCTGCTGGAGGGTCAGCTTGAAATCCTGCTCCAGACGCTGAACGACACGGTCTTCACACCGGCACACCCATGAAGCCTGCTCCTGCAAAGGGTGGACAGGATGGGGGAAATGTGTCAGTAAGAGTCACACCAGTCACACCTGGCATTGTACCGGTACAGGGCAGCAGGGTAACCTAATCTTTAGACAGACTATCCTATCCTCCTACAGAAGACTTAAGGTTAAAGTCCTTGGAGGAATACATTCTTTGCCAAACGGTCTTAAAGCAAGACACTAAATTCTGTATCTAACCAAGTGCTCTTCACTCACTGGAGGAAGGAGGAAGACAAGGAGCTTCTGAGATAAAAACAAAACAAGAGGGCTTAGTTTTTACATTTCCTCGGTAGGAAAGTTGCAGAATTGATGCATTGACTGAATAATTAACTTACATGAAACCTCATCAAAACCTACAAGCTACAGCAGAAATTGTTGCATAATGCACAACACAAAAAAAATATGCAAGATTAAACCACAAACACTGAAATTCATGTGAGGTGACAGGAATACCTCCAGCGCACACTTCAGAGACTAAACCAACCTGGACGTTAGCAAAGTCGACGCGGTTGAGGTCGGAGAGCATCTGGTTGATCTGGGCTGTGTTCTGGAGGACAGCGCGGGCTGCCTGGGCGAGGTGGTTCAGACTGGTGTAGCGACGCAGCGTCTGGGCAAATGCATTGGCTGATGTTACCTGGGAGACCATAAGGAGAGAAGGATGAAGTTTACATAAAGGCATACAAATAAAAATACAAATAGCTCTATCTCTACCAAATGGATTTTGGATGCCACTTATGGTGAACTACTGAAATTAGGATGTTTTTCTGTCTTCTGTCTCTGACGCAAGTAAATGTGATGTAAATGGTCTGTATTTATATAGCGCTTCTCTAGTCTTAACAACTTGTTAAGTTGAAGTGATTTTACACAGTACAGGAACCATTCACCATTCACACACATTCACACACAGTGGCCGAGGCTGCCGTACGAGGTGCCACCTGCTCATCAGATATACATTCATACACATCTGGCGCAGCATCGAGAGCAATTCGGGGTTCAGTGTCTTGCCCAAGGACACTTCGACATGGGACTGCAGGGCCAGGGATCAAACCACCAACATTCTGATTTGGTAGGCGACCGCTCTACCACCTGAGCCACAGCCGGCCAGATATGATACTGTAATGTTCCCCGCCAGGAGGGTTTTTGCAGGGAAAGTTGGGTAAAATGTCTCTAAATGTTGTATATCCCTTATATTACATGTGTACTGGATGTAAATGCCTTGCTCTCCTTTGAGAAAATAAAAAACATTTGATCACCAAAAAAAAAAAAAGAAAAAAGTATGAGTATGTAATGGTTGATCCTGCAAGCCTAAAAAGCTTGCTCCATGGCTCAGAAAACACGTTCTACCAAATGCAAGCTAATCCAAGGAGAGTGTACCTTGATGCGGACCATTTCCTCTGGGATGTTCATCATGGCATTGGTCAGCCAGCTCTCCAGGCTCTTGGCAAAGTTGCGGATGGCTTGAGTTAAGGCACCTGGGGGCAACAGGAGTTAATACTGGTCAATTCAGAGTATGTTTTCATTTTCTTACTCCCTGAGAATGTACCAGGAGAAAGGATTGTGGAACACCTACGTTTCTGCTGGAGTTGGCCATGTACAGTATATGCATAACAACATTTCCAATATATGTTCAAGACCTAGGGTGTGGAAAATGTCTGTGGCAGCAGTGCTGCAGGATTTACAAAGATGTGTTCAAAGTAATTAAATTCAAAGTCTGACTTAAATTGAAACCGAAAGAAATAAATCTAAACACCAGTAAGTCAGTTTCCACAGCGGAGCAGTTGGCATGCAATAAGGAAAAACTTTGTGCTCTACAACTACAGAGCCAGTCCATTAGTCCAAATGTTTCAACCAAAAACAGACAAATCTCACAGAAATGTGGAATTGTTTGTATATGTAAAATATCGTGCTGACCTATGTTCTCTCAAAGGTTTATTCTAAATAGTTAAAATTTGGCATTGAAGTTAAAAAATAGCTCTGTTTAGGCATATACTGTAGGTATGGACAAATATGTTTTACTGGCAACCTTAATTATGTCTGTCATTACTGAGATTAGAGTGTATAAGAGAGTAAAATAAATGGGCAAATTCTAAAAAAGTCACTTTTGAGGTAAAAATATTGTTATTATTATTGCCATTTTTGTTATATGCATATCACTCTCTGTGCCATACTGTATTTGACAGTATTAACGTTTTACTGCATAATCATAGTTCTTGTAGAGCCTTACTGGGGATGGGCCTGAGGACATCAGGGATGAGGATCTCCACCAGGCCCTGGTACAGGCTGTTGTCACAGTCCCGGCTCCAGCGCAGCACCGGATCATACTTGCACAGCAACACAAGGCAGGACTTCGGGAGGCGCTTTTCTGACTCGTCATGACTGCCAACACACAAACATGGCAGTTATAATTATCTGCATTCTTTATAAAATGGTGCTGCTACTGCAATAGAAAAAAATCTTCTTAGAGTCTTGACCACTCACACAGCCAACGTGGCATCTCCAGCCTGACTCTGACTGAACCTCCAGAAGGTCTTCCACAGAGTTTCCACCAGGGTGAACTGCAGGTTGACCATCACATCTAGTATGGCCTGACAGAACACGGAGAGGACATCTTATACATCAGTGACTGATAATAAACAACTGAGCACATACAGATTATTACAAGATCAATTGGACGGACACAAAGTGAGGAAAACAACAACATTATTTATTGATGGACATTACTTTTGGACCCATCTTCCCCTCAGCTCAACAACATGTCTTTTCATTTGTCAGTAAGTTCTGTCCTATCCTATAAGTTACAGTGGGTACTTTCATTTAAAGTAGTCTTCCACTGTCCCATTAACAACTAAAAAAGGGAACTCGATAAATATTTAATGGGCGCCCGCCAGTTATCCGATGTACTTGCATTCAGTTACCTCACAGTGTTCTCTGTACAGCAGCTGAAAGCTCTTTATGTGCTCCACCTCAATTCCCTCTGGCAGAGACTTCCCTTGGAGGTCGATGTCTGGAAACTCTGGGAGAGCGCGTGAGGCATCTAAAACACAAGATATTATGGATCACATTAAAAGGTCCTATGGCATGAAAATGTCACTTTATGAGGTTTTTTAACATTAATATGCGTTCCCCCAGCCTGCCTATGGTCCCCCAGTGGCTAGAAATGGTGAAAGGTGTAAACCGAGCCCTGGGTATCCTGCTCTGTCTTTGAGAAAATGAAAGCTCAGATGGGCCGATCTGGAATCTTGCTCCTTATGAGGTCATAAGGAGCAAGGTTACCTCCCCTTTCTCTGCTTTGCCCGCCCAGAGAATTTGGCCCACCAATAAGATAGAGACATCATGGCTTTCAAACGAGCAAAGTGGCAGTTGGTCAAGGACACACCCCCACCCTCCACCTTGCCCCCCCCTCTCTCCTCCTCAATAGCTACAGACACAGAAATGGCACATCCTAAGGAAAGCTCATTGTGGGACTGACTCTAGTGGCTGTAATTCTGCACCAAGGCTGAATTTCGGGAAAGAGACTTCAGATACAGTATTGGGGGACCACTAAGGTCTATATAAAAGCATCCAAAGAGCACCATGTCATGGGACCTTTAAATGCACAGGGGATTCAGAATTAACTGTAAATTATGTTGTATTATATGTTGTATGTATAGTGTATTTTCAAAATAATACCCTCAGACTCATAATTCTTCTTTTAGGCAAATCCTTAACCATCACTTTAATACCCATAGGTATTTGTTCACTGTTCACTAAACTCACCAAGGAACTGCTGGTACTGCTGAACCTGGGTGCTGATGTCCACCTGCCCTGAGCCCTGCTGTTGGCCTGCTCCTGCTGCTGCTGCTGTGCCATTGGTCATTCCCTCTACTTTATGCACAGGCTTCAACCTGATGCGACAGGGATAAAGCACATAAGATAACGTAGAGGAAAAATTCACATCCACACAAAAATGATGAATAACAAATTGAAATGAAACAGCATTTCTGTCAAATATAGCATATGTCTGGGGAATTTAAAATAACATATACTGTATAATGTGAGAGACAGAGGGAAAATAAAAGTCAGTTAAACAACTGTTCCAAGGAAATGAATTCAGATGGAAAGTAACTGAAAATAGAGATTTAAGAGAAATTGTTACATAGGTGTAATGATAGACAACAGATGTGTGAATGTGTGTAAGGATGTTTATGTGTGTACCTCTGTTTCTGTGAGAAGGGCTGTTGCCTCATGGCCAGATGTTGCTGGTCTTCCATCAGACGGAGAAGAGAGGAGCCTGCCTTGATCCTCAGCCCGTAGTAGTGGTATTTAGAATTACCCCTGTCAAGAACAGGTAAAATATGTATAGTAAATCTATAGAGGAGAAAACAAGTAGATGTGAGAGCAGAGGGTTTATGTTGTCTTTATAAACCTTTGGTAACTCCCCCAAAGCTACATACTGCACATTGTCTCAATACAGACTGAGTTAAAAATACATATATTTAATTTCATAAAATACAATAACCAACATATGGTATAATTTAAATAAACCCATGTTACCAAACATTTCTAAAAAGTCAATCTCACTTGCTTACTCTCCCCTCCTTCATCAAACTACTCACTCGCCCACACACACGCTGTCTGTCTTCATCTCTACCCACATTTCTACCTACACCAGGCGAACATTTTCCAATGCTCTAAAGAGCTTTATAGATTTTCCTAGAAAATCTCCATTGTTCTCCAGTGGGAAACGTTGCTTGGGTGTTCCACTAATTGAGACATACAGTATGGACCATAAAGTGTGTATAAAGAGGGCGTCTATGCTGCTGACGTGCATCATTGTGGTAGGGAGAATGTGGGAGAAGTCTTACTCTCTGATGTCATGTTGATATCTAACATTTTATATACATAAAATTACATTTAAAAAAAAATCAGCACATTAGTAATGGTGTCAATATATACAACCCTGTCATGTCAGGTATGAAAGGGGTATTAATGGGTTGTGTATATGTGCACACGTCTTCTATAGCTGAGTTTGGGTGTCTGATGACCCGTCTTACCGTGTGCCCAGGCGTCGTGTGCGTAGCCCCATAAACACAGATCTAATGAGTTTCCCGAAAGAGGCAGCATTAACAGGCTCTAGTTTTTGCTCCTGGCAGTGCAGCAAATAGTGGCAGTAGAGGGTAGAACGTGGCAAACTCACTCCTTCAGCTGTCTCATAGTTGTCCAGCAACCACTGTACCTGACACGCAGGCAATAAAAAACAAACAGCTGGTGCAATTAGCAAAGCCAATAGATACAAGGAAAACACACAGAAAAAACACACCTCAACATATGTGAACACAAAAATAGGCAGGCTTACTTGCAAACACATTACCCACATGTTTTAGTTAATATACAGTAATATACAATACATGCGCACACAATTTTCTAATCAATGAATTATACAAACAAATTGGCTCACATTTACAGTCTGTTGACCATTTGGTAATGAAAACACAAATACATTTGTTTGCGTGCCGTGGCATACAACTTTGGTATGCAATGAATAAATGACCTGAAATACTGATGGGATGTTCGCCAAACAGGTTGGTTACCATTACCATATAGGGTTCAGTAGGATGAATTTGGGATGAACAATATAGCGTTGGGGCATTTCAATTAAAAATGCCCCTTGTCACATGCACGGCAATGATATGAAAATGGTGAGGCCATGGTTTTGTTTTTTTTAGGAGGAAACCACAGTTAAAAATACTGTATGCTACAACAAGTTTTGTTGTGATCAATACTCAAAGCATATATCACCCAAAGCTAACATTTTCTGACCCTTATAAGAATCTCCACATTTTTAATTGTGTTTTCCACTGGACAAAACTATGACGTCATCAGTGTGCGCCACCAAAGGGTTGTGTGGATGAAAACAAAACGGGGAAGAAATTCCTGCGCTTGGCGCCTCTGCATACCTTCTTGTCTGCCGACGGCACGCTACTCTCCTCGCCCTCTGTAATACTCACAGTGGCTGGGGAGGCGCGGGCTGTGTGTGAGTAGTTCTGACTGTTGCCAGCTGCCCCTCCGCTGCTGCCTAGCATGTAACCCCCCTGGATCACATAGCTGCCTGCTGCGCCACCGTTGGTGCCTGCCCCTTCACCTGCCCCATTGGTGGTGCCACCTGTGGTCACCACTGTGGCCCCTCCCCCTGCTGCACTGGTGGGCTGGGCAACAAACATGGACACACCCCCTGTTGTGCCAGCAGTCACAGAGACGGTTAGAGGTGTGCCAGGAGTGGATGAGCCTGAAGTTGGCTGACCTTCATAATACTGGGCAGCTGTGGTCTGGGTGTACAAGGGTGCGTCAGTGTAAGGAAAGGCGCTGGAACGGCTGGATGAAGGACATGAAAATATGTTAGAAACAAAGAAAACTGGTGGAGAAAATAAACTGTAAAAAGGAAAAAGTTCTTTCTGGACATGTGTTAGAAAATGATGGACACGGTTTTATTCTAACATTGTGCTGGTGGTGTAGTTGGTCTCTCCTCCTTCCACATACTGCACTTGATTGGTATACACATGTTGCACTGGCACTGGTGTGAGCTGCTGCTGGACCTAAGGAGTAAGCACACACAAACATCCAATAAATCCTTCCCCGCCTAGTGATACCAGATCAACTGTATCATCTCACATTTAATGTTTACATTCTTTTGCAATCATAACTTATATACAGTACATTTCTTAGCTACAGACAGATTCTCTGTTCCCTTAACTATATAGCAGCAGTCACCCTTGTTTCCCTGACGTACTTGGAAAGTAGTAGTTGTAGCCTGCAGTGGTGGCTTATCAGGGCCTGAGCTTGTGACTGCAGGGTGGGCTCCTATCTCTTTCTCTTGCACAGAGAGCAGGTACAGTGATTGGTAATACTGAAGGAAGTCCAATGGGAGGTAGAGAGGCTTGCAGCAGCATTCCCTTTTGTAGTCTGCTGATGCCCAGGCCTGGCACTCTGGCTGTCCTATCTCATGTTGTAGCTGGCATTCTTCTAGATTGTTATCCCTGACTAACGCTGTCACCTCGGTGCTTTGGAGGAACTAGAAGCCGGTAGAGGCAGGTTCGACCAAAGATGTGATTAGTCAACTAATACTAAGTCAAAATGTGAGGAAGTTGGAAAGTTTTGGATGTTAAATGTGATCACCATTTGTGATGGAAGCTATGATGACGTGTCAGTTTGTTTGTATTCCACAAATTTGTGTTGGTCAGTGACAGTACACGTGATTATCAGACGTCATATTTCACCACCAATGATTAACTGTGTTACTGTGTGTGTTTTTGACTTACCTCCTGGCTGATATGAACAGGCTGTAGACTGGTGACACTGAGCTGAGTGCCTGGCTCAGTCTTGGCTATCTGAGAGGTGGCCTGCACAACAGACCTCTGCAGATAAAAAATATACTCTATAGTTTTAAGATTCAAGGAAACATTAATTTCATGTTGTGTTTGTGTGTGCGTATTTTACCTGTTGAGCCGTCTGTACCTGCTGAACAACCTGTGTGGGAACTCCTGTTTGCACCACAGCTGGAGGGGGACTAGAGTCCGACACACTGTCACTTGAGTGAAGGGAGCCCTCTGAAGGACAAAGTTGGTGACATTTTACTGTCATGAAGTTGTTTGTGCTATTTTGTAAGTGCACCACACGTCCCTTCCCCCATTCGGGCAAGGTTCAAACTTAGTCATGATAAATAGTCACTAAACAACAAACCCAGAACAAGGAATTATGTAGTAAGACAACTAAAGTTTTTATTTGAACATGTGAAAATATATCTTCGTTCTACAATTACAATCAATAAACAGTTAAGAGGTATCTTAACTGACTGTCCTTAAGAACATTCCGTGTTAAATCACCTTTATATGCCACATTTTTTAAGCAACTTCAATTTTATGAGGCATAACCACTAAAATATGGATGGATTAAGTAAATCACTGCTTCTGCCCTTAACTGGCCTGGTCTACATTAGTGCCAATGGCATAACGGTATGTGAAGTTCAGCCCTTACCTGTGACTGTAACAACAATGTACTGAGGAGTGCTTTGAGCATTTCCAGACTGCGTGGGGGAGCCCTGGATTTCTGCAGTCACATACTGCGTCTGAGGAGCCTGGGTCTGTGCTGTGGAATGGGATAAACTACCATCTGCAGGCTTGGGAGTGGTGATGGTGGTGACTTGATCGGTGGGAGTAGTTTGGCCTGTGGCTGTGACAACAGTGGGTGTGGCCACAGCAGTCTGAATCTCAGCCAGAAACTGAGGGGCAGTTGCAGGGGTAGAACTGGCATCAGGTTGCCCCGGTGTGACACTAACACCAGCCCCCTGGGGTTGGGCTGCTGGCTGTATCTCACCTACGTAGCCTGAGGTGGCCATTACAAGAGCTGGGAATCCCCCTAGAAAAAAGAAACAAGTGACTAGTTACGCATTTGTGGAATATATAAGGGATGCTCTGAATGCTCCAGGATGAGTTAGAGGATGAATCCAGCTGGAATTGTTTATTTCCAGGTTCTATTTGCTAAGGTTCTAACAGCCCAATGTCATTTGGACTTTCAAGCCACTGTACAATCATTCAGATAGAGGCAAGGCAGGGTATAGAGATCTAGTCAGAGTTTTGAAGGTAAGATGGATACAATTCCCGACTTTTGGATTATGGAGCAGAACAGAATGTAGGCTAATGAATCACAGCATGTTACTTTTAAAATGTTTAACTAGTAGTACAGAGTAAATTATTAATATTTTGGAGTAGGGAGTACAACTTGTAAAATGACATGGGGCTTGAACATGAGGCAAAGTGATGTTTGTTGCAGGATGTCTTTATCTTTATATCCACTCTTCCCCACAATTTTAGTACCTCTAGCTGTAGCTGACTGCAGCTGATGTGTAGATGTGGGGGAGGAGCACTGACGGGAACAAGCATTTGGTGTCTCATTACCTGTAATGTGATCACACATTCTATGGTAGTTCAGTTCAGTTGCAGTTGGGAAAATCCCTTACCACATTGCACTAAATGCTTTATGTCACACCGATTATGAGGGGATTATACGTAACGGTACACAGTGTCCTTAATTTGTGACATATTCGGATAAAATATCCTTGATACTAACTTATAAACCTCGTGCCATCGTTGTTGGACTGTAAACACATAGCACAGATAAAAGGGTACATATGTGTTTTCAAACCCAAATGAGGGGTTTTAATCCTGACGTTAACGTTAATGGTCAAATGGCAACAAGAAACCTTATTTCAAATCTATAAAGTTGCTCATATAGCAAATCAGTGAAGATACACGTTAAAGTGAACTCGGACCTGCAAAGCACCTGCAAAACGCCTTTGATCGCCACACCCCTCAGATGTTAAATGTCCGCGACCTGCATTTTAGCTCTCAACTTTACATGATCGAGGACGATATTTCAGTTGCAAGTTATTGATCCAACTCTGCCCCTGCGTCAACACTAAACCAAAAACTGTCTATGTACTTACATATTTAACTTGACTATCCTAATTTGATCTCCCTTTTGGGTAGTTAGCGCCATGTACTCAGGAACTTGATTTTGTGTCGGATGCCGAAAAAACATAATGTCTCAAACCGCCACAGAATGCGCGTACATCGTTAAAAAAGAAGAAGACGTGTTTACGTTAACGTTACTTGTAACGCGTTCCGTTAACTGTAAGCAGATGCGAGCACAAGCTTGTCGTGACAGCACTGATGCTAGCTAGTTATTTAGCAAGGTACCACGGGCAGCAAGCTACTGGTCTCTACAACAACCGCCATTTTGTACCTTTTGCATTTGACATCGCCATAACAACGGCCTGCTTGAGTATGCATCTGTGGCTGCGTCGTCATGGCAGGCACAATTCAGTGTCACTCGAAGGAGTAGCGGGCAGAAACTAGCTAGCTACCCCATTCAAGAAACGGACTCGGCTGGTTATCATTACGACGGCTAGCTTGCAGGCTAACCTCAGCTAACACTAAGAGGCAGTTGCCTGTTATGGCTACTGAAACAACAAGGGGGGAAAGCAATAGCACAATTCAGTTGAAGCATTATTGGACATAAAATATGTCCTATGTGTAAAGAGCTTCACCTCTGTATCCACGTGTGTATTTCCCACCGGTAAATGTCTTCTTTTATTTTTATGGCGGATTCAGTTGTTGTTGTTGTTGATTCTCGTTGCTGGGTTCTTGTCGCCAGGGCTACCGTGGCTATGGCGCTTCGTCCTCACCAGGGCAACTGTTGCTACCCACCCGCTCCTTTCCCTCCCCCTTCGTCGCTCTGATTGGCTGAGTATTGCCAAATTGTCTTAAAGCCACAGGAACAGCAAATATCCACTACAACGCCTTCCACGCCCATTTGTGGAACATCCCTGTCTATCATAACGTTCTCTTTATACAGCCATGTATCATAGGCATACTTTTATTTATTTATTTTAAATTTTTTTACAACTAAGCTGGTGCTATATCAGTGCAAGTAATAGGTTCTTCTTAGTGCTTGTCAAAATTCTGCAGTTAGTGATTTGATAGTGTCATATAGGAATCTTAAAACAGTGTCTTTGGTGATTAATGATACATCTGTCTAGTTAATCTGATTACATTGAAACCAAGCTCATTCAGTGAGTGCCCTCAAGGTCTACCAGTTTGACTTATCTGACAAATAATGAACGGTAATTTTTAATCTAGTCACTGTTTTTGTTCAACTAGGCTAAGACTTTTATGCCTTTTTGTTTTTTACAAATATGTTGGACACACTTACTTGATCTATTCTAGCTTGAGTAGGCCTACCAGTATTGCAAAGAAGCCAATTTTCTTTCACTTCTGATTCGTACGTACCTGTCACCACTTCCACTTTTGTATAACATTATACCACAAAAACACAATACTTCTGATTCCATGTATTTCTGTTGTAACATAACTGCATGTTGGCAATGAAAAAGTGAAAACAGCCTAATAAGCAATTGCTTGCCCAGGATACCCAGTTGAGTTGTCACTTTTTTTATGCAGCGACCATACAACAGAACATATGAATGCTGCTGTGTACTGTGACACAAAAGTAATTTGTAGATAATTTCAAAATTACCCCTTGAATCAAATCATATGGTATGTAGGACCATATTTCATACATTTATCTACAGTGTGCATTTTTGATAAACCACACATTAATAAAAAGTATGGGCCATTGCTTTTTTATATTGCTCCCATGACCTCCACAGGTCACTTTTGTTGACAATGGATGTCAGGGTGGATACCCTCCTAAAATGCCATTCTGTTTGCTTGTTATCATCACATTAATTACAAATTCATTATTCTCATTGTAATTTCCTAAACGAGCGACCTTTGACTATGTGGATGGACTGATAAAAATGTTTTATTTTTTGCCAGACTCATAATTAGACTTCTATGTTATCTATGCCTTTGAAAATGTCACTGGTCCTGTCTCAGTCCTCTCCGTTCACCTTTTGGCAAAGAGATTACAAAATAAGTAATTTTCAAGAGCAGAGGAAAATGATAGATATAAGTTATGCAGGGTCTTGTGTGAAATAAAAATGGCATAACTGATGTTAATAATTGTGATATTGGTCACAATGTCTTAAATATATCCCTGGTGTCAGCGAATGTTAAATCTTATCAGGGGAATTCATGGTAACATGCGTAACTAGGTCTGAAAGGTTCATTTCCTGTATTCAGGCAATGTCAGTTCACCATGTCTTTTTTTATTTTTGAAAGAAATTACTTTTACAATGCACCTCTTCTTTTAGGACTTAGATGTTGCTCTGTGTTGAGTATCCCTATGCTATTCACTGGTGTCAGCTACCAACTTGAAGATTCATTATTATGATAAATTGTCATGCTTATTTTCTTGCTTTGATTTGTTTATTTGTTTGTCAATAGGGGACAAGACCATGATATCTAGTGATTTAGCAATGTATAGTGCCAATACATCAAAGAACATTGAAATATTCTAATGCCATGCCCTACGATAAACCTATAGATGGAGAAAGAGTTGTAATTAACCAGTATGCTATAAAAGTTTTTTTATGTCACATATTCTCATACTTTTTGCCATTTGTTGACATTGTCAATATGCTCCGCATATTCAAATCCACTACATGACCCATGATTATGGAATAATTTACATATTAAATGTAAGATCTGATGAAGTCATAATATTGAGGGACATTAACGGTGACAAAAGTGCTTCTCATGCTGAAACACAATTCGATCACTGGGGCCTCTGACATATTCGTTAATTATGCCACCTTTGGTCCGCTTTTTGTCTCCATAAAGGTCTCTGAGGACTGTATCTCTCTTTCGAATCTGTTCTTCCGGAGAAGGCCTGCATACGCAGTATGCAGGTTTCCCTTGCAGGACTCCAAACCCCTTTATAAACCACGCCTGGGTCAGCTAGAAAGTCATAACTCTGACAAACAGGGAGACAGAAAGCTAAGTGCTGCTCAAACCAAAGAATATTCTGTCATTTTAACCACTTTTGTTTTGCTTTTATTTCCTTGGGGTACTATGTGGAAAGCTGTGGTACTGGTGGTGTGTCTGCTAGTGGCTGGGGTTCAGCCCATGGACAGCCCAACATATGGGGTAAAGCTATGTGGCCGGGAGTTCATTCGGGCAGTCATCTTCACCTGCGGAGGCTCACGATGGAGGCGGTCACTCAGGAGTTCAGGTAAGAGGCATAGGGCGCTACATCTTCACCATAACTGGCCTTGTCTCAATCACTGTTAGGGTTTCATCTGGTGAGGCAAACAAGTCCATTCATTGCATGACACCAACTTATGATTTCTCTAGATCTCTGTGAAATAATTGTATGTCATGATGAAGTTTCTGTTCTTACCTTCTTATTTGTGATTGTGTGCAATTGTGCAAATAAGGCAGTGATAACTTCAATGGAGGGAGAAGAAAATCATGTGTTATTTTAAAGTGCAGATAGAAAATACCACCACCAAAATGTATTGAACAATCATGCTGTTTGGTATACTTGGTTAAGTCAGTGTTTACAGTATTGACAATTAATGCTGGAATCAGAGAGCTATAATTCTCATTTACATTGTCATTTGATGTATTATGTTGAACCACTTATTGAGCCTTTGACCCTGAAATAACTTCATTTTATGTTACATCCTACATCCTGTAGGTTTGCATTTTCCCTGACACTCACTCCCTCCATCATGTCATCTTTAGCAATTGACATTATATTGTATGATATTACAGATAATGGACAGGGACAAATTATTATTTATTCTCTGAGTGTATGAGAAAAGCACGAGTGTACTCTGATTCCTCATTTGCCCCTTTTACTGCTGCAGATGTTTCAGAGGACCCATTCAGCTCCCGCCAGGAGGAGTCTTTGGAGGGCTTGAGTCACAATCCTGTGGTAGAGAGTCTCCTCCAAAGCAACAGTGATCTAAGCTTCACAAGTAGGAACGACCATGAGGGAGTGTTTAGCAGGCCGGCACGTTCTTTCATCAGTGACGAAATCCTGGAAGTCCTACGCAAGGCTGACCGCAAGGGCCGGGACGTGGTGGTGGGCCTGTCTAACGCCTGCTGCAAGTGGGGCTGCAGCAAGGGCGAGATCAGCTCCCTATGTTGAGAGTCAACCTTCGCCACACACTTCTTTTTTCACACTTCTCATGAATTTTAGGTCATTTTACATTATATCCAGTGTCTTACAGTTAAACCATCATGTGAACTGTTTAATTGTGAAATTATTTATTATTATTATTATTATTTATTTTTGAAGTTTTTAGTATCTATAAAGTGTATGGAAAGGGCTGCCATGTGTTCAAAAGGTTTATATATATTTCTGTTTAAAATTATTAAACATGGGGCGCCTGGTTAGCTCACCTGTTTGAGTGTGCGCCCCATGTACGGAGGCTCAGTCCTTGTCACAGCGGCCGTGGGTTCAGTTCTGACCTGTGGCCCTTTGCTGCATGTCATTCCCAAACTCTCTCACACTTTCCTGTCTTAATCTGTCATATCAATTAAGGCAATAAAAGCAACAAAAAAAACTTTGAAGAAAAGATTAAACATGAATATTATGTTTGTAATAAACAGCCTTAATTATTCAATCTTGAACCAAGCTGTTTTGTCCTTCCCAACCACTATCACGCACAAAATAATTACCTGAATTGTGCATCTGAGAATTCAAGGAAATAATATGCTTTGTTAAGCTCATTTGATAACAACTGTAAGTCACAAATGTCTCATCTTGTTTGTTAGAAGTAGATTGTTGGTATTTTGCATTTGTTTCATTGTACACAGAACACTACATGGGTTGAACATTCAGATGATAATAAAAAATGTGTTGAAAAAAACATGTAATTGCCTTTTTAAGTACATGTTGAAATCTTGTCTTTCCTTAATTGCAAGGCTAGCCTCACTTCACCTGAAATAGGCTGTATAGCGTATTTTGCATTTGATGCATCCATACTTTGAGAAAATGATAAAAGAAAAAAAAAGTTCATTAATTGCATTAATTTATTGCAATTTTCTCTAATCTTAGGCTACCTACAATGATTTATTTAAACTCTATGGGCCTTTGACGATTATTGAAATAAAACCATCTGAAGAGTTTAGAGAAGAAGTCACTATGTAGGGGAAGTGCAAACAACTCATAGTCAAAACATGACAATGGGTCCCAACTAGAGACACTGCTTTTCTGTAAGAAGTCACAAGCCAAAAAAAGGTCGGGAACCACTGGTTTCACCTTTAACAATGCATTGTATTTCATAAGTTTATATCTTTTTACAGTAATGTAAAATCTTAATCTTAAATCTTAAAAATACTCAAGAAAAAGTAGGTTGTACTTACTTAAATACCACTTTATAGGCTACCACTTAAAAACTTTACTCACTCTGTGTGAGTTTCAGTTGAACTATGGTGCCAGGATATTATGCCTACTCACTGTTTATCAGTAACCATCATGTGAGGTTTTTTTTAATCACTAAAAATGATTATAAAACCACTCCCCTGTGTGGTTTCTATGTGAGGCTATTGCTAAATGTAGCCTATTATGTTTTTGGACCTACAGTAGTCAGACAGCAGGAAGTGGGCTATACAAGTTGAGTCAAAGATCCTTTATACTACTGTTCTAAACGGTCTCTGGTTGAGTACATGGATGTATGTTTATTGAAAAAAAATACATTATAATATACAACGTTTCTGACACGTACTCAAAATGAATGATACAGAAAATGGATATTTAATGTTGTTGTGAAATGAAGTTACACATTTATAGTGCGATTGTGAGTGTGTTTGCGTCACTGGTAATTCCAGAAATGGGCGGGGCTATCTGGTAAAAACCGAACTATCAATTTGAATTTAACAACAAACTTTCTTTGTAAACTGTGTTTATATCGCTGCAGAATGCGCGACAGACACTCCGGTGTGTCTCATAATGAGGTAAGTAATTTATAGTAAATTTATATTAGTATAGTCAATAGCTAATATTGAAGAACAAAACAGCTTGCTAGTATAATTTGAGACATAACAATATTTAACTAGATACGAACTCCCGGGTTGGGCTACTTACACTTACACTGAGTGCTGTGTGCTTTCATATGCTAATAATATACCACTTATATCTTTATTTGCTCACTTACATTTGAGTACATCTAACAGGAATGTGTGTATGACAGACGGACTGTCGGCATTCAACGTTAGGCGTTTTACAGTAGGCTAGCTGCAGAATCTACAGGAGCCTGTGTTTCGATCGGTTTCGATGCACGTGTTAGTAGCTCACTACATTTACTGTGTCAAAAACACCAACAATGCTTGGATTTGAGGAATGTATCTGTCACAGGATATAGCCATAGACAGTAAAAGAAATATAGCCTCCGTGGTTGATACATTTTGTGTGTATGTGTGTTTATGTGTGTGTTTTCCACAGGCACTAGAGGCCAGGGTCCAAATGTAATGGCCACATTTCGGACAAGGTGGCGTCTGTCCATCTTGCTGGTCATCCTGCCAAATTGTTTTGCCCCAGGTAGGCTTATCTAGTGCTTGTGATCATGTTATTCAAATACTGTATAAGTTAAATTCTTCCTTTAGGTGCTTGTACTTCGCACAGTAAATGTTTCTTTCGTGGCTTTGTGCTACTTCATTTAGAGAGAAATATTGCCCTTTTACTACATTTATTTAACAGCTACATAATACTACTACTTGCTTTTTGTGTGCTGTGATTTTACACACAACATACATGATCAGCCTGTAAGAAATAATGTATTGTTAAAGAATAAACTACACAAGGGGTAGATGTCAAATTAGCTCCATTTCAGTCAGCTACAGCACTCACTTGTGTAAGCTTTTTTTTTTATATCACTATTCAAGTTAATTTGTCTACCACTACCAAACTTCTCTCCAACAAAATACAAAGTAGATCAGGGGTCTACTATGTTTTTTAAGCCAAGGACCCCTTAATTGAGAGAGAGACGGATCAGGGACCCCCTACTACATAAAATTAAGTTGCATATTTAACTCGGCCTACAATAACGTGTGGGTGGCCTAAACCCTTTATTTTCATACATATATATATATATATAGTGCATAGAAAACTAAGCTATTAAGATATTGGTTGGCATGATTTTATAAATCACGTCAGGTAGAGCAGTCCAGAAGGAGCTCAGTTCTCCAAGTCAGGAGGAGATAAGCTGATGGAGTCAACGAGTTCTAGGAAAGGGTTCCACGTCTTTAGGAATGTCGAGATAGAGCCTTTAAAGGATGATCTGAGCTTCTCCAGCTTCAAATTGTCTAGCACCTCTTTAATTCAACGGTCGTGTGTAGGGGGGCGGGAAAGTTTCCAGTTGAGCAGGACCAGTCTCCGGGCTAGCAGAGATGTAAATGCCAGGGCCTGCCTCAGGGGAAATGCCAAAAATGGCTGATAAAGGGTTAGGGGGGATAATGTGCCTGTAGGCTGGGGCGGTTTGGATAGTGGGGAAATGTCTTCTTGACAAAGTCCCTAATCTAGAAAAAGCGAAAGAGGTGTGATTTAGGCAAATCATATTGGGAGGAGAGCTCTGTGAAGGATGCAAATATGCCATCCTTGTATAGGTCTTTGACACTGACAATACCATTACTGTGCCAGGCCCTGAATGCCAGGTCTGAACTTGAGGGTGCGAAGACATGGTTTTTAAGCAGTGGGGTCAAGACGGAAGGGCCCTGTAAGCCAAAGTTTTTCCTAACCTGACTCCAGATCTTGAGTGAGAAGGATACAACCGGGCATGTGCCCACAGATGTTGAAGGCAGAGGGAGTTGATAGCAGAGGATCTACCGCAATGAAAGGTGTGAACTCGCCCTTTCCCAATACACCCAGCCAGGTAGTGAGGCGCAGTCCTCGCTCATCCAGTATAGGAGTTTCTGCAAATTAGCTGCCCAGTAGTATTGTCTGAAGTCAGGGAACCCCAGGCCCCCATCAGCCTTCGGAGACTGTAGTATCGCCTTTCGGATCCTGGCAGGTTTGCTGCCCCACAGAAATTTAGATATCGCCCTGTCCAGCTTGTCAAAAAAAAGATTTAGCGATAGGTTCCGGGATGTGCTGGAAAAGATAAAGAAATTTGGGGAGGACAACCATCTTAATCAAATTTATCCGGCCCATGAGGGACAGCGGTAAGACCGACCAGTGGTCAAAATCGCTTTCAGAAATCATGTGTGGATGGCTACCTTAGTGACTACCTTACCTATAGGCCAGTAAGCCTTTCATCAATTTGTTGTTGTTTTTTTTCACAAAGAGGCTGATTTATATTTGCTAACAATATGTTGGAATTATGTTAAGACATTTACATTTTTGAAAAACATGTTCAAAAAATGTACAATAATTTTGCAGCCCCCCTGCAGTAACTCTGAGGACCACCTAGGGGCCCTGGACCCTCTGTTGAAGATCTCTGCAGTAGATGCTTCATGCACTTCTATGATGTGATACTGATACTTAAGAGGGTTGTGTTGTTCAAAACTAACTTGATAAAGAATGAGGTGTTTTATGTGTAGCACATATTGTTCTCCCACTGAAGGCATTACATCAAGCTTTATGTTTTGATGGGGGGCTCTTTGTGTTAATATATGCAGGGCACATGCAAGTTTTCTCAATTGTGGACTGACCCTATAATGCATTACTTTCTGCATTGAAGAGGAAGTGGTGACAAGAGAATGGTTCATTTTGACGCAGATGTATTTAAGCGCTCATTTCCTGTTAACGGTGCTTTCTTGCAACATGCTGTGTGCAGGCATTGAATTGATCACTGCTAAGTTGTAGGCTTTCGAGAAATGGGTAAAGGTGACGGTCTTGTGATGAATAGAAAAAAAGGTGTGTGTGTTTGCAGGCATGAGCGAATGCATGTATGACTGAATAGGACTCTTTTTGTATTTGTCTTTTGGCGAAGATCAGTCTTCTGTCTATTGCTTTTATGTTCTTTTTTTAATCTTCTCTCACAGATATACATATATATATATATATATATATATATATATATATATATATATATATATATATATATACACACACAATCTATCTGACTAAAACATTAATGAATATTAATAAGAATTTACATTGAATTTAATAGTTTATTTTAATTTCTTCAGGCTACTTGTGTGCATCTTTTTTTTATTTTAGCTGTGTTCTTTCGTAATTCGTTTTTGTGACTCACAATATCCTGGAAGTTTGTCACAGTGGGTCTGTACCTTTGCTTGTTGTGACTCATGGTGGTAGCATTTTGGATTACATATTTCAGTCTGTGCCACTGTCCCTGTCTTCACTGCTTTTTTCTACTCTGTCATCTAATTGAGCTGCATGTATTGGTTTGGACAATACAATAGACCAAACCAAAAATCCAAACCCAAGGGGTCTTTTAAATGTCATGGTTGGAATACTACGTTACCAACTTTTTTTGGTACACCTACCTAAAACTAACATAGCCTAATTCAACAGGCCTGCAAGAAATTTGACCTTCATGTAGATTTGAATGTTCAATTTTAGTTGAAACTATTTTTGTTACGAGATAAAGTCTAAATGTTTTTCATTGTTTTTTATCCCTTCCGCTCTTTGTTTCTTCAGGTCCTCCTGCTGCTCCCTCTGCTCCTGACTGCTCTATCCCATGTGGTGAGATAAACAATTGTGTAAATATCCACTGTAGTTGGGATGCAGGACCGGATCCTCAGCTCACCACCAACTACAGCCTGCACTGGAAGACAGCAAATACAGAGTAAACATGATAAAACAAATATTCTTTCATCTGACAACTTTAAGGTTTTGTTGACAATAATCTGATAACTTTAGGAGAAGCCTTCTGAATTTGTTTTACTCTGCTTGTCTTCTCTTTAGAGAGGGGCATGTGATCAATGGGCCCAGTTTGAGTGGGATTATCCAGCGTGAAAGCTTCCCCAGCCATGAAGAACTTCATGTGTGGGTCCAGGCTAAGAACCAGCATGGTTCTGCCAAATCTAAGGAAGTTATATTTCATACAGAAAATATCAGTAAGTCAGTCCTGCACATTCTAGTTCATGAATACAGACACCACCAACAACAGTAATAATAATAATAATAATAATTAGGGCTGCACAATTAATATGATTTTATCAAAATTGCAATATGGATTTGTGCAATATTAAAATCGCAGGGGGGACGCAATCTTTGTTATAGGCAAAATAAGAATTGCTGCAGAGACGTCCCATACTACAAATCGTATCCTACAGAGTAAAGAAATGTTTTTTGTTTGGTACAGATTGTCACAGAAATCACACCATGATTATTGTTATTTTTAAATATTTTATATGTTTCAATGCAAATGAGAATAATGATACAAACATTGTCATTCCATCCAATATCGTAAATCATATTGCAATCACAATATCAGTCAAAATAATTGCAATTAGATATTTCCCTCATATCGTGCAGCCCTAATAACATTAAGTAGTACTCAATGCCTTTCTGACAACCAGAATCTAAATAATTTACTCATTTCAATGGGAAAAAAAGGTTGGTACTGACTTGTCATTTATATCCTAATTATAAGTTTTGATTTAAGTGATATTTTATATAAGATGTTTCTGTGTATCTGTTTCTAGTAAAGCCGCCCCCTCCTAAAGTCACATCGAGCCATAAGGAGTCATTAGAGATTGACTGGATTTCCACTTGTGATGAGATGCAGTTCTCTTTGGGAAACTGTTTTTTCCGATATCGGACAGAGGCAGACCAAGTCTGGCATCAGGTGTCTGTTTTGTCTTCCACAATTTTCCTATTCTTCCTCTCAGTGTAGTCCACACTTTGTAATGGAGTATGTTGACATTTTTCTTTTTATTGTTGATTGACTAAAGTTTTGACAACTGAATGCATGTTCAAGCTCGTCTTTTTCCTTTCCACACAGGAAGAGGTGGGAAACCATGGCCATACATTTGACAGTCCCCAGCCCAACACGGTCTATGAATTTCAAGTTCGCTGTTCCTGTGTCCCAGGCTTGTTGAGTGACTGGAGTGCAACCCACAGAATACGAAGCACAGAGACGGGTTGGTCCTCATTCGTGGACTCTTAAGTTTATCATCGGCAAAGAACTTGAGGAATTTTGACAAATGTTTATAGTTTCTTTGTTTTATGTTGATTTTAACAGTTTGAAATTTTGAGAAATAGGCTTTTTTGATTTCGTACTGAGGATTAGATGAGAAGATTGTTACCGCTCTCAATATGAATCATCCGTACAAAAAAGTAAATTTTACAGTGGTTAGGTGCGGTACTATTTATTAGCTGGGACTTGGTCCTAGGCAACCAATGGAGAGTCCAGGAAGTTAACATACAGTTGTCATTTTTACACATTTACACACCGATTACACAAATAATATATATAACATGTTAATCAGTGAGCTTTAGAGGTGCTGACAGGTGGATTAGCTTTTTCCCTGCCTCCAGTCTTTATGCTAAACTAAGTTAACCAGCCGCTAGCTGTACCTATACCATACAGATATTTACTGTTTCAATATGTACAGTATTGTGACAGTAATTATGCAAACATGAAACTAGAAGGACTATTTGTCCTAACAGTTCCGTCTCTCCCACTAAACAAAATAAACATTTTCTCTGCTAAAACTATGAACCACTGAGTTCCACAAACCTGCACTGGGTTCTGTGTTTTTGCATCATCTCTCTGATTTTCTCTCCTTCTTGCTAATTTGTCCCTCTCTTGTTCAGCCCCTGTAGGAGAGCTGGATGTATGGAGGGACTGTGGGATATCCCAGGAAAGCTCTGACTGTGTTCTGACCTGGAAGGTAAGTAAACAAATTACCCAAAATCATGATTCTCTGACTGAAATAATGAACCAGAGTCTCACTTTATGCAGACTCACCCCTAGCTATCGTCTCCTTTTCTCCATCCCATCCAGACGCTTCCTGTATCTCGGGCTTGCGGCCTCATTCTGGGATACGAAGTCAGACTGTCTTACAATAACAGGACTACCGTGTTGGTGAATATGTCCACAGCTGAGCCAAGGGGGCGATTGTTGTGTGATGAAATGCGATGCCACTTCACTTTCTCTCTAAAGGATGTATCATCAGTCAGTGTATCTGCCTACAACGCACATGGTGCCACAGTGCCTTCTTATCTGCCTATGCCAATACCAGGTATCACTTGTCCAGACTGTCATTGAGTACAAAGTAGTAAGTAAAAGTGTGGAAAGATTTGTATCAGGGGCCGTATTCACAAAACATCCTGAGGCTAAAAGTAGTTGGCTGTATTTGGAAAAACTCTCCCAAAAATAAGGGCTGTGTCAGTCCTACGTTTTTGGTTAAAGTTATTCACAAAGTGTTTTAAAATTAAAAGTAAGAAATGGTAGTCCAGAGGACTCCAAAGTCACAAGAATCTGCTCACAATCAGTCAAATTCTGCAGGTAATTTGCATCATCATGTCAGCGGTTTATAAAAATAGAACAATAATGAACCTTTAATAGCACATTTTGATGGCAGGTGAGTTAATAAGAATCAGCTCCCTAATTTAGACATCTTAGCTGAGAATTATTCCTTAAACCAAAAATCCACTCTTCATATCCACATTTGTTTGACTGGTCATTTTGTCTCATCAAGTGTACGTTAAATAATCACCAAATGGACTACATAAATAAAGCTGATTTTATGGCCATTAACAGAAAACCTGTAGAACATGCGGTGAACGTAGAATTAATTGATTACCTCATCAAAGGATGAAGATTTGTTCAGTCACAAAACAAGACAAAATTATTAAATTTTTTGTTTTGTTTTACATATTGAATTTGTGACACAATATATAAAATATCTAAAATGTTTGTTAATGAAATCTAGGCTTTGGAGTAAAAGCTACTCTGAGCAGTTTTGTGAATAGGTCTTGAGTAACGAGGAACTTTCAGTCCCATTAAGGAGTGGTCCTAAGATCCTTTGTGAAAACAGCACTGAAAGTAAACTAAATTGAAAGTTATAGTTATAGTGACGGTTCTCTCTGGGAAATGATGCTGCAATAATTCTATATCTGTGCGATATGATTCTCTAATTCCTTCATTTGTATTTCTCCTATTCTTCCGGCTCATCAGAACTAACAAGCGTTTGTCTCTTACAAAGGTAAAGAGAAAGACGAGCAAGCTATTCACCTCATGATGAATGAAGAGAACCTCACTTTGTCCTGGGATCTGCCCTCTCAGCTTTTAGACAACCTGAAGGAATATGTGTTGCAATACAAACAAGCGGGAAGTCCTCCATGCCAAGGATTTGATTGGGTCAAAGTAAACAAAAGCCAAACAACAGGAATTTTGAAAGGTCTGTTTGATTTGGATATGTTCATAGCAATACAAGCAGTAAATAGAAAAGTTTACTCATACAACACTGCTTAAGTAGCCCCAGGAAGTGATATACTGTAGAACATCCATTTAAAGAAATCATCACCTTTAAGGTTGGACTTGTGCTGGCTGTTTAACTCTGGTGTGTGTCTTCACCTACAGGTCAATATACAAAGTACAAACCCTACCAAGTTTCACTGTTCACAGTATCTCACAGCAATAAAGTTCATCACCTATCATCAGTTATTGGATATTCACTTCAAGGAAGTAAGTATTTATGCTTTGGTTTTGGGCTGCCTTTTAAAAGTTTTTTTAGTTTTTTTTAACTTTATTAGCTAATTTTTTCTCATCGTATTAAATGGAATAAACTTGTAATCCTCATTTATTGTATCACTTTTCAGCCCCTTCCAGCGTGCCATCATTTAAGGTGTTTTCCATTGCTGCTACTCATGTGTACCTGTTTTGGGAGTCTATTCCCCTCTCCAAGCAGAATGGGTTGATCCTGTACTACCAAGTAGTAGTAGACAGTGGAGTAAACGGACAAAACGGTAGGCTACACAACAATAATATATTACACAGTTTTAGTAATTGGTTAAAGAAACATAGGAAACCCAAGTGATTTTTGCAAAGAACGACTATGGGATGGATTGCCATGAAATTTGCAACAGAAATTCATAGATCCCAGAGGATGTATCCTAATGACTTTCTAGATCCACTGACTTTTTATTTAGTGCCACCATGGGTTACATTTGTGGCTTGAAGTAAAATGCCTCAACAACTACTGGGTGGATTGTCATGAAATTCGGTACACACATTCATGTTCCCCTCAGGATGAGTTCTAATTACTTTGGTAAACACTTTTCGTCTAGCAGGTCAAATTTGGTTTATGACTACATACCTGCAAAACTAATTTCCATCAGCCTCAGCTGTACTTTGTTCTTAGTGCTAATTATCACATGTTAGCGTGATCTAAAATAATGAAAAACACTATACATTATACCAAAGATTCTCTATAACTAGAACTTCTAAACCAGTTCTGATTATACCTGCTAACCATCAGCATGTTAGCATTGTTATAACCTTCCATATATTTAATGACGAAATAAATATGCATAGCGGTGAACATACAAAAGAAAAAAAGAAAAATAGTAATAAGCAAATTAAACCAATAGTATACTTAGTTTGGTGTATCTCTTGTTAGTAAACCTCACTTTACACAATGTGTCTCTTCTAGTGTACAATGTGAATGCATCCTCACAGCATGAAAGTAAGACTTTTAAGCTGCTGCATCTCAGTCCAGGACAGGAGTATGAGGTGCGGATAAGAGCTGTGACTGCAGCCGGGCCTGGAGCAAATACCACTGCAAAGTTCAAAACAAAGCACCACGAAGATTTCGGTATTACATCACATCTTAATTATTTTCTTGTTGAATGTGATAAGCTTAGGATGAGCTGTATGACAAATATAAGAGTTTTTTTTTAAAGAGGTGTGATTTGATATTTCTAACAACATAATAGGTGAATTAATCATTTTACTGATTAAATCAGTTTGTCTCTCTCGTCCAATGCTCTTTTTCAGCGCTCTTAATAGCAATCGTGCTTGGAACCCTTTTTGTGGTTGTAATATGTGTTCTTCTTGCTTTTTACAGGTGAGATAATCATTTTAAACAACTTGTCTTTAAATTATGTTATATTTCTGAAGCTCTATTCTCCTATCTGTGAGTGATGTTTAGCTGTGGTACAGTTCTTTTTGTTGGTAAATGTTTGGACTATTGCACAAGAATTTTGTATAATCCATTCTCAACTAATCTTTAAAGTGATGGTTCGGAGTAATTTCACCCTAGGGTCCTTTGCACCATGACCTCGAGCCAAACCCCCCCCCAGAAGCTTTTTTCACCTGGGTCTAACATTGGGAGCGTTAGCGTAGAGTAGCGTTATCAGCTGAATAGTTTAGCGCAGGGGCTAAAGGACCCACGTTTGTATCTCGTAAATGACCCCACTAATAATGCCCGAAATGATACCAAACGTCTACACTAGGACATATAGGTTATGTACTCATAAAACGATGGATTGGAAAGTTTGTAAGTACACCAGAAGTTTATGTAAATAACACTTCTGCTCTCTGCTGCTGTTGTTGCTGCTGTAAGACGAGTGCTTAGGGCCGTCTACAAATTACAACACCGAAAAGAGATGCAACAAAAATATTTTTTAATTTAACTTTTTTTTTAGTTTAAGTAAGTGCTGTAGTATAACTAGCAGGAGACAAGTAATAATTGAGGTAAGTTTGGAGACATTATCTTATTTAATCATTAAATTAATAAATATTTTTGTTGTATCTCTTTTCGGTGTAGTAATTTGTAGACGGCCCTAAGCACTCGTCTAACTGCAGGTAGCAGCAGCAGCAACAGAGAGCAGAAGAGAAAAGGCAAGTGTTCATAAACTTCTGGTGTACTTACAAACTTTCCAATCCATCGTTTTATGAGTACATAACCTATTTGTACTAGTGTAGACGTTTGGTATCATTTCGGGCATTATTAGCGGGGTCATTTACGAGATACAAACGTGGGTTCATTAGCCCCTGCGCTAAGCTATTCAGCTGATAACGCTACTCTACGCTAACTCTCCCAATGTTAGACCCAGGTGAAAAAAGCTTCTGGGGGGGGTGTTTGGCTCGAGGTCATGGTGCAAAGGACCCTAGGGTGAAATTACTCCGAACCATCACTTTAATAACACTTGAAATACTTTTACAAGCAAAATAATTGAATTATTCAGTGATGGACAGTGTAAGGAAAAAAGGATATTAAATTCTAATCTTGTTGTCTCATAAAATGTTGATGTGAACATTGAAGTTAAGAATACATTAATATACAAATTTTTTTATCTTAAACATTGTGAGTCGATGTGATTATAAGGGGTGTTTTATGTTTGTTTGTTTTTCTTATGTCTGCCAGAGCTTGTCGAGGAGAAAACAAAGCATGTCCACTGGTGCCTCCTTTTTTCTATGACAAAGTGCCAGATGCGCGCAACAGCCACATTTTCAGACACATGAAGCACCAGGTGAGAGACTGAAATGATAGGACTTTTTTTGTCTTCTGTGAGCCTTAGTTTAATCTTGGAACAGGGTTTCCACTAACTGTTGATTGTTGATCCTGAGTAATGCCATTATTTTGCTATTCAACTGCTTATCCTGTTAACGCCTACACGTTCACTAATGTAGTCAAGTCCTAGTTTGTTACTGTGCATTACCAAAAAAAAAAAATCTTGGGTCTGTGTGTGATCTCCCTGTAGACTAATGACCCCTTGACATGGATCTGCATTCCGGTCTATGAGCCACATCCCAAGATCTCTCTGTTGGAGGTTGTGGAAATCCAGCCCTGGGCCTTTGAGTCCTCCCTGGAGAAAACCACCAACACTGACAGATTAACTAGGCCAGTGGTTGGAGATGGGTGCTTACAGATGGACTGCCAAGATGATCAGAGGGAGGAAGCTGTCACAAAGGAGTGTCATAGGACAGACCACAGATATCGAAGAGAGGAGTACAGCAAAATGGTTGACTCAGATGAGGAGAGGGATAGGGAGGAAGATGAGAACAGGGAGGATTGTTGGAGCTCAACAGAGGAAGAACAGTTAACGTCGGGTTACGAAAAGCACTTCATGCCAACTGCTTTTGAAATACTGGAAATTTGATGTTTTCACTACGTTGACTTGTAGACATTTATCTCAGATATGTGTTGTATTTATTTGTGCAGAAAATGTTCAATGTCGGAATGTGATTTTAGATGATGACGGTCTGGACATCTCTCTGCAGGACCCAGGAGGACGGAATCCGGTCATGGGACTGCTTTATCTACTAAAGCTAATGACAATCCCCCAGTTCTATCTACCCTGACTTTCACCTTTTTTATTTGTTTGTTTGATTAATTTTGTTTGGCTTTATCTCAATGATGTCTTATGTTGAGCCTTGTTGTGAGTAGCATTTTAAGAGGCAAAAATAACAGAAATGTGTCAACAAACTATTTTTTTACTGGGTGTGTAAATTGTAATTAGGGCCCGAGTGCCGACAGCGGCGAAGGCCCTATTGAAACTGAAGGAATTATTATTATTCTTTCTTTATTATTTTCCCGTCAAATGAATTGGCTTTTTGAGGGGCTTAATATATTAAAAAACTCACAAAATGTTGGCGGTCGCATCAAGTCTGGTGAAAATTTACGTATTTTAAGGGTTTTGGGAATAGGCGCACAAAAATGGCTCGCTAGCGCCCCCTAGAAAGTTAACCCTCATGCCCTCTTCGGTCATTTTTGTACATTTTTCTCAAGTTTTTTTTTCATTTTGTGATCATTTTTGCTGTGTTACTTCTTATGGCATGAAATTTTGTAGGAATCCTTCTTTTCAGTCAAATTTTTTAAATCCAGTGCTTTTTACTCTTACATGTCTTTTATACTTAAATGATTCATTTTGTACCCTCTGGACACCTTCGAGGCAAAAATGTCCACGCACACAAAAACTGTTATTAAATCATCATATATCAATATTTTTTTCTGCTTTTTTTTCATGAATCACTTAAACAACTTCTTACCTAATCAAAACCACCAAACATTCAATCATTTTCAGGATTTTAACCCTTTAAATGCCAGTTTATGTATTTGAAGTATGTCATTTTTTATAAAAAAAAACACAAAAAATGTTTTTTTTCCCATATAATGAATAATATGTAGATGGGGCTTTGGTGGTGATTAGAGGCTTGGATATGTCAAAGATAAGCAACAAAACTGATTTGATTGCATTAGTATTTTTTATGTAATTCCAGATACTCCCTCTGGACACCTTCGAGGCAAAATGGCCCCATTGACTTCCATTATAACCACATGTTTTGATCTCTCTGCTTTACAGTATAAAACCATGCATTCTGTAATGTCAGCATTTCATTTGGAAGAAAACTAGTCATATTTGACATTTTTACAGTATTTCACCAGATTCAACCATTTTGCCCTTGTAGGCCGGTGCATGAAATTATAGTTATATTATGGAGCTCTGTGTGTGTGTGTGTGTTTGTGTGTGTGTGTGTATTGTGGTGCGCCGCGTGCGCGTGCGTCTTGGATGTGTGTGTGTGTGTGTATATGTGTGTGTGTATGTGTGTTTGTGTGTGTGTGTCTGTGTATATATGTATATTTGTGTGTGTGTGGGTGGGTGTGTGTGTGTGTATGCGTGTGTTTGGTATTGTGCGTGTGTGTGTGTGTATGTATGCGTGTGTGTGTGTGTGTGTGTGTGTGTGTGTGTGTGTGTGTGTGTGTGTGTGTGTGCGTGCGTGCATGCATGTATGCATGTCTGTGTGTGAGAGAGAGTTTGTGTAAATCTGTAAACAAATAATGATAATTTTAGTGGTGAAAAAGCGCACCTTACTTTTGCCAGTTATATTATGGAGCCGTGTGTGTGTGTGTGTGTGTGTGTGTGTGTGTGTGTGTGTGTGTGTGTGTGTGTGCATGCATGAGTGTCTGTGTGTGAGAGAGAGTTTGTGTAAATCTGGGTGAAAAAAGGGCTTCTTCTGAAGGATGCATTTCATGTGTCTTTGAAGACATGCTTGAATAAAAACATTGTCTCCTGCTTTAGTTGTAAACAAAAACAACTATTAGTGTGTTTATGCACCTGGCTCTAGAGAAGGAGAAAGACCTGGAGCAAAGAGAAGGAGCCTTTATCTTCCAGCCAACTGCAGGACTCATCTGAAGATGACACAAGTTTCTGGAGTCTGACAAAATGGTCACTGGTGTCCTCCAACTCTGTGAGTGCCTCTAACCCTTCCTCTGAAAGTGGAGAGGACACTGAAGATCCTGTCCATCCTAACATTGAATGGACAGTGAAGAATTGGCAAGTCTGGTCTCCATCTAATACTGAGACGCTGCGCAACATTCAAGCACCGACCGGCATGATGTCAGAGCCCACGAGATCCCATATCAAGAATCCATGATGTGGCATCCTCTTTCGACCTTTTCTTCACTCTTGACTTGATCCAGCTGATTCAGGAAATGACAAACCTACACGGGAGGTGTTCAATCTCAGGATGGAGTGATGTGGATGCTCAAGAGATTTTAACATACATGGGACATCACACTTGGCTGGTGTGTACCGGTCCAAAGGGGAATCCACCCGGAGCCTGTGGGATGTCCATAGTGGGAGACCAGTCTTCAGGGCCACCATGTCCCAAACACACACACACACACACACACACACACACACACACACACACACACACACACACACACACACATACACACACACAGAGCTCCATAATATAACTATAATTTCATGCATCGGCGTACAAGGGCAAAATGGTTGAATCTGGTGAAATACTGTAAAAATGTCAAATATGACTAGTTTTCTTCCAAATGAAATGCTGACATTACAGAATGCATGGTTTTATACTGTAAAGGCAGAGAGATCAAAACATGTGGTTATAATGGAAGTCAATGGGGCCATTTTTGCCTCGAAGGTGTCCAGAGGGAGTATCTGGAATTACATAAGAAATACTAATGCAATCAAATAAGTTTTGTTGCTTATCTTTGACATATCCAAGCCTCTAATCCCCACCAAAGCCCCATTCCCCTATGATTTATTTTATGGAAAATAATTAATGTTTTGTTGGGTTTTTCATAAATAATTGTTACTTCAAAGATTTAAAACTGGCATTTAAAGGGTTAAAATCCAGAAAATGATTAAATGTTTGGTAGTTTTGAGCAATTTAGAAGTTGTTTAAGTGATTTATGAAAAAAAAGCAGAAAAAAATATTGATATATGATGATTTAATAACAGTTTTTTGGACATGTACATTTTTGCCTCGAAGGTGTCGAAAGGGAGTATCTGGAACTATGTAAAAAATACTAATGCAATCAAATTAATTTTGTTGCTTATCTTTGACATATCCAAGCCTCTAATCCCCACCAAAGCCAAATCTAGATATTATTCATTATATGGAAAAAAAATAATTTTTGTGTTTTTTGTAATAAAAAATGAAATACTTCAAATACATAAACTGGCATTTAAAGGGTTAAAATCCTGAAAATGATTGAATGTTTGGTAGTTTTGATTAGGTTACAAGTTGTTTAAGTGATTTATGAAAAAAAAGCAGAAAAAAATATTGATAAATGATGATTTAATAACAGTTTTTGTGTGCGTGGACATTTTTGCCTCGAAGGTGTCGAGAGTAAGTTTTTTTAAGGAGGGCATGAGGGTTAAGAAAATTGAGCCCTTGCAGTGCGTTTAACGTAGACTCAAGAAACTTGGTACACATATGTAACATGTCAAGATGTACAAAAAACTTCATTAGAGCCATACCCTAAACCCAACAGGAAGTCCGGCATTTTGATTTCAAAGTTCGAAATTAGTGGGATTTTGGCCATTTCCACATGTCGTACTTTAACGAACTCCTCCTAGAGATTTCATCCGATCAACTTCAAACTCGGTTTGTGCCATCTTAAGATGTTAAAGATGAAAAGTTGTTAAAAGAAAAACTTTTCGTCATAGGGCGTGGCCGTGGTGGGGCGGCCATTTTGTGCGTTTCGCCGCCGAAACAGGAAGTGGGTGTAACTCGAGTGTACGTTGTCCGATTACCTCGAAACTTTTCAGGATTCATAAGAGTCCAACCCTGAGGACAAATAAAGGCCGATATTTACTTAAAGTCATAGCGCCCCCTAGTGGCAACAGGAAGTAGGCCTAAAAGTCAAGGTGCTATACTTTTACGAACTCCTCCTACAGATTTCATCCGATGGACTTCAAACTTGGTCTGTACCATCACAACACCTTAACGATGAAAAGTTATTAAAAGAAAAACTTTTCGTCAGACGGTGTGGGTGTGGCGTGGCGGCCATTTTGAGTGTTTAGAGATGAACAAAGAAGTTGTTATAACTTGAGTGTACGTTGTCGTATCTGCCCGAAATTTCTCAAGATTGACAAGGGTCCATGCCTACAGGCCAAAATTGACTTTTGGTCATAGCGCCCCCCCCCTGGCCACAGGAAATGCACCTTATATGACAAACATCATCCGATTTGCATGAAACTTAGAATGTGTGGTCTACGTGTGATACTGAGCTGCCCCCTATAATATGACCACGCCCACTTACTCAGGCCACGCCCCCTTTCATAACATTTGAACCGTTTAAGGTATACCCTTGTGTGAGGTATCATTGAACTCAGCAGAGACTTCCTTCTTCATTGGTGATGGTTTGACCCGCCCCCTATGCATTAGCCACGCCCCTTTTCACAGCTAATAAACCATATGACGTAGAGTCTTGTGTGAGGTATCGTTGAACTCGGCGGGGAGTTCCCTTTTCATTGGTGACGATTTGCTGCGTCTGAGTGCCGCGCGAATGCACGGTCGCAAGGAGCGGCGTCCGCCGGTAACCCCGACACACATAGAGGCGCGAGGGCTCGTCCATCGCTGCTCGCAGCTTTAATTTTTTTTAAATCTACACATTGATCCAATCTGGAGCCTCAATATAAAGTATGTCAGAGATTATTTGTCACTGACATTGACAGCAGCTGCACATATACATAATCATATGTGTAAGTATTTCATATGTTTGTATGTTGGAATAATATAATGTAAGTATAATACAGACATGTAGAGGCAAAAACTGACTTCCAGATGCACTATGAATGTGTACAGAAAAGCCCATATAACCTATTAAAGCTAGAAGAATTGTTGCTATTTTGAACCCACTGAATGTAAATGTTGACATATCAGGTGCTATTTCATGTTATTATTTCCCTATATAGACAAATTATCCACATCCCTAATTTTTTGTTTACAAAAAAACCTACCATACCGTAAACTTTATACTTTATACGTAAAATGTCCATTAGACATACGTGCAACTGTCATATGTGATTGCATAACAATTTTAATTTAAAGGGTCTGGCTGCAGAGTTTCTAACTCACTAATTTACAGTAGTTCACTTTAGTGACAACACAGCCATTCTAGTAGAATATGGTACAATATGTAACAGCACAGTTCCCATACAGTCATCTCACAGCCATAATAAAGTATTACACCTAATAATAAAACACATGAAGCCACAATATACAACACTATCACCTTATCCAACAGCATGACACAAACCACACCAGTATCGGATGGTGAACGTGCATATTGAATAATTTACTAAATAAACAGTGTTGAAGTGTTGAATTTATAAGATACACTCTTATAAAAGATCTGCTGCACATCCTTCCCAGTAATAAAAATGACATGAATGATCATTTGAAATGCAAACAAAATGCAGAGTCGAGGACATTTCATATTAATTTATTTTGATGACATTACTGATCACAATATCATGATCAAAACCCCATCCACATCATAATTCTATTTTTTTTATTTAGTATTTTCAGGACAATGCACATTGATGAACATGTACAGCAGTACACCTAAAAATACCAGATTGTAGCCCTGGGGCTAATTTCCATCTGTAGTGCATTTGGCAGGTTGAAGTTACAATAAAAAATGACAAAAGATATACAATAGTAACGTTTGCTATATAAAACAAGGACTAACAGAAATAAAGAAGATGAAAAACAGGACAATTCATTAGTAGGTGTTAAAACGGAGACACAATTCATTAGTATGCTCTACTGGGCTAATACAGTACAGCATACAAAGGTGGTTACACGTTTGGTTAGCTCTAAGCCACAACTTGGCTTTTAAAGTTGGCCAAAGTGGGACTTCTATGATTCATAAATATATACAATTAATGTAACATAATTTAATCTCATTTAATTGGTTGTTTGTAGGCCCACTTTATTTGTGTATAATGTTTTGTGCCTAATCATTAACTACTATATTAAAAGTGTGGAAAAAACCAAAGGGGCTTCTGTAATCTCGCGTAGTTAGCGAAATGTGTACTGAACGGAAGCCGCCATAGGACAATTTCAGTCGGCGTGCTCTTTTGAACAAGAAGAACCGCTACGAAGCACGGGAGGAGAGCGGCCCAGTACGATAATTCAACGTCCAAGTCAATATTGTAGGTACAGTATCAGTATCTAGGCTTGTACTTTGACAAAACGTTTTATACATATATTACGTCGATCAGACCGCCTCATCGAGTAAGGTGTTCTGATAAAGCGATAATTAAAGCAAGTGTCCGTTATATAGCATTAAGCCTGGCTAGTATCATTAGCTAGCGTTGCCAAGCAGAAACTGCTTAGCGGCTAGCTAAGTGAGCTTGCAAAACGTGTTCACCAAGTTTGTACCTGTTACTGGTTGCTAACGATATGTTAACCGCGATGCCTTACGTGACCATTCAGATGTTATCTTATTCTAAAAGGATAAGTTGGTACAGAGATGTATTTGGATAGCAAATGGCGGCATTTGTCTATTTTAATGCGGGGCACATTGTGACTAAGGTTAACATTACGCCGCCTGGAGCTGCCCTGTCGACCAGGCCCGAACAAGAAGGGCAACTTTGGTAGCATCGATCAACTGTGTATAGGCATCTCAAATGGTGCATAACCAACCGATAAGATAATCGATAATGGACGTTACAGTGAGCGTAAAATAACCAGCCCAGTCAAATGTAACGTTAGTTGATGTAGATAGCTAAACCAGACGGACTGCTAGCTAGGAGGAAGCGGACATGGCGGCCCTGCTACATAGCTTATAAGCTAGCTATATAACGTTAACTTATTCCCCGACGACTCTTATCACTCTGACCAACCACAATGAACACGACCCATCGCGTAAATCGCGAGACTCGTGCCCACGTGTTGTACTAATTTGAACGAGAAATATTGAGACATAAAGAGTTTCTGTAATTTAGCTAGACCGACGGACCGGGTGGCATGGGGGTGGGGGTAGGATTATCTTGGAACGGCTAAGCCGGGTCACAGAGATTTTAGCAGGACGTGTTGTCTAATGTCCTAGTTTTTTGTGCCGCAAGCTGAATTACAATTTTAGATGTTGGTCTTGCTGTCCATCCGAGGCCAACCGCGGCTGCATATATATATATATATATATATATATATATATATATATACACTAGCCCTTACCTTATCTGTAGTGAGCCACTGTCCGCTTCGAACTTACACCATGTGCATACATCGTTTGCCACACTAAGTAAGAAGCTAACACTAAGTAATGTCTGTAGAGGTTTATATAACTTCTCAGATTATTAAGCAGGGGCTCTTTTTAGTAGTGTATTGCCATGATTGGAAAAAAAGGATCAGCATAGGACCATCAAATGATTTGGACACACAATGATTACTGAAGCTATCTTAGACTTTGAATTACATCATATGATACAAGGTAAGTTTAATGCACTTTTTGGGTATACAGTCTGGAGGTAGAGAAGTTCTGCAGACTCGTTTGAAAAGTCTGATTTACGTTATTAATCATTACAGTGTAAGCATACTTAACTGCATGCAGTGGAGCTTTCTCATTATGTTCTGTACATTGTGTCCTTTTACATTGCGTTCTTGACCATACATGTGGACTTTGGAGATGATGCATCAAAAAACTTCTGACTGCCATTGATGGTGTTTGTATTCATACTGTCTGATCCAAAGACCACTTACTAACCTATTTCTCTTTACTTGTACTTTGTAATATATGTACATTATAAGAATTCACTGGAAAACATGTATGGAATGAAGTTAATGTTAATTAATTTTGTACTGCTTTTTCAGGATGGAGTGGCAGCCAGATGAGCAGGGACTTCAGCAGGTCCTCCAGCTGCTCAAAGACTCACAGTCGCCCAACACAGTCACGCAGAGAGCAGTCCAACAAGTATCCTACTACAGTGCAATCTGAGGGTGTTTACTGTAGTTGCCTGGAGTGGAGGGGGTGGGCAGTTGCATAGGTTTAAAGTATTGATGAGTCCATGTACAAAATTGTGTCATTCTTTATTTTTAACATGTTACTTAGCATAGAGATTAAAGGTTAGTTGCTTAATTTCGATGCTCAAAGTAAAATGGTCCTGAACTATCATGCTAGAAACTTGAACAACTCAACCAATTCCCCGACTTCAACAACTATCTCATCTTTGTTCTCACGCGACTCAAAACTGAAGGTGAGCCATATGTGTGTTTCCTCTTTCATCAATTTAAACCACCAAAATAAATGCACAGGCCTGAAAATATGTTGAGTGAATGTCTTTGGTCATAGTTGACACATGACCTTATCGGGGGGAAAAATGAACCCAATCAGTTCCACGCAGTGAAAAGAAAAAAAATCTTGAGTTCAGGTAGAACTCAAAACTGGTCTCTGAACAGGAAAAGGTTGGATTGATACATCTATACTGGTTATCGGGATACATTTATATTGTCTTGTCAGCTTATTTGTAACTTTCTTCCTCTCCTCAGACGAGCCGACTCGCTCTCTGAGCGGTCTGATACTGAAGAACAATGTTAAGGCCCACTACCAGAATTTCCCCCCAACTGTTGCTGACTTCATCAAGCAGGAATGTCTCAACAACATCGGTGACCCCTCACCGCTCATTCGTGCCACTATTGGTGAGTTTGTGCGTTTTGTGGGCATTGTATTGGCATGTGGTGTTCATTTATTTTGTGGGCTAGCTTCCTTCCACACACCCAATACACAAGCTCCTCTGCCTGCTTTCCTTCCGTTACCCTCTGGAGATGATGCATAAAAACATTAAACACCTGAGTGCCCATGAAGGTATTTGTATTCATACTATCTGATCCAGAGCTGCTACAAGTACAGCTGCTACAAAGGCAACTGCTCATGGTCCCGTTAATTATAAATCACTATCTGACGTATGGTATCTTCTGCTTCTCTCTTGCTCCTCTAGGCATCCTGATCACTACTATTGCCTCCAAGGGAGAGCTACAAACATGGCCTGAGCTGCTGCCCCAGCTCTGCAACTTGCTCAATTCCGATGACTACAACACCTGCGAGGTCTGCACTTACCCTGCTCTGCACTTGTTCTTTTTTTACATGCCATAAAACTTTTTGTCACTTTTCTTTAAAGCCTTACACACTCACACAGCTCTTTTCTTGATTAAACCTTTGCTCAGGTTATAGTTATGTATAGCTACACTGGGAATTACATAAGGCCACCAAACATCATAAAATGAATGTGTCTAGCAGATGCAACAAAGCTAACAGGAGAGTGAGGGAGATGTCAATCAAGCATAGTGTGTACATGCATCCCGAGAAGAGGACTAATCAGGCAAAATAAGTAAACACCTGTGTGGGTGAACCATGAGTGTGCAGATCTTAAGGGAAGGGGGCTTTTGCATCTGACTACGCTTGACGGCACGTTTTGCTCAGTTGAAAAATGTAGGAGTGACTTACATAAGGTAACTGCTGTTACTGTTGTAGCTAATTTGTACAATGATACAGGAGTGTTATGAATACAAAACATTACAAAATGTAATGTTTTCTATTTTGAAATATTGATGAATAAATCGTCAGTGATGTTGAATAGCCAATAGGCCTACAGTAGTGTAACAGACTGCCCCTACAGTTCAGCGGGTGTGAACCGCAGATTGTTGCAAATGTAACCATCATAGTTAGAGATGCACCGATAGACCGGCCGGTGACCGGAATTGGCCGGTTTTCACGTGCTCGGCCATGACCGGCAGGTCAGTCTGACGTATGCCGATTTCATGCCAACAATTAACTGACAACATAAGTTATACAAGTTACAGTTCTCAAGGACACACGCAACAACAGTCTTTTTCCCTTTCTCTCAACTTTTCCGCTGTGTGCCACACGTACCCGCTCGCGGTGTGAAGCGCGTACCCGCGCTATTCTCGCACATGTAGAGAACCTTGTGAATTAACCTGCAACGTGTCAGCTGTTTAGAAATTCTTCAGCGTGTGTGCGGAAGATAACAAGTTTGCAATATGCAACACCTGCAAGGAAAAGGTAGGGCGTGGAGGGACGACACCAAAAAACAAAATCGCATATTTTTTGTTGGATATTGATGTGAAAAGAAGGAAATGGTTGTGTGAATTTCCCACACCAGGAGTAATTTATATAGTTCTATTTTATAGTGATCCATTATCTGTTCAAAACATGTTCTGTGCAAAATGTTTATTAAAGAAAAGATAAAAAATAAACATTTGTGTGCTGTAAAGTGGTTAGAAAAAAATGGAATTGGCTAAAATCGGTATCGGCTGACCTAACTCAAAGAAAATCGGAATCTGCCTAGAAAGTTGTAATCGGTGCATCTCTAATCATAGATCATCATCGTGTGAAATAGTTTAACTGCTGCTGTTACGTGAACGGGGCTCAGCAGCGAGGCGGAGCAAGACGACGTCTCTGCATATTCAGGGAGTCGGGGCTTTAGCAATGTTGCTAAAGCACTCCAGAACTTTGAGTTTCATGCGTAGGCTACTCCCAAATCAGGTGTTAAAATGAACTCTACCAAAACACCGGGAAAAGTATTTAACTTGGAGTGTGTAGAACAATCAATGGCATTAATTAATCTGCACAGAGGAGTTGGGTCTGTTGTGTTTGAGAGAGATGGAGACCTGTGTGTGTGTGTGTGTGTGTGTGTGTGTGTGTGAGTGTAGGGATCAGTCGGATCAGATTTTTTTTGGATGGACACTGTATGTAACATTGGGAAGCTAATTATTTTTACAAATGCAATTTGGGAGAGCAGCAGTCCTCTTGACAGGCTGAGTATCATCAACATGGAGTTGTCTTGCATCTGGACATGATGAAAAACCCAGCTCATTGATTTACAATGATACCTATTGTTCCTATATTTTCTGATCCAGATTTGTCAAGGCTCTGTGCTAGGCTGTTGCCTAATAGTGACATTTTTCTCTCCATCTCTATTCACTTGAAAAATAAAAAAAGCTCACACATCCAAGTCTCATACACATACTTTTTCACGGTTGCGTGTTTGACATAGAAAATACCCATCGTGAGAAAATCTATTGACTTGAGAAATGTTTTGCACTTGTGACTACAATGGATTTTTTAAATATTCAGATGGAAAGCCAGTACAGTGCACTCAGTACTTTTTGCTACAGTTTTATTTTCTGATGCAGTCTCACTCTCTCCTCTGTGTCCCTGTACGTTTGCGCTTGATTTGACAGCCTCTCTGTGTATGTCCGTGTCTCAGGGCTCGTTTGGAGCACTGCAGAAGATCTGCGAGGACTCCTCGGAGCTGCTGGACAGCGAAGCTCTGAACAGGCCTCTCAACATTATGATACCAAAATTCCTCCAGTTCTTCAAGCACTGCAGCCCCAAGATTAGGTACAGGAGAGAAAGGGACTCATTCTTATTGTCATTCTCATCTGGGCGTGATGCATAATAACATCTGACTGACAATGAAGGTGTTCGTATTCATACTGTCTGATCCAGATATTCTGACCTTACTGTCACTTCACCCCTCACACTAACGTACGACTCAAGAGTTACATTATTGCCAGTAGGATTCCATTTGAAATGTTCTTCTCAATGCAATATTTTTCTTAATTTTGTGGCCAAAAATCACATTAATTCTAGTTTTATGCTCCCACTGTCAAGTGTTTTAGCAAAACAAGGTAGGACTAGGCCAAATGTTGCTTTTGGTATAGGTTTATTAAACTGACACATTATGCATTTTCATCACTAACCTACCACTGGCTTTATCAATTTTCCCTGTGGGTCGCTGCAGGTCCCATGCCATCGCCTGTGTGAACCAGTTCATCATTGGCCGAGCCCAGGCCCTAATGGACAACATTGACACCTTCATAGAGGTGAGCTGTGTATTTTTGAACACGGAGGAAAATAAGACTATTGCTTTGTTTTGTGTTGAATAGCAGACGGGAGAAAGTTTGTCATTTCCCTCTTTTTTTTTTTTTTTTTTTTTTTTTTAAATGTCTGTGTTGTTATTTCTCCTCTCCCCTAATAGAGCCTGTTTGCGCTGGCAGCAGATGAGGACTCTGAGGTTCGAAAGAACGTGTGCCGAGCCCTGGTCATGTTACTGGAGGTCCGCATCGACCGCCTCATCCCCCACATGCACAGCATCATCCAGGTAAGCTGTAGCTGTAGACCTCTTGAATGCAATTTAGATTTGGGAGAACATTTAGACCAGGTTCGTAGTTCACTCCACTTAGAATTAAGTGGATTTTTAAGTCTGTCTTGCATCTGGACATGATGAAAAACCCAGCTCATTGATTTAAAATGATACCTATTGTTCCTATATTTTCTGATCCAGGTTTTTCAAGGCTCTGTGCTATGCTGTTGCCTAATAGTGGCATTATTCTCATTATTAATGTCTGTTCATTTTTTTTATGTGTCAGCTGACACTTCCGAGTCTCAAGCACATACTTTTAATCTAATCTCCTGCAGTACATGCTGCAGAGGACCCAGGACCCAGATGAGAACGTGGCTCTGGAAGCGTGCGAGTTTTGGCTGACTTTAGCGGAGCAACCCATCTGTAAGGAGATGCTGTCTGGACACCTGGCGCAGTGAGTAGCATATTAACCACTGTTGATGTAATGCGTGTGCTGTGATGATAATGCCAGATGCCATGAAATATCAGCACAAGCCTCTGTCAATATGTTATATGCCTGTGTTTTCAAATAGATTGGTTTTCACAATACAAATTAAGCTGGTTATTATACCTTTTCTAGGTTTTTACTAAACACTCAATTATTTGATCATTTAAAGAATTAACCACTTATCAGCTTGTACATGAGATCAGCTGTTTTAACCAAGCAAATCTTTCCCCCTTCATATAGACTGACACCTATCTTGGTAAATGGGATGAAGTATTCAGAGATCGACATCATACTATTAAAAGTAAGCTCTCTCGGACTTGTACTGTTTTTATACAATACCTTCTTATACAGCAATATGTCCTTAGATTGTGAATTGATAATTTTTGTTCATAGTCTTCAATGTTACAAAAACAATTATTAAAGAAGTGTTTATGGTTTAGGGGATCTAATGATCTAACCTATTAATATAATAATTATGTGTTCATTAGTGTATAACCACCTAAAACTTTGAATTTCTCCATGTTGTTCGTACAGTAGCCCAGAACGTACACACCAAACACTGGCTCTAGAGACGGCCTTTCACGTTTTTACGTGAAGGCCACCATAGATTCTCCTACGCACTTGGAAAGGGAGGGGTGAGGGAAGGGGTATTGAGTTGGTTGCAATCTGCAACCTCACCGCTAGATGCCACTAAATCCTACACAATGGTCCTTAAATTGATACTGTATGAGACATTGGGAATCTAATTATTTTTTACCATCATTTGGGAGAGCAGTAGTCCTCTTGACAGGCAGTATCGTCGACATGGATTTGGACTTTTAAGTCCGTCTTGCATCTGGACATGATGAAAAACCCAGCTCATTGATTTACAATGATACCTATAGTTCCTATATTTTCTGATCCAGATTTGTCAAGACTCTGTGCTAGGCTGTTGCTCAATAGTGGTATTTTTCCTCTCCGTCTCTATTCTTTTTCACACTTCTGAGTATACCCATTGTGAAAAAGACCGGTTGACTGATAAAAGTTTTTCATTTGTGACTAAAATGAATAAATCCTTACTAAATATCCCAAACAATGACCGCAAAAGGTGCATTCAAAATTACAGCTAATAACACAGGAGAAAGATGCTTATTTAGAACAGGTCCTGGGGCTGTTTTTTAAATAAATAAATAAAGTGTCTAAAAGTACATATTACAATGCAGCTGAAGTAAAATTTGTTTGTCCAGGGCGATGTGGAGGAGGACGAGGCAGTACCGGATAGCGATCAGGACATTAAGCCCCGTTTCCACAAGTCGCGCACGGTCACTTTGCAGCATGAAGGAGGAGGGGAGGGGGAGGAGGGGGAGGACATTGAAGATGACGATGACGATGATGATGACACACTGTCAGATTGGAACCTGCGTAAGTGATGAAGAAATGCAGTTACAGAGACTTGTTTGAATAGGAATTCTTATGATATGCTATTGTACATGTAGCCAGTTTGGCTCTGAATCCATCTTATGTCCTTTGCATATCATCTCCACTTTCTGCAGGTTGTACAATAATTTTAATAAAAGTAGAGGTATTAACAACCCAAATGTAGCATACTCAGTTTAGACAACTAAAACGTCTTCTGTCAAGTCACCTGTAACACAAAGGACCAACAGAATGATTGTAAGTGGGTTTTTCTTTTGGATGTAGGAAAGTGTTCAGCTGCAGCCCTGGACGTGCTGGCCAACGTGTTTCGTGACGAGCTGCTGCCCCACCTCCTACCGCTCCTGAAAGGCCTGCTCTTCCACCCCGACTGGGTCATCAAGGAGTCTGGCATCCTGGTTTTGGGGGCAATAGCTGAGGGTAAGACTTGCAGGACTAGATTTCTCAGATTTGTCATCGGAGATCCAAAAAGTTAGCTGTATCTAATCCTTATTGTAAATGTCTGACTGCTTCTAAAAGCTGAGTAACATGTACGTTTTAGATGATTTCTGTTCATAATGTTAAATGTTTTCAAGCATTTAAATAATGGTATTACCCCTTTCACACAGAGGGCTCAACTAGGGGTTTACTTTGTGTTTGAAAGTCAGTCAAATGTTAGTTTGTCCCGGGACCTCCTGCAGATAAAGTCAGATGCTGCACATGCCGTGATTTCTTACTCTATCATTCATTTCCCAACGTATTGCTTTTATTTTTATGCATTTCTGTTGAACACCGCTTTCATTTACAGAACAGATTGGTATTTAATCAGTAACTAGACACATGTCTCCTTCAGCCATCTCGCTACTTCCTTCTTTGCATAAAACAACCTGTCAAGGTTTTACAAAACACTTCAACATAAGATTTTCATGACCTGGTCATCATATGATAAAATGTATGCTCTGTGGAGGGGCACACTCCTTAATACACATCAACTGACCCTTGTTATTTGTGTGAGAGGTATGTGAAGCATTAGGAGTTATTTTTTCAAACATAATTTGGGAGAGCAGCAGTCCTCTTGACAGGCAGAGTCTCTTTTTGATATGGAGTTGCATCTGGACATGATGAAAAACCCAGCTCATTGATTTACAATGATACCTATAGTTCCTATATTTTCTGATCCAGATTTGCACAAATCCCTACCTATGCCAGAACAAATGTCTCTCCACCTTTGGAATAATAGACTAGAGTGAAGCCAGAGGCTCAGGACAAATGTTGCCAGACGGTGCTGAGAGGCCATAATAAGTCATCTGGAGTGACCACTACATATTCCACTGACCCAGTTAAAATCTACTGATAGGATATATAGGCCTTTTTTGGTTAAATTAAGCAAACACTGCTTTATCTAAAGCCTGTCCACACATACGGACTCAAGTGTTAAGTACATCTGATGTAAGAACAACTCAAAGCTTCCAACAGTCGCTCTCATTCTAGTTGTCCTCGAAGTACTAGTTTGTACAATGTGTTGCTGTGGGAAGGAAGGGACTTTAAAGGGGAAATCTGTTGTTTATTACAACTTATTTATTTCACTAATTATTCGCTCCTCTCTCCATGCCTCAGGTTGCATGCAGGGCATGGTGCCCTATCTACCGGAGCTGATCCCCCACCTTATCCAGTGTCTCTGTGACAAAAAGGCCCTGGTGCGCTCCATTGCCTGCTGGACCCTGAGTCGCTATGCGCATTGGGTGGTCTCCCAGCCCCCTGACTCCTACCTCAAACCCCTTATGACAGAGCTTCTTAAACGCATCCTGGACGGCAACAAGAGGGTGCAAGAGGCCGCTTGCAGGTGAGCAGCTTCACACTTCTCTTCTCCTTCGTACGTGGATATGATGAAAATCCCAGCTCATTGATTAACAATGATACACTTTGTTCCCATATTGCATTTCTGATCCTCATGCCGCATGTATCATTCTTAGACTGGCAGAACTATACCTGAAAATAAATATTGACTTGTCCATCTTGGGTTTTCTCTCAGTGCGTTTGCTACCCTAGAAGAGGAGGCGTGCACAGAGCTGGTGCCCTACCTGAGCTTTATCCTGGACACACTGGTGTTTGCCTTTGGGAAGTACCAGCACAAAAATCTCCTCATTCTCTACGATGCCATAGGAACTCTAGCAGACTCAGTGGGTCACCACCTCAATCAGCCTGTAAGTGTCTGTGAATTTTAGACCTGCACTCATTTGTTTTGCACTTCGGATTAAACAAACAAGATACAAAACTGAGTACTTTTTTTTTTTTTTTTTTTCTTCTTCTTTTTTGTGTTCTTGTTACTGCTAGACAGAGCTGTTTTCAGCCTTTATGCTAAGCTAACTGCTAGTTGTAGCTTTATAGTGAACAGACAGATGTGGAGTGGTATTGCTTCGCATCTGACTGCAGGAAAAAGCTAAAAGATTGACATTGTGTATAAAACTTCTATCATGTCTTACTCAAATACTTTAAATGGAAAGGGAAACTCTGATCATACCAATTTATATTGTTCCTCAGGAGTACATTCAGAAGTTGATGCCCCCCCTTATTGCCAAGTGGAACGAGCTGAAAGATGAAGACAAGGATCTCTTCCCACTACTAGAGGTGAGAAGTTGATTTTTAAAGCAATACTTGCATTAAAGTTGATTTTTATTCAATTGGCCACATTTTTCTGACACACTGACCCATGTTTGGTTCAGATTACATTTGAGCTTTTTACATAACTGCTCTTTCACACTGAAAATTCACAGAACATTATCGTTGCATTGTAGAGTGTCAATTGCCATAAAACAATGAATTAATAAAGTTGTTTGACTGCATATGCCTCAGACAACACATTTTGCATATGTTTCTTTCAGTGTCTGTCGTCTGTAGCAACCGCCCTGCAGAGTGGGTTTCTGCCTTACTGTGAGCCTGTCTATCAGCGCTGTGTCACGCTAGTCCAGAAGACACTAGCTCAGGCTATGGTGAGAATGCAAAGTAAATGAATGTGTTGTGGATTTAGTGGTCTATTTTCATAGGTACAGAAGAGACCATGATACTGAATCTGCCTTGTCTGTACAGATGTACAACCAGCATCCAGACCAGTACGAGGCTCCTGACAAGGATTTTATGATTGTGGCCTTGGATCTGCTGAGCGGCCTGGCTGAGGGTTTGGGGGGTCATGTGGAACAGCTAGTGGCCCGCTCGAACATCATGACCCTGCTTTTCCAGTGCATGCAGGTATGAGGCAGTGTGTTTAGTAGTTATACTGCATATTTTTAGAGATGTGGGGAAAATAATTACAGTACTATTTCTTTTGAACCTGGACATATTCATAAGTATAACACTAAAGTGTCTGGTTTGTGTTGCAGGATACTATGCCTGAGGTGAGGCAAAGCTCCTTCGCTCTTCTGGGTGATCTAACCAAGGCATGTTTCCTCCATGTTAAGCCCTGCATTGGTGAGTGTGCTTTATAAGAGCTCTGACTAATCTCCACCACATGTAGATTGAATTACATCACCTGTCCTCTAACATCTGGTTAGCACCCCGCATTGATTGTGTGTGTGTGTGTGTGTGTGTGTGTGTGTGTGTGTGTGTGTGTGTGTGTGTGTGTGTGTCAGTGATTGGATGTCACTTTTGTTTGTATTGTAACCATTGTGTGTCCATGTACTCTCTCTCAGCTGAGTTCATGCCCATCCTGGGGCTCAACCTGAACCCAGAGTTTATCTCAGTGTGTAACAATGCCACCTGGGCCATTGGAGAGATCTCGATGCAAATGGGTGAGTGGGGGAGAAAGCAGGTCACACTTATTGTTGATGCTTGTTTTTTATTTTATTTTATTTTTTTACAAATGCTTGCGTTGACTGAAAACAAGTGCCCAGTATCTGGATATGATGAAACACCCAGCTCATTGACACAAAATGATACATTTTGTTCCTAATATTTTCTGATCCAAATATGGCACACCTAATGTTGCAGTAGGTGGCACAGTTCAGTGTTTGCTATCTTGAATCTGCAGGATTACATACGTGCAAGCTTGTGTGTGACGAGCGCAAACAGATCTGCAGGTCTGTGCAAACAGCACCGCCTTTGTCTTCCCTCTTTGGCATTAATTGTTCTTGGAGTTTGAAGAATTTTTCATAGTTATCCATTCATTACCTATCAGAACAGGTCGAACAATGTCTATAGATGTAGGCGTGTAGTTAGGATTTTGGCAAACTTTGCCTGATTGTATAAGTGGGTCATGCAGTGTGCTTTTCCAGTTTTCTCTGCCGTAACACTTCTGCCATGAAATGGCGTAGCACTGAAAAGCAACAGTAGGCTAATTCACGAGGGTGCTATTTTATGTGTGAGCTTATATTGCGCATCTGTTTGTATGTTAGGTTATTACTGTCGCTCTGTTGAAGGCAAACGTCCCACTGTACTGTCGTTACGCAGATCACGGACATCTGACTGACTTTACTGCATCGTACTTAAGTGAAAGTAGGTCAAGTTGTAAAACCTACCAGCAGGGCACCATTTACAGAGGGGATTTAAATGTATGTCTAATCGTTTCTATGTTAACTGTTGGCCCATAGTAGAAAACAATATTTATGTAAAGAGATATGAGCTACTGTCCCCGACGACGATATCATCATCCATCACGATGTTTTACTGTAAACATTGTCAACTGCCAATTTAGGGGACATCGCCCAACCCTATTTTGGACCAACCACTAAATTAACAAATGAGATTTTTCTTTTAGAGATGTTGAGACTCTCCTTTCTTTTTGTGCAAATTGCTATACTAACTACTACTACTACTACTACTACTACTACTACTAAGGCTATACAATTATTTGATAGTCATTCCTGTGTTGATGTCTTTGCATCAACACTTTGCCTTTGATGCCTTTTGAATTTGCAGACATCTTTGTAACCATGATGGCAGCTGTTGTAAGGATTCATCCTGTAATACATTGGACGTTTAGGGTTCTGGTTACAGAAATCTCATAATGAACAGAATGTTGCTCACGCTGCAACAGCAATCAATACATAAAACCCCTATATTAAAAAAAAAAACGTCAGTGCCTGGACCACTACGTATAAGCATTTAATTTGCGTTTTTGAGTAATATATTTAAACTGTGTTAACATTTTTCTAGGTGCAGAGATGCAGCCATATGTGGGAATGGTCCTGCCCCACCTAGTTGAGATCATCAATAGACCCAACACACCAAAGACTCTGCTGGAAAACACAGGTACATACACGGCGTATAGGTTGGGACATGCGTTTCAAACGTTGGGAAGTGTCTTGGGAGTTAATGTGAATGTTTTTTTTTTTTTGTCTCCCTGTGTGCAGCAATTACGATTGGCAGACTGGGTTATGTGTGTCCCCAGGAGGTGGCACCACAGCTGCAGCAATTCATTAGACCATGGTGAGATAAAAAAAAAAACAATTTCATCAGTTTAAATTTTTTTTGTTGGTAGAAAAAATATGCGGTGTGTCATAAATTCAATTTTCGCTCATCATAAAGACCCGCAGCAACCAAATTGAAGAATTAATACATTCCACCTTCGTCTCATCATGTTACCTCTTCCCAGGTGCACATCATTGAGGAACATCCGAGATAACGAGGAGAAAGACTCGGCCTTCAGGGGAATCTGTGTGATGATTGGCGTCAACCCTGCAGGAGTGGTGCAGGTGAGGGGATGTGCTTTAAAGCTGTTGAGGCTGCAGGGGTTGGAGAGATATGGGCGCCCTTCCTCTAGTGATGGGCGGACCGACTCTTTTACAGAATCTGTTCTTTCGAGTTGATGCATGCAATCGACTTGAACATTTAAAAAAGTTATTGAACCGTTAAGTATTGATACTTTTTGCAAAATAGAGCATCCGTTTCTCCGTGACACTGTCCGTTTATAGTACATGTACATCAGCTTCTGCAACACAGCTGCTGCTGCCCGCCCCAGAAAAAGTTAAATTCAATGCATTTACCAGGCATAAGTTTACATTAATAAAGATAAAATATATATTTAAATGCATGACTTAAGACTAAAACTCATGAACACACCAAAGTCCTAAGAACAACCATCCGAGGAGCTTGACTGCAACGTTGACGTTCGGCCTTGCGGCTGTCGTTCAGAGCAGCTCCACTGGAGCGGTTGGGGTTAAGGGCCTTGCTCAAGGGCACCTCAGTGGCGGTAATGAGGGAGGGACAAGCTCGGTCTGGGTATTGAACCCGCGACCTCCCAGTCTTTAACCTTTAGGCCACCACTGCCAAGTTTTGGGTTGTACAGTAAAACATCACAAAAAAGCCCATTCTTGTAAGCTACATATTAAGCCCAACAGGATGTTATAGAAATGTTATGACTGTGTAGTTTTTCCTGAAAGTAGCGAATCTCACATAGCCAGAGCTATCTCCATAGCGCTGTCAGTGCTAGCTTCTATGACCTCCCAGTTCTCGAACGGTTCATTCAGCCTTCTCATTGAGTAGCTGCCAGGCTGTCTCGAGTGAGTGACTTGACATCCTCGTTCCAAACCAAATTCCTTTATTTATTTTAATCCAGAAACTTTTCACCCCTGTGCCATTCACATGAGCTCTGAATTTACTCGTAACAAGTCCCCTCTCTGTCCAGGATTTCATTTTCTTCTGTGACGCTGTGGCCTCCTGGGTCAACCCCAACGACGACCTGAGAGACATGTTTTACAAGGTGAGTGCCTCATCAAAAGGAACACCATACCACTGATTCCATCTCGTCAGACACATTGATCTAATGGCATGGGCCTTACTTTAGATGGCTTTTAGTAATAAAATGTTCCCCTCCCCATGTGTAATGCTCACTTGCCACACTCTGTGATGATCACTTATCAGACATTCGAAATCTGACTACATGCTGCGGATACGTATTTCAGTCTGAGAAGTGTGTGCAGAGCTTGCTGTTTGGGGAGGGGGAACAGTTCTCCGTAAATGGGACATTTTCATGTTCAGGACACTATAAGCAATAACTCACAGGTTACAGCCTGTGTAGATGGAGGTGCATCTCCTCAGTCAGCAACTATGCATAAAATACATCCTTAAACCCACCATTTTAAATATCCATAAAGAGATCTAAGTCAGCCTCCATGATGTTTTTCTGTTTTATTTTTCGAAGATCTTGCATGGCTTTAAGGATCAGGTCGGGGAAGAGAACTGGCAGCAATTCTCGGAGCAGTTCCCCCCTCTGTTGAAGGAGCGCCTGTCGGCCTGCTACGGCGTCTAACCCAACCTCCTCCTTGTCCACACAGGACACCAACCTGTTAGGTATGTCCAGCAAACATACGGTCTACCCACAGACCCCCTTCTGGAGATGATGAAAACCCCAGCTCATTGATAAACAATGATACATTTTGTTCCCAAATAAATTTTCTGATCCAGTATCCCACTTTTCGCCACCGCACCATTCATATGATCTCTACACTTATCCATATAATGTGATTTTTTTAATCTCTTTCTGTTCTTCTGTCTTTTCCCCAGGTTAATGTAGGGGAGGGTTACTGGGGAACTCATTGCACTGCCCAGATTGTGGGGAGAAATGAGAGCTGGAGGGATGTGACTGGCTTTGACCCTTCACTCAGCGGATGGTCCCCTTTCCCCCTGCTCCCTGTGTGTCTCTCTGAGGGAGGGAGGGAGGGAGGGAGGGTGGTGGGTGTGGGAGGGTAAACTGGGGATATACATATACCTCTCGGATTAAACGGCTCACTAAATCCAACACGCTCAAAAGTGACTTTCGCCAACAGCACCGCAGAAATCCTAGGCAGGTGAGGCTGGCTTTGACCGCCCCCTCCTTGATTTGATTATTTTGTTAAGATAGGTGATGGCGGGGTTAGGGGGTAGGCAGATGGGTACATAAAAAGGAATTATCTGAACCAGCATAGGGTGCCACAGTCCCAAACACCACAATGCACGTAGTCGGTAGTCTCACATTTAGACGCGTTTAAACAGGCTCGTGCCAGAGGCTAAAAAACAAACAAAACAAAAGCTTTCACTATGTAACAATGCAGGAAATGTGCACAATTTGTTTGCACCTTTTACGGCAAAACTGCATAAACCATTTGGTGTGCATATACATGGGTCTTATCCTGTTTTCACATGTACATTTAGCTGAAATTAATTTCCTTCCTTTTCCCTCGATTATTGAATTCCTTTCGAATCATAGGTCTCTCTTTCCCCCAACCCTCTGAGGGGGAAAAGAATGCAGTAGGTCTGTCCTCTAAGGTTTTACCACCGCCGTACCAAGTTATTGCATGGCATATGATCACCTCTTAAGTGACGCATGTTAAAGTGACTGTCTTGTTGCTCACTTGATTTATTACATTTTTGTCGTCAGTATGGGGAGGCTGCCATAATTTGAAGCCGTCAGGTGCTTGGTTCGTTTGTCCTCCCATTCATACGTATTGTCTAATCAATGTCCCTTTAGTTTAATGGAGGCTGTGTGTGTGAAGACCAACAATAGGTAGATAAAAACAGCAATCGGATCTGTGTCTGGTTGTTTGGAGAATCAATCTCTGCAACAAGAGTTAAAATACTGTAGGTAAGTCGAGAATCCTTTTTGCTGCTGCTTTGTTTTTAGAAACTTTACAAAACAGACTTAATGAGAGCGATGAGACATCACCAAGAATGAATTGGTTCTTACTGATATAAATGCACTTTCTTTTGTAAGAAATTTAGAATTTCAAATGTAAGACATACAGTTATAATAAACTGATCTTGAGATCTTTTTTTCATAAGTGATTTTAGGATTGTTAATGGCTTGTTAAAGTCAGCATAATGATATTGTTAAGCAATGGTAAAATGACTAGGTAAGACTCGAGGCCTCTTAACATACCAGTAGTTAGTTTTATAATTTAGCTCCTCCTAAAATGGATTGAATAGGATTTAAGAGGGAGACCTCTTGGTTACAGTCTTCTGGATCTATGTCCCAGTACACCACTTAATCCATATCTGTGGTAGAGTGTCGCCATCTTATCATCAAAGCATTTTGTTAAACGATGGCTGCTTGAGCCGTTGAACCTTCTCCCGATCATGAACATCGCATGCTTTTCAATGAGTCTTGCTCCTTTTTTAGTCATTTTATAACCGGTCCATTTGGAGGGATCTACCTTATAAGAGCTTTGTCAATGGCAATGCGACTTGCTGCTGGATTAATAAGGTACTTCTCCAGCTTCTGATCAAACTAGTGATAGTTGCCATATATTCACCCGTTGATACTGTGTAGGATTTGCCTGGGAATACACTGACTCTGAGTCCTAATAGTTCTCCCCTGACACATGTTAGCTTATGCGAGAGGGTGGTGGTCTTTATCCAGCTTTATATTTCAGTCGTTGTCCATAGTGGACGGTTGTAATGAATGTGTGTATGGCTGTTTGGTGTTTTACTATAAAGGTGTGTATGTGATATAATTTTGCACCGGCCCTACCATTAAAGTTATGTCCAGGGCATAGTTTGATGCCTGAGTTGATGTGGCCACTGGGAGTATCAACAGTTGCCTGCCAGTTAACATCACTTTGATAGTAGTTTGCTCAAATTTCCTAAATCGAAGACCATCGCTGATGGGGAAAATACCAAAATCTGTTCCAGAATGAATGTGTAAAGTTGTTCAGAACTCTACAGGGTGGACGCTGATGCCATCTTCTCCAGGTTTAACTGGTAGGCAAACATTAAGATTTGAGGCAGCCACTCACTGATCACAGGCTGGACAGATCAGTTCTTGGAGCCGCTCCTGTGCCACGAATTGGTAAAAAGTTAAGGCTTTACCACTCCTCACTATGTTGTGATACATTTAGCTATATACAGAAATGCAAGTTGTCCACAGGTTGTCTTTTTATTTTTTTATTTTGATGCTCATGTGACAGGTTTTTGTTTTTATTAATTTATTTTGTTTTTGATTTTTGTGCACCAGTGCACAAATTCTTTTGGACTTTAAAAGTTTTTTTTTCCAGTTTTTTTTTTTTTATTCTTTTTATTTAAAGAATTATTTGTTTTCGTTGTTTTATAGCGGACCATTTGATTATGTCAAATTTGATGTGGTTGGACTGAAGGAGAGTCGGTGCTTGGTGCATACCTTAGAGAAGAATGTGGAAAACCTCAATTCATAACTTTGTTTCAATTTGATATCGAGGCTGGCAATTGAATTTGATGTAGTACCTTTTTTTTTCTTTGCTCAACTGTGGTGCAGATGGGATGTTATCAGACGTATCCCTTTTTATTTAATTTTTTTTGTGAATAGGGGAAAATAAATTTTTTTTTCTATTAATCTTTGAGTTGTCTGAAAGTTTTGTATTGTGTATGATCAACTGAAAATTGATAGGTTTGTGCATTTGACATGTAGATAGCTCTCGTTTGTTGCTCATTTTGCAAATGAACCAAAGTGACATTTAAATGAAACTCCATGCACAGCAGAGACTGGTAAGGCTGGGGGATCAAGTACCGTTGAGACCAATGAAAGCTAATTCAAGTTTTAAATAGTTGAGACTGACAGACATTTTTGGCACATGAGTTTGTGAAGAAAATGCCTCATTTTTGTCTAAATGAGGCAGGCAGTGTTTGTCCCAATGCACACTGTTGAAGGGCATATTTGACTTAGACTTCTCATAGAATCTGACCGAGAATACAACTGGGAAAAGTAACCACAACTTAAGTGTGTGGTACTGTGACCGTTTAATATGATGTAGAATGACAACCTCTGCATTTATCAGTCAGTGCAAAAGCACAAGTCACCTAAAATAAATGTTCAGTGGGAAAATGAAGTACAGAAGATACCTCTGTGGACAATGCACAGACATGTTGCCATGTTGCCTTTTCTCAGGAGTGTCAATAAGATATCAAAGGTGTCGCACACATTGCAGCAGTATTTCAAAATGTCAGAAAATATGGAAGTTAACGCTTTCTGGTGGCATTTGTAGGGGATGGCAACACAATACCTTTTTTGTTTCAAAATTCACAATATTGTATCTTCAATGTCTGCACAGGTTAAAGGATAACTCCACTGATTTTTACACAACCTACGGTTCATAGTTCTTACGGAACATTACTGCATGTGTGAAAATAGTTGTGTAAAACCTTGAACAGTCAGTGTCCGTTAAGTGCTGAAGACTACAAGTTTGAAAATGAAAAGAAATCTGGGGGTGTGCAGTTATAAAGAAGTGAGCTTGCTTGAGGCAGTCATGTTGCATTGTGGGTAATGTAAGAGCCAGGTTTTAACAATGAATGTGGAATAAAGACCTCTCTGCTTCTGCTGCATTGATTTTTTTTTTTTATCCTTTTTTCTTACTTTTTTTTTTTAAGTGCAATGCTAAATCAGGGGAGTACTCTTAACTATGTGCTAGTGTTTTTGAGTCTAAAGTGAATTTACAACATTAAAACAGTTTACAAGTAAGCACTTTTAGAAACAAATGTTTCCCCCTGGACTACTCTAATTTGAGATGTGAAAGTAACACTTAAGAAAATGTTGCCCTCTAGCTAAATTTGACATACACACGATCCATTAGGCAGCACATATTTGCTCTATATTACAGTAATAAACAGCCAACTTTCTTCAGTTTGTTGCATTTTTTTTTATTTTTTTTTTTTTTATTCTTTACATGTTGCTGTAGGGATTTAAATATCAACCACATTTAGTTTACTAACTACTACTAATGAAATGTGCAGCATATAAACAAATACCTTCTGATAAGTAATACAATGAGTTTTAAATCAAATCCTAACACGTGGTGAGCATTCTTGTGATTAGAACACGGGCCACTTAGATTAAATATTTCTACAGAATTGAAGTGTTTGCTGAACTACAAATCTTTTGAGTGGGAAGAACAGGAAGGCAACTTTAACAAGAAAGAAAATGTGACCGCAGACGCAGTGCTGGGGAAAAACGAGGGGACGCAGGGGCCACCTTCAGTCTGAGTCTGGTAAGTGGTATTTGAAATCTTATATATTAGAAGCTGCAGCTACTACAAGCATGGTGCAGTTTCACACATGTAATTGAATAATTACTGGCATATTTGGCAACGGTTTAGACCAATTATTTGTCTGGGTACGGTGAAACATTGCGCTGTCCCCCATATATGGATGTCTATGGTGAAAATGCATAGACCTATTATGATTTTCTGTAATAGCTATAATACAATGATGGATGTCTATAATAAACGTGGCCAAAGCTTCAAATAATGAGGTAAACAAAAGATTTGGCAATGACATCCACTTGGCTTCACTGATTAACAATTAGATTTTGAAAGTCAAAGGTCACGGTCACTGTGACCTCACAAAACGCATGTTTTTGAATTCCTAATTATGACAACATTTTAAACAAATGTCTAATAGGATAAAATTATTGCATTTTATATCCCAAAGGTCAACTTCACTTCATCAAAGTCATGACTCAGGAACAGAAGGAAGGTTGTGTAATAATGGGTTTAGAAGCTGAGGAGTTTAAACTCCTCAGCTTCTAAACCCAGAACGTTATGGGAACCAAAAATTGTTAGCTGGGTTGATGGTTGTGACTCGGGCAGTCCTGACACGTCCCTGTCATGGGGCAAGATCACAGTAGATATGAAACACGTGGAGGTATTTGATATTAAGTATTACATACTAATGTCAAAGTTATGTTCTAATTATTAATGTTAGAGACCTAGATATAGAAAGTCTGTTCTTGATTTGTTAAATAAGCCATGGCCCAATAGATTCTTTATCCTGGCCCAACACAAATGCAATAATGTATAACATATCATTTTTAAAGAATCCCTATCCCTGTGTACAGCAAAAGCAGACCTGATGTATGCCAAACCTAATTTATTCTGTCATCGCAATAAAAAGGTCTACAAAGGCTCAGCTCGAAACTTGTTTTTGGGTGTTTTAATACAAAGCTTCTCATTTCTCAGTCTTTCTAGCTGTGTCCAGATGCTTCCATCGTTTTTCCCTTACTGGTGGCAAAAACCTTTGCAGTCCATGCTTATAAGATGACATGACAGCTGGCAAGAAAAACAAACAGATTGTGTGTCTGGAATACAAAGCTTCAGTTGAAATGAGTCTTATTCCACATTGTAAACCTTGAACTGTAGCCTAATCAAACATGGAAAATGGCTTGGGTGCTTATGACCATGTGCTGATTGTAATTTGTAATACTTTTACTCAAAATACAGTATGTGACAATAACGAGATGTAAATAAAAAAATGTTAATTTACCAAAGACATAGTCTGTGTCAATCCAAGGCCTCTTTGGGCCTGAATTTTTTTTTTTTTATATTTAGATCCTTGTGCAGCGGCCCAGTAGATCTGCATGTCTATGCTCTTTGAATGCTAAATTCTGCTTTGTTTAAACCAGCAAGGCAAATGATAGCCTACCAGTTGTACTACCAAGGGTCAAAGGAAACTCGCACTTCCTAATTTTGTAGTTAAACATATTTATTTATCAGACATTTTCTGTGCAAATCCAAGGCCTTTTGGGCCTGAAAAGACATTTGTGGACTGGAGCAGAGAAAATTGAACTACTGGAATGCTACTACACAAGAAAGAAATGCCAAACAAAGCAACATGGAATAACATTTCACAGATGAAAATGGTGTTTTAGAAGATTTTACTCGCGTACGTTAATATCACATCTTTAAACTATCAAGTTAAGTGACTACCCTCATATTCAATTAAGATAATGCTATAGCCCAACGTTATGTCAGGTACAAGTATTTTTTATTTAATTATTAATATATCAGTAAGATGCTAAATGTTATTCATATGTGATTTTTTTTCTTCTTTTTTTTAGAACTCGCCAATTTAAATCATATTGAGGCTTAAATGAGCATACTGTTACTATATACACAAGATAGGCTACGTTATTTGGGTTTGAAAACCCGCAATTTTAATTTAACTAAGTATCTTGTCTCATAAATACATGACAGGCATTTGTAGCAAAGCAAACCACTTGAAAATCGGTTGGAAATTCAGCTAGAAATTATTATTTTAATTGTGGATAAATCTGCTGCCTCGATAGACCATGGATGTATTAAGAGATAGACATAAGGTTACATGCATTACGCAGGCGCGGCATGTCCGTCCCAAAAAGGCGGCCGCGTCAACGTATTGCTCCCTGCTCCAATGAACAGCAGCCGCCGGTATTTACGTAGCACACCGGAAATGGTGTTTAGAATGTTTTGAAGGAGTTCTCCCTGACAATAGTTGATGTCCCTGCATAGCTGCATTAACGTTAGCTACGTGATATCAGTCTTAATTTGGTTTATATAGGGACAGTGGTAAAGTTAACCATTTTTTGTCACACTGACTCTGGCGACGGTTTTTGACCAGCGGCTAACATTGTCAACAGGACTTGGTATCAACAACATATAACGTTAGCAGTAACGTTTCTTGATGCTAGCGTTAACCTGCACAGCGGTAGAGTAACGTTAAAGCTAACGTTAATTTAGTCTGTAACGACAGTTACAAAATATTGATTCAACAGACATCTGTTGCCGATACCGAGAGCACCGAAAAGTAATGGATTGCATTCACGGGTAGCTAAAGTTTTCTTCCAAGCATTGTATCTCTGAATTGTAACCTATAAGCAATGTAGGTGGCGCTAAGCTAAGCCCTAAAGAGCAAACATTTGTGAAGTTTCATTGTCACAATATTGATGTTTTATGTATTAAACTACATACAGCCGACAATATAAAATAGAGGTAGTTTACATTAATGTTGGCTTACATTGTGTGAGTAACGTTAATTTAGCTAGTGGTCCTGTGCTGAGAGGAGAAAAGGTGATGTCTGAGGTCAGGGTTAACTTGCTTGAACCGGAGGCAGGGACATGCAGTGACCAGGGAGGACCGTCTCCTGACCCTGTGAAATCTCCCAGTATTGAATCTTCTGGGCCTGACCTGCAGGGGTAAGATTTTCTTTCACACTCAATTAAAGTAGCTATTAATTTCGCGCAAGGATATGAGAGTATAAGCAAATCACGTTGATCTATATTTTCCTTCCAGCCTTCTGCCTGCTGGTCATCCATCCTCAGCAGATGTTAGTCCCTCACCTTCTGCTGAGGCAAGTGGCTTGTTGTCATTACCCTGGGAGATGGTGACCCACATTGCGTCACACCTTCCTGCTCAGTGCGTCATCACTGTGCTGCCAAAGGTTAGTTTTAAAGACGGTTTGGCCCATCACTCGCTTCCATAAAATTCCTTTGATGATTTTTTTTGTCAGCTAGCTTTCTTGCTGGTGTTGTTCAATCGTTGTATTACCAAATCACTATGCGATATCTTTATCTGTTTCGCAGTATATTCCCAAATTGACTAGGACAAATAACAGTGTTATTGGCCCTCAATTTAGTTTGTTGTTTAGGCATTTCACTTTATATATTTTTGTTTGACAAAACAAAAATAGTTTAGAAAGTTTAGTTTTCCAGAATCAACATGTATTATAGGTGCCCTGTGGAGTTTTATTGTAAACATACAAAGTTATGTTTACCTTGAGTATTACTCAGCATGCATTGTGTTTATCCTTGAGGTCTAGCAAATGTGTTGAGTGAATTTCCTTCATCATAAAACATTTGCAAAGCCATTTTAATTTAAAGTGTTTTAAATCCTGCATTGTTTATCCTTCGTGTTCATTAGCAAGCGGTATTCTTCTTCCCTGCCTTTGTTGGCACATTGCTGTGTTTCTTGGCATGTTACTCCGCCATGTAGATCAGTGAAATTGTATGAAAACATTAACAGGAATGTGCATTGTGTCACGCACATGTGCATCCTCATGCACATGCACGTGTGTCCTCACACTAGTGTGTCCATATTGTTACAAGAGGGCAGAAACTCCACCGGGAACTTTTACGGCTTTATCAGTCTTGCAGATATTACATATTTGACCTCTTCCTCCTCTTTTTAGGTCTGTCATGCATTGGGTAATGTGGGTAAGGACAACACCGCTTGGCAGCTCCGGGCAAACAGACTAATAGGATCCCGAGCTGGCTTTCCAGTGGGGCCAAGGGAGGACTTTGACTGGCCCTCTGCTTGCCTGGAGATGGAGCAGCTGATAACCTGCTGGACAGGCCAATCACACCTTGTGGCCAGACAGACCCAAGGGGATGAGGAGGAAAGGGAACTAGTGAGACAGCAGCAAAGGGGAGGACAGGATGGGGAGCCAGTTGCAGAAGGACAGGAAGATGGTAGAGAGGATGAGGTAGAAGGGGTGGGAGTGGAAGCGCAGGAGGTTGCGTATGGTGTTGATGAAGGTATGGAGGTGGCAATGGAAGGTGAGGATGATGAAATGCAGCCAATCGTAGGTGGGGACCAACTGGTAAGATTGAGAGAGGAATTGGAAGAGAGACTGGAGGATGATGCAGCTGCACTAATGGAAGAGGAAAGGGACCACATGATGGTGTTTGGTGGCAATGAGGGACAGGATGGTTCTCTAAATCACCAAGAGGTCTTGGCCTACGCCAGGAATCTGGGTAATGGAAGAAGGGTAGAGATGGAGCAACGTCAACCCCCTAGAAGTCCTAGCCCACCCCCAGCGCTGGAGTGCATCACCCTAACTTCAGGCCACATTGCCCAGGTCAACTCAGTCCTCCTCATTGGGGGAGAGGGAGCAGTTTGTGCCACAGGCTCCAGAGACTGGAATGTTAAACTGTGGGATCTACAGACAGGCTCTGGTGGCACGCTGCTCCACACATTGGGAGGACAGGGTGACTTCAGCTCTCATCGGGGCTGGGTCTGGTGCCTGGCATCTCAGGGACCTCTGCTGGCCTCAGGGGGCTTCGACAGCACAGTGAGGCTGTGGGACCTACAGGCAGGTGGTGCAGAGAGGGGCCTGATCAGGGCTGGGGCCGCTGTCCTCTGCTTGTCCTTTCAGACAGATGTATTGCTGGCTGGTACATTTGACAAGAGGGTCAGCATGTATGACCCCAGAGGTGAGGGGGTTTAGCATATAACTTGCATTTCAATTTGTCAGTGTGCATAAAGTGCAAATAAATGTAATTTATAAAAAAAGGAAAAAAAAGAAGTGATGATAGATAGCATTTGGCTATCAAATAAAGACAAATCATTAAGTTTCTGAGGTTATTTATGATATAATTTTGTCTACAGCTGCTGAACCCCTGGTAAAAAGCCTCCGTCTCCATGGTAACGCTGTAATGTGCCTAGCTGCAGATGACAAGTACATCATCTCTGGGAGTAAAGACTGCACTGTGGCTGTCTATGACCGTAGGGCAGGCAAGGGCTTGAAGAAACTTCGGGTAACTGCAAGCACACAGGCACACGCTCTTACGTTTGCGTTAGTGTGCATATATGCTCCGATGCACCTGTAAACCAAGACTAACTCCAACCAACCCCTTCATTTCCAGCTGAGCTCTTATCTGCTGTCCATGAGCTACAGTGGCTCTGAAGTATGGGCAGGAGACAACAGCGGCATGATCCACTCCTTTTCCATGCAGGCGGGGACCTTAAAACCTGTGTCCCAGTTTGATGTTGGACACACAGCTCTGGTCACTGGCATCCACAGGTCCCCTGGGAGCCTCTACACCTGTTCCTCTGATAGTACTGTCAAGGTAGGACGAGGCAAATTCTTTGTTACATTACATTTTAACTAACTGCTGCTTAACAGTTTTAAGTTGTAATTTCTTGTCTGTATTACAGGTGCATATCCCCTGTGCTCCTCCAAGAACATTATGCACCCTGCATCACCAAACTGGAGTCAGTGGGGTTAGTGCTTTGTACCGCGACGTATAGATAATTAAATTATCTTATTGTTTACATTTTGACGATGACTTAGATTGTGTAAAGATTCATTTTTAAAGGCATCTAATTTAAGAGCAAATCAACTATTAGATCTATTTGGCAAGGTGAAAAATAGCTTTACCTACAGAGAAATAACAATAAACCGAAATAGTAAAAAAAGTGAACTCAAGCACAAAATCATAATCAATACAGTATCCGTAAGTAATCCAGGCTTTCTCACTCTCATTTCTGTTCTCCCCACCCCTGTGTCATCACCCATTCTCTGCCTGTCTGTCTTCAACTGTCAGCTGAGTGTGGATGCTGGAGTCCTTGCAGTAGCCTCAGGGGATGTGTGTGTGGACATCTGGAGGCCCAGAAAATGAAAGAGCAAGACCCGCAAACTCTGTGGCAAGACTGAAAAAGCAGGTGGTGACGCCTAGCAGCACCCCCTTGAAAACGAGATGGCATTTTGGAATTTACAACAAAGTACATGCCACTTCAAAAAGAAACTGCTTTCTTCTTCTTTCTTCTTCAAGACCGATGTTAGTATTCATTCAACAAATAAACACGAGAAGGTAGGACTGGAAATTAAGACCGTCAAGCCCTGTGTCGTACATATGGCCTAACAAATTATTTTATTTTACTGCACTGCCAAACACAAATGTTGTTTTAATTTAGCTGTAATACATCATTCATTTTTAATTAATTTTTTCTTGTGTTTATATTGTTATATGGTAGGGGTACATTTGAGAAGGTTCAGGTCCCTTGTGTTGGTTCAGCTAAAAGCCCTCAACCGTTTTTTTAATTCCTTGTTTAATCCTGTTAAGCGATTTCCCTACAAACACACGTGAACACAGGAAATGTGTTTACTGGTAATATTTGTCTTGTGCACCTAGTTTTCAAAGACACTGCATTTCAATGAATTTGTCTCCTCCTAATTGTTGTGTGTTCAAACAGCATTGAAACTAGTGTATAGCAGGCTATTTGCATGCTCCAAAAGTGTCTGAATCCATTACAGTAACTGACATTGTACCAAAAGCATTAGTTACTTGTCATGTACAGTGAAATAATTGTATCCAAGTACTCTATGACACACCGATTGTATTTGTAAAGCTATTTATTTAAACACAATACTGTGTGTGTTTGTGTGCGTGTGTGTACAAAAAAGTATAACAATTTAATTGCTTGGATGAATCTAACTATAAATCATTTGCACAATATTTGATGCATGCATCTATTAAAACACATTGAAGGACTATTTCCACAGAAGGTGCCATTAAATGGCCTCAACATCTAGTGTCTGAATTATTGGCTGGATGTGTCCACTGCCCTCTGGGGAGTACATACAATCAACAGCGTTGTGCTAAATGTTTGGAAAAGCAGCTATTCAAATTCAAGTCCTGAGTCAAGTTACCCATGTAATTCCATACTATTGAAAGGTCGAGATCAAACCTTTTAAGGGAAATGTGTAAAGAAGCAACATTAAATAAAGCCTTTAAGAGAAAATAAATGGAAAGTATTTACAAATGCAAAACCATTATTTGTATTTTTCACATTTCCTATGTTTTAGGCTTAACATGCATTGTCTCAAATAGCTGATTTATTGCCATAATAGAAGGATTATCTTCTACACGTCTGACAGTAGAAAAATTGTGGTTACACTCCGACAGGAGTTGTCCCTATGGTATGGCAGTCTGTTAATGGTCGGTCAGCTCTTCTCAGGACTGTTAAAGCAGCACACAGGTCTTCTTATCTTTAAACGGGTTGGACGAGGCAGCGATGCCGGTGAGCAGAGGGTCACTGCGCCTGTGGTCCTGACAGTACCGGACCAAGTCTGCTGCTGTCAGAGAGATCTGCTGGGATAAAGGTGGTCAGGGTGGCATTTCACAGGAATTCAGACATGACAAAACTATGTGCCATTGAATGTTAATAATACATGGAGCATGTCAGTACACTCCATATATTCTAAACTATGGAAATCTTCCAATGACTGATCAGATTATTCAGATTCTTACATACCTTTATTCTCTCCATGCTTGCCTCCAGCTGAAGTTGATCCACCAGTTTTTGTGCCTGAATAACACTGTTGCTACTGCACATCTTTCCTGACATGGCCTTCAATATAAAGACTCAGCAAAAAAAAATCCTTCAATATCTGGACTCAATATGCTTCTTCAAAACCAAAACGAGCAGCAGGAAAATAATTTTGTGCAGAATCCCAAGAGTCAGCACAGGTTGTGCAGGAGTCTGGTTAGAGAAGCTCCTCACTTTTCTTCCTCACCTGTAGCCCCTTTTATTCACTGTTGGGGAGAGTTCAAAGGCTCTGTGATATGAAAGGTCATACAGCACAGTGGTGGAAATGTCACAAACATCACACATCACTTCACAGAGCAACCACTGATGAAAAGATTATTAGCCAAGGCATTATGCTACATGCTTTTTGTCTTTAAGCTACAATGTGTTAACTGTTGCTTGAGTATTTCCCTCGTTTTCGTAATTTGAAGGCCTACTACTGTAAGTATTGTAATTGTAAAGCTACTCCTAAAAGCTGCAGTCTCTACTTTGTAGAGTGACATTTAACCTTTGAAACACAATAATGTAAAATGTCATGCACTGTTTAAAACAACCAGCTTTTTTTTATGGAATAATTTAAACCACTTTTGTGCAGCTCAAATAGGTTTGGAGCATCAACTGTTAATGTCAAACACAACAATAATGTAAAGCTCGAACAGAAACCATTAAGTCATTTTATTTTGGATACAAGCATTTACCCCATCATTATTTTAGGAATTATGGATGACTGATATTTTATAAATAAACATTAAAAAAATCACGTAACCCCTGCAGTACTCCAAAGTACCCCTAGGGGCACGTGTTTCGAGCACATGGTTTGGGTTATTGTTTGGTTATGTTTGTCCTTTCGCACTTTCCGTAGTGGGATTTTACCGCTGGCGACCAATGCTGGCGACCCATGCGTTGTCTGGTTGTTTACGGTAATGGTCTTCAGTAACGTTTACGGTCTTTCTTGTGCCCGGTGACAGCAGTTAGTAGATACATAACCATCTTAATCAACTCACGTCTCTTCAAGAATAGGTAAGGTAAAGGTTATGTTTTCATCTCCATCTGCAAATGTTCAATCATGATTGAAGTCGGTCGATAGTGACAAGACAAGCTCACAGTTAGCTTGTCTGCTAGTTAACATCGTATCATAGCCTAAATAATGTAGCCTTCAATAAGGGACTCCAGTTTTTGATACATTTGCAAAAAATGTGTTTTCACTTTGTCATTATGGGCTATTGCGTGCAAATAAAGTTAAAGTAAATGTCTATTTTAACCGAAATCTCTAGCACAAAACACTAAAAGTGAAGGGGTCTGAATGTTTTTCTAAAGCCACGGTATAACGTAGCTATGCATTGAGAGAGTGAGGGTGTATTAAAGTTGTGTTATGAATTATGACCAAAACATCGATCAAGAAAACAGTTCCCATGAACACACCCCTGTGTGCTTCCTCTGAATCCTCTCTATCTATCGCTTAGTGTCAAAGCTCGCCCTCACCCAGAGGCCTTCTGGGTACTTCAGAATGCTTTGTAGAGTTTACAAAATAGGGTTTTTCTCAGCTGTTACACATCAGACACATGCTCAGTCATGGCTCAGTTTTTCCGTACGCCAGTCAGAGCAGAGCTGCTACAGTCGCCACAGACTGAAGAGAGATTACATACATTATTACCCGATCTAGGCTCTACTAGGCATCCCCTTGATGATAACCACATCACTAACATGTTCTTTTTGTTTTTGCAGAGAAGATGGCAGACCATGCTCCTTCTGTTGCCATGGAGGCCGTCCTTAAACCCAGTTGCGACCTCCCAATTGACATGCAAAAGATCAGAGGCTACGACTTCAACCAGGGGGTGGATCTCCACGCAGTGCTGAAGTCCTACATCAGCACGGGCTTTCAGGCCAGCAGCATGGCCCTGGCCATCCAGGAGATCAACCTCATGGTGAGAGGAATGGATGTGTAACGAAGGTTATAATGTAGAAAAGTAACAAACACAAAGGGTTGTCGTGAGGTGCTGATCACTTGGAAGTAAACTTGAAAGTAAGTGTCACACACAGGCCTGAGGGCCGAGACGTCATCTAAATAAACTAGAGTAATGCATATGGAGCCAGAGTGTGTGACACTTTTTTCTTACTTTTATTTGTAACTACGGTTTCATGTGTAACTACCGTTATCTTACATAAAGCACATTTTCTAATTTACCTCTGATAGCCATGCAGATAGTTTGACTTTTATTGACCCAGGGTTTGAGATATTAGTCTCTGTGATTTGTTCCTTTTTCTTCCTACCCCAATACAATGGAGGTGAATGGGATTTCATTGGTGGGGCTCACAGTACTAAATAATTACAAATAATACAACAGCAGGTTGGCTTTCTAGAAACAAAGTACTTGTTAGTCTGGAAAACGCTATACACCTCACTGTATTTTTATTTTTTTGGCCTTAATTTTGGCAATCCGTGCAGAGGTAGTCTATATCCACAGCATTCCACTTCTGGGATGGCTCCGTTGCCGACGAAAATTCCTCCAGATTTCACTCATTTAGGCCAGATATCTGTTACCCTGGGACTTCTTTGTGTTGGTTGATTTATGAGGACTATGATTATGCTCTGTATGGCGCTTAGCGCCGCCCATGACAATTGTAATTGGTTTAAAGAAATGCCAATAAACCAGAGCACGTTTTTCTTCTATCCCGGAATGCTGCGTGGACTGGCCAGACCCTCCTTCGCAACACTGTGGAGGAAGGTCTGGCAATGCGAGACTAGTGCAGAGACAGGAAATGTGGGGAGAGATAGGGGAATAAAGAGGCAAAGGCCCTCTTCTTCTGGTGGACCACCATGGAAACTTATTTCGAGAAAAAAAAGATGTAGGATAGTGAATGGTAAGAGAAAATAATGATGTGATCCCGTTTAAGTTGAGCCGTGAATACACATATGATGTGCGTCAAAATGACGATGATACAGATTCAGAAGCCTATGATCAGTCTGCCTCTGATCATTTGTAATGTTGGCCATTGTTGTCTAATGACTCCACACCCACAGATAGAGAAGCGTCTTGAGCCAGTGGAGGAGGGTGAAGGAAAAGAGTCTGATGAACACCGCAGCAAGTCTGGCTGCACCATCTTCCTGGGTTACACCTCCAACCTTATCAGCTCTGGAGTCAGAGAGAGCATCCGCTACCTGGTAGAGCACAAAATGGTACAAATTCATAAACTTGTCATTGTTACATCACAGGTAACTCAAACTCAAACAACCTACCAGTTTGACAGCGGGACTAGTTTCTCAGAATCTGTTTTGTCTCTCTGTGTTAGGTGGATGTGATCGTAACCACAGCTGGAGGCATAGAGGAGGATTTCATCAAGTGTCTGGCTCCCACGTACTTGGGAGAATTCGGCCTGTCTGGCAAGGAGCTCCGCCTGAGGGGCATCAACAGGTTCGCAACCAGGTTTTCTCAGGCAGAAAAACGCTGAGGGGGTGCTGGGGAGTGCTTCATCCCAGCGCTTTGAAGCGCCGCTCGTAGGGTTTTGTTGTCTATGACAACGACATTAACGTTAGCTAGGTAGCTAAACTAAAGCTACGGTAACAGAGGCCTGACTATAGGGCTGGGCAATATATTGATTTTATATCGATATCGTGATATGTGACTAGATATTGTCTTAGATTTTGGATATCGTAAAATTGTAAATGGCTTAAAGGGATGGTTCGGAGTAATTTCACCGTAGGGTCCTTTGCACCATACGAGCTGCATTTAAGTAAAGTGATGTCATTTTCTGAACCTACTGGACTGTTCTAGCTGTTCTATTATTTGCCTTTATCCACTTAGTCATTATATCCACATTACTGATGATTATTTATCACAAATCTCATTGTGTAAATATTTTGGGAAAGCAATAATTGTCAACCCTACAATAGCTTTGCAATATTGATATCGAAGTATTTGGTCAAAAATATCGTGATATTTGATTTTCTCCATATCGCCCAGCCCTACCTGACTACACAGCTAACAACAAACATACTCGCGTACACGCTGATAAAAGCACAACACTCACCAGCAACATTCAATGTCCCGCCGATTTGCTCCCACAAATGGGCTTTTCTGTCAAAGGAGCAACAGTAACAACACCAGCGCTTTTCTAAACAATTCAGAGATTTTCAACTAGAAGTGTCAGAGTGGCCGCGCTGAAAAAGGCAGAGCGCTCAGAAGAAAGACGCTGGGTGCAGCGCCTTTTGCCCTACATGGCCGCATGCATGAACAATCGAAAAAATATATAATAGGTGTGCTGTATACTCATAATGATAAAGGACATGATGCAGGGTTTTGGCAGGCAGGTCATCTTTAGAAGTCCTAGCCTATATATCAGATTCACTAACTTGTTTGTTTATGTCTGGTCCCTGTTCATCCCCTTCATCTCTCCCTCCTCCTCTGTCCTTGCTGGATGTAGGTTAGGGAATCTGTTGGTGCCCAACGACAACTACTGTAAGTTTGAAGACTGGCTGATGCCCATCCTGGACCAGATGCTGTTGGAGCAGAACACAGAAGTGGGTCTCTCTTATTAGCGTATTGTTTTGTCTATTGCACCCAGCACAGTTGTATGAAATAGCAGTACTTCTTAAGCCCAGTTCAGGCCAAAGGTTCGTGATGAGTTGAAACTTGCAACTACATGTGACGCGCCGGTCTGCAACCTCCTAAAACCCGCCAGTTCACACCAATGCGCAATTTCTGTAGTTTACAAGCGTACTTCTGCTATTGGCTGTTAAAACAGGTGACGTCTCGCATGTTCTAAAACCAGCCACTGGGGACTTGACCAGCTGAGTCGCAGGCGACGCCGTCAGCTGGCTAAAGTTGTGCTGAGACGGGCCAGTTCAGACCGCTGCAACCTTTCCCTGCGATGTTCTCAAACCGTTTTGTCTCGTCACGAATCTTTGGTTTGAACTGGGCTTTAGTCTGATATCCTCTCATAAAACACAGTTGTGCAGTCAGGATGTTCCAAACTCTCGTTTTATAATATTGTCTACATTATGTAATATTTGACCTTTATTATTTCAGGGCACCCGTTGGACTCCCTCCAAAATGATCCATCGGCTTGGCAAGGAGATCAATAATACAGACTCTGTCTACTACTGGGCGTACAAGGTGAGTCCTGCTTTATATTGGTAATGTATTACATCATAAGGTAACCAAAAAGTCAAGAAAAGCTAAACCATTCAAGACACAAAATCAAATTGCTTGAAATTCTGACAATACAGCTATAAGTATAAAATAAATGTGCCAACCATAGCAAGTTGTTACTTCAAAAATGTTATCCAATATATATGGATTATGAATTAATTGTGGTTCCTGTGTCTTTGTAGAGTGGTTGGTAAGCTTGTTAGCAGTCGTGACATCAGTGGACTAAAAAAAACGTTTTGAAACTGATGAGTGAACTTGCTTTGATTCTGCTTTTTTACTCACTTCACCCTGCTTCCCAGCCTTACTAACTCTGTATAATTTGTACGTACAGTGTGTTTTTGTCTATACATAAGTCATTAAATATGCCGTATAGAGCCCGACCGATAAAGGATTTTTAAGGCCGATATCGATACAAATATTTGGTGATTTAAAAAACCAATATATCGGCCAATATATATATATATATATATATTTTTTAATCCAGAAACGCGTAACAAAACATAAATAGATTTCCCTAACATTAGTTATTTGTAGTTATTTATGAGTCCTCACTAAAATAATATGATAATGCAGTTTAAAAATAAACTTGTTTGTTTTATTGTCACCGAAGAACATCAAAATATATTAAAGTTCTGATAAATAAAATGTATAACTTTACTTTAAGATATGAAACTTAAAGGGTTAAACACAGTGTTGCCAACAGGGACGTTGTAGAGTGCCCACTGGTGGACAAACTATGCAATCCCAACACTCATAAAATGGTTGAAGGGTGTTTTGTCCGTTTTTATTTTATTTTTTAAATATTCATTTATCGGTCATTATAAATGCCGACACCGATAGTTTGGAAAATGCCTAATATCAGCTGATAATATCGGTCGGGCTCTAATGCCGTATTATATTCTGTTTCAGAATAACATTCCAGTGTTCAGTCCTGCTCTGACAGACGGCTCTCTGGGTGACATGCTCTACTTCCACTCTTTTAAGAACCCTGGCCTAGTTTTGGACATAGTGGAAGGTAAAAACAACATTACTGCTAGAGAACAGGATCACTGTAGCTGTCTCAGTGTTATCTGTTGATCATGTCAGGAATGTGGACTCTATTTCAGATATTCGCAGATTGAACAGCCAGGCGGTGTTTGCCAAAAGGACGGGAATGATCATCCTGGGAGGAGGGCTGGTCAAACACCACATATGCAATGCTAATCTTATGGTAACTAACTTCATGTTTATTTCCACATAACATGTTTATTTCTTACTTTAGTACTCTACTACATGACTTCACATCAGTTTTTACAAACAATTCTGCATATAAATTGAATTTTTTGCAGGATGTAACTGTGCATTTAATCAAATACTGTGCAATTTTGAGGTCCTTTATTTGAGTATTTCCATTTCATGCGCCTTCGTATTTCTATTCCACTACAATTCAGAGGGAAATATTTTACTCCACTACATTGATTTACCAGCTTTAGTTACAAGTTACTTTCCACATTTAAGATTTTACATGCAAATAATATCATGAGCTTATAAAATAGGATCATCATTGTTATAGATTAAACTACCAAACAGCAGCTATATAAAATAGTTAAAATATTATTCTCTTCCAGCTATTAAAAAAAATTAAATAATTATGAGTACTTTTACTTTTGATAATTTAAGCACATTTTGCACTAATGTAGTTAAGTGACTTTTTCCAATGCAGGACTTTTACTTGTAATGGAGTATGTCTATAGAGCACTAATGCTACTTTTACATTAGTAAATGACTGTTGGCCATGAACATTTTTCTTTTTTTAAAGATTATTTTGGGCTTTTTCCACCTTTATTTTTGACAGGACAGCTAGGTGAGATAGGGGAGAGAGAGGGGGAAGACATGCAGGCAATTGTCACAGGTCGGATTTGAACCCTGGACCTCTGCGTCGAGGCATAAACCTCTCAGTATATGTGCGCCTGCTCTACCACTGAACCAACCCGGCCACGGCCATGAACATTTTGAGTGAAATTGTGCAAATCTATGACAAAGTTAAGAAAAATATTGTTGTCCACTCTATATTTACACATGGATAGTAATCTTTGATTATACATGGATGCCAACTACCTGCCATACAGTACAGCCACTGGCAAATTCCATAGGCAAATGTAGTCAGCAAAGCAAACCTCCTCAAAACCTTTTTCATCATCAACGTGCAAAACCTGTTCATCTTCTGACACGCTGTCTCTCTTCTGTCTCCTTCCAGAGGAATGGAGCTGAGCATGCGGTGTTTGTGAACACGGGTCAGGAGTTCGATGGCTCTGATTCTGGGGCCAGACCTGATGAGGCTATATCCTGGGGCAAGATAAAAACAGATGCCACACCTGTGAAGGTACTGACATTTATACCACCAATATTAGCCTTGACCAGACCAAGACTAATGTCAACATTATGTTTCATTTATTACAATTATATCCTCAGATACTCTTTTCTTAGAAGTCTTCCCTTCTTCTGCTTCAGTTAGTTATTACATATATTTCCCAGTTGCCTTTTGGCAGTCTCTAGATAATGCACCTGAACTGTTTAAAACGTGGACTATTCTTGCTCTTTAATGGTGATTGGCTGACACCAAACATTAAAGGTTGCTTTCACACAAGTTCTGTAGACTCGGTGTGATTCGGGGGTGAAGTTGCAACATTGTTGCATTTTTCATTTGGTCTGGTTAGCGTTCAAACTGCACAATTGTCAAGCTCACCTAAACATTGTAAACAAATGTCACGCTTTGGAAACGGTCATGTGAAGCTCATCGACACTTCCTGCTCTCAGAAATAATGGAGCCAACACCAAATTTATGGGTTTTATGTTGTTTTTTTGGTGTTTCTAATATTTTCGAAGAAGGCGACAATGTGAGCAGCTGAGAAGACGGCGAAAAAGGAGAGGGCAGGCCCTGATGAGAGAGAGAGAGAGAGAGATGATGTGTTACACAGACGACGAGCGATGTATGGCCTTAAGTTATGGATTTGAAAGTTATCATTTGGTAAATCATATACAAGTCCATAAATTGGGTGCAGGGTTGAATTAATTTAAATCGCAGGCTAGTAAATTAACAGTTTTTTGGTTCGCTTCCTATATTTGATTCGGATCGCGTTCTCACCTAATGTGAACCGAACTCTAGTGCACTTGGAAGCGAACCAAGACCCCCGTTTTCAAGCGGCCCAGAGTTTGGTTCACACCAGAGTTCAAATGAGCTTTCACATCACCCCAAATGACCCGGACTATCCGACAAAACGCCCTCCAGCTCAGGTGTCAAAGCATCCTGACACTAACTGTTGATAAAAAGTTGAAAAAATTCTCATCTAATCTCATCAAACATGCTGTGACACTGAGGCAGCATTATGCCAGTGTGAGAGATTTGAAAAGAAATCTTACTAAACAACAGATCTGCTCCTGAAATTAGGTTATATGTCAGTAGATGTTCATATAACACACTTTAAATGTCCCATGACATGGGAATTTCACTTTATGAGGTTTTTTAACATTAATATGCGTTCGCCCAGCCTGCTTATGGTCCCCCAGTGGCTAGAAATGGCGATAGGTGTAAACCGAGCCCTGGGTATCCTGCTCTGCCTTTTGAGAAAATGAAAGCTCAGATGGGCCGATCTGGAATCTTGTCCTTATGAGGTCATAAGGAGCAAGGTTACCTCCCCTTTCTCTGCTTTGCCCGCCCAGAGAATTTGGCCCACCCATGAGAGAGAGACATCATGGCTTTCAAATGAGCAAAGTGGCAGTTGGTCAAGGCAACATGCCCACCCTCCACCTTGCCCCCCCCCCTCTCCTCCTCAATAGCTACAGACACAGAAATGGCACATCCTAAGGAAAGCTCATTGTGGGACTGGCTCTAGTGGCTGTAATTCTGCACCAAGGCTGAATTTTTGAAAGTGACTTCCGATACAGTATTACGTGACCTATAAGGTCTATATAAAAGCATCCAAAGAGCACCATGTCATGGGACCTTTAAAAATAGGCATAGCATCTATGATACATTGCATGGCACTGACCATGTGGATCTATGGATCTAAGTTTTATCTCTATTAGGAAAAAAATAAGAGACATTTTCCATTTGAATACAATTTGTGGTGGAAAATGTGTTCACACATCAGAATTGGACTCTGGAAGCAGGAAAAATTATGTTTCTAACACCTTTGGCCTCAAGGTGGCAGTGTCTGCACAGTGTACAATCCAAGGGTGCAGTGTGGCATCAAAGCAACAACACATAAATATAAAAGGCAGGGACTGGAATCAGTTTAGCGTAGTAAGTGTGTAACACACCACAAATATAACCTTACAGAAAAGTGATACACTGCTCCGTTCTTTGTTCCCAGGTGTATGCAGATGCCTCTTTAGTCTTCCCTCTGATTGTTGCCGAGACCTTCGCTCTCCACGCCGACAAGCTGACTGCTGGCAAGAATACAGATTAAATGGTCGCCCCCCCTTCAGTGCTCTGTTAGAAACGACCAGCTTTCTTCCTTTGGATCTTCCCTTGTTGGACTAATTGCATTGCAGATATCAGTTTGATCTTTTAAACATTTCTGTTGAAAATACATGGTTAAGGATTGGCAACTTTAAGAAGCAGCATTACATACAATGCTGCAATTGAAAACCTTATATACTGGGAGTTAGTGGTGGGGGTTTCCTGTCTTAATGCTTATGAATGAAAATGTTTACTTAAAACAAGTACAGTCCCTTTCTATTCAGATAGCTGAAATAGCATGTAGCATAGCTATTGCATGTACCAAAGAGACATCAGGTTTTAGCTGTGTGTGTGTGTGTGTGTGTGTGTGTGTGTGTGTGTGTGTGTGTGTGTGTGTGTGTGTGTGTGTGTGTGTGTGTGTGTGTGTGTGTGTGTGTGTGTGTGTGTGTGTGTGTGTGTCACACTCATGAGGGAATGTTATTTAAGAGTTTTGATTTATATTTAAGTTTAGTTGTGGCATGCCACATCACTTGTATATTACCTTATTGCTTCTCAGTATCTACCTTCTTGTCACTGTTACAGGATGGAAGATGTGCCTGTATAACTTAATAAATCATAAATTAATAATTTCTTCCCATTACAAAAAGTCTTTGTGCAGTAGTGTTTGAGCAGGCCACAAGGGTTCCACCATGTGACACTTTAATTTCACATGACTGTGTCAGAGCACATAAGACATTACTGCTGATCTGTGAGGACAAATTAATATTTTTCGAGAATTAAAGTTTGCAGCTCCTCAGTTGCATTTGAAACAACTGAACTGCAGAAAGTGGCCACTTTATTTGCTACACTTATACAATCTAATGCAATTTAAATGCTCTGCCATAAAGTTTATCTTTTATTATAATGTTCAGCTTTTGATGATGAGAATCCATCTATATTTTTTTATTATTGAGGCCATAGTTAAAGGTGGTTTTATTTACATATAAGGGAGCATAATATTAGAAACGTGTAAATATAATGCAGTCTGGTCCATTGCCACCACTAAATATGATCTCAATGCTGAAACTTATCATGTACACACATTTAACACCTCTGTGACACGATCAACAAAAACAGAACATTATAGGCATAATAAAAGTAGACTTCATGCCAGAACGCATAAAGTGGACACTGAGTGTATTTACCTATTTTATAAGCCTTCAATTTGATAACCTTTGTTTTGTTTTGTAATTGAGAGACCTTCTGTAAACTCTGATTCAGCTTTCAACCTTTTGAAATTTCTCTTCTTAATAAACAGACAGAACTTAGCACTGTGTTCTCCATTGCACTTTGAGTTTGTCAAAGTGTAAAGAAAAACAAAGTTGTAAGCATCTCATTCACCTACAAGTGGTGGCAAACTTGCTCAACGACAATCCACTGAGAGGCGAATGCTGCTTCAGAGATGAAAGGATGTCTAGTGAGATCCTCCAGTCACCTTAGTGCTATTAGTAAGATCCTCCCCTCCAATCCCCTGAGGGGCCCATAAGAGCATCACTACTCCTGCATGTGTGGTTAGTGCTGCGACTCACAGCTCCTTCCCCTTTTAGCTTTCTTCAGCAGAATCAACCGCATAATCTAGTAACAATGTTAAAGCCATTTCCCATCACAATACATCAGACTGCTATTGTGGGAGTGGATATTTCCTCTGGCTAATCACTACTCCCATATCCTTTACACACAGTCACTGTTACACTCACAACCCAGTTATATTTGCAGACATTGGAATGGAAATGTGGGTAGTTTTTGTGTCAAAAGTATATATCATATATTCACTTTTTTCCTAGAGTTTAAAGTGTCAGTGTGTCTTGTTTTTTTTTTTTGGAATGGTGACCTTTTCTTTTTTGGAAACAGAGATGGAGAAGTGGAATTGGAACTGGGATAAGGTCAACTTTCCCAAAACCTCAGCCCCATGTCTCTCTCTCTCTCTCTCTCTCTCTCTCTCTCTCTCTCTCTCTCTCTCATTCACACACACACACACACACACACACACACACACACACAAATTGGGCGTTTCTGTCTTGGTACAAACTGCTTTTCCATTCAGTCCTTTTATCATTTCCTATTGGCGGTGACACTGTGTGAGTGTGTGTTTACCCAGGGCTTGACAGTTAAAAGATTAATTTAAAAGGCAGTGGTGTATGGATTCTCAGCCCTATAGAGACTTATGTTTGCTCGGTGCTTAATGGAAAGATAACAGAAATACTGAGAGGACTGAAAAGAGTGAGATAGAGTGTGTGTGTGTGTGTGTGGATGAGCTGTAGTCACGCTATGATAATATTGTGTGGCGCCTGCACAGAGCAGACAGTGTTTCCCCCCTCCTCCTTCTGCGGAACAATCACTACACTGTGTGATGTGTAGGGCCACAGCAGTCATAATGGCAATTATGTCGTCTCCCGGCCAGATTGGGAGCTTTTTTTTTTATGGAGAGAGAACCAAAGAGGGAGAAAGAAGAAGGAAAAGACAGAGGGAGAGTTGACCTGCTTCACAGCTGCAGGGTGGGGTGGATCTGTGAGTAGGGCTGGGAAAAGAAAGGAAATACACAGTGGATAGATTTGTGCACATTTGCATATATATCAATTTAAAAGTGTGTATGCAAGGGCATTATTTCCCCTGGGGATAGGTGGGGACGTGCCCTCACTTTTCAAAATCCTGTTGTTTTTCCCTGCTACTTTTTGTTGTTTCAGGTTTGTTTTTTAACTGAAGTCTCTGAACAGTGTCCTCATAATGTCCAGCCACCATATTCCAGACAGCAGAAGAGAAGTGCTGATAAAAATGTGGATGTATTTGTCTGAATCACCTTCAGTTATATGCTCACAGGAATTAGCTTAATGTGCACTTTTCAGACTTGTTTGTCATGGGATTTGCCTCACGGGCTGCACAGTGCAAACAGCGTTTTTTGGGTAAACATAAATGTAATCTATATTTCTACAGTTAATATTCTCTTAATATGCTCAAATTCAACAGTAAACCACAAATTTATGCCCCCCCACATGGCATATATGTATTCTAGTCCTGGCTCCTTATCTCCACCTCTGTTTACCTGTTATGTTGCCACAGGAACTCCCACCTCTGAAGCCTATTGGCCAACCTGAGCAAGGTGCGGCAGGTGAGGGAGTGGAAGTGCGTGGGTGTAAAGAGGGAGGGGAGGGGGGGGGAAGACATTTGCAGAGTGAGGAGGGGCTGGGCGAGACAGAAAGACAAACATTGAGATAAAGAAGAGAAACAATAGAGCAATAAACGTATAGAAGGCGGGTAAAGAACTGCATTAAATGGACGAGAGAAGTAGAACATGAGTGATAAAAGGGTGACTTTTACATCTACCTCGCGCTGCTTTCTCAAACAGGAAGTCGCCAGTTGAACCGCCGTCTCCTCCTCTGACGCAGCTGGCTGAGGCTGATGACGGCCATGTGTCACTGTTGCTCTAGCAACCACCCCAGCAAGGACAAACATCCGGATAGATGTCGTGTCACTAAATCTGTTATAATGTTAATACATCCATGGTTACAATCGTAGTTTAACCATTAGCGCACTGTCACCTGTGGTATCACCAGTGGTAACCAGTAACATAGTTTTCACACAGTATCTTATATGTCTGTAAACCATAAATAGCCTACATTATTAAAATAGTAGCCTAATCATATAGGGAGAGCCGGGACGATGAAACATTCCAGTTTTCTCCGAGTGCAATGATGATAGACAGACTTCCTTAGGTCAAAACATAGAGCGTGTTAACCTCCTTCTATCCGCCAAATATCTTCCTGTTATTTCCTTTTATCAGGGAGTTACAGGCGACAAACGAGTTTTGATGGTCCAAAGTAAACTTCATTAGCGTCCATAAAGGTTCGACTACATGCTTATTCAGTGTTCTCCACAATCCCAGACTTTCATATTGCATGCTTGTTTACATGGAAAGGAAAACAGGCTGTAATGGCATAATGTCTATGTCGGGACGATGTCCCGCCCAGGCTGCAACTCCATGTATTTTAACGCACAAATATCTGTGTTTATACAATAATTTATGGAGGACACATGGAAAAGCAGTTTTAGAAAGATGAAAAGTGCCCACCATGTAGGGGGTCGAGTTTTCCCAGCCTATATGGAGACTCTGTTCTCTCTGGAAACCCCGAGTTGTCCAGAAAGCAGACCGAATAGCCTACTGTGCCAACCAGATCAGGCTAACGTGTGGATGTTACGGGAGAGAGAGAGAGAGAGAGAGAGAGAGAGAGAGAGAGAGAGAGAGAGAGAGAGAGAGAGAAGCTTCTGTATACAGGGGGATGTATGACTGCTGCAGTACTATTTGTCTATTGTTTATTTTAATTTATTATTTTATAACATTACATTATTACATTATATAGATTGCGTACTAATGCACTTATAATGCATTTTTTAAGTTAGTTTAACCCTTAATGGATGGGTTGGCTGTAAAACTGAATTGCCTCTTTGGGGACTAATAAAGTTATCTGAATATGAATCTGAATCTGAACTGACGGGCTGTGGTGGGTCGTTAAGGGCACTTATTTGGATGTTCATGTGCAGTGGCCTAGCCCACGTATAAACCTAGTGAAACGACGATTTTCCACAATAGAAACATGATATAAATGGGAAAACGTATACTGTTCTAACTATAAAAATGGCGGAATCATCCACAGTGCATGATATTTCGCTTCATACACACTTCACGATGCAGACATTCACAAAGACGTAGCCCAGCAACAATCTATCTAAAATAACACATTTTGGGAGTACCATTCATGATATATGTAGTAAAATATTGAAGTTGTGGGAAGTTTATATGGCTTATGTTTCATACCCCCATGCCCGACCAGGAGGGACGAATGAAACATTACGCACGTCCCACTTTGCTGTAATAATTCCTGAACGGTTTTGTTCAAAGCTGAAAATGCAACTGTATTTGACAGATGACAAGTGTAGGTTACTAGTAACAAAATATTAGCTTTCAGTGCTATACGATCGCTTTGTAAATTAAAAAAGTGTTTCAACTGTCCCGGCTCTCCTAGCCTATATAGTAACATTTTAAAACTGAATTAATATTTTCAGTGATGTAGCTACAGGCATACACAAACTTGAACAAAGGAGAAACGAGTTGGGATCAAATCAGTTTACATGGAAATATATTGTATTATAGTTTTATGTCTGCTGTATTTGTGTGTCTAAATAGTAAAACAATATTTTTTACAACCTACAACTGATCTATAGGCCTAATGATATTTTAAGCGATTATGACTCAAGAGTTGGTCATTTTTATGGTTTTCATGTAGGCCTATTGTAGGTTGCTGGCAGCTTTCTACTTTGTTAAAGTGACAAAATGAGAACTCAGACTTTTCTTCTTCAATGCATGTGGGTTAAGTCCAGTTTACAAATTTGATTTATTGTAATTTGAATGTAGATGTGTGTCCTGATTCTTTCTCTCTCTTTTTTCTAAGCTGGCACCTCACTAGAATAGGTTTTTCTTTTTCAGTAACACCATGAAACCTAATTGTTATTTTTCTTGTTTTTTTCCCCTCTGTAGTCATCTGTAAAATATTTTCAGCTATGCAAATGTGTGGTAAAAGTCTCAGACTGTGCAGGGTTCACTAGAGGTAAACAGTTAATGTTGCAAAATTTTTCTGTGATCAAACTGAAGTAACACAACGTGAAAATAGATTATTATTATTATTATTATTTATTATTTGGTCGGGAATAGGCAGTAAGGTGCCATGAGAGCGAGCAGACTTTTATTCCAGCCAGAGACAAAAAGCTCAGTGGAGGAACTGTTTGTCAGTGAAATTTTGTGTAATCTTTGTTTAAAATGTCCATGTTCCTGACCTGAAAAGAGAGAAGAAGGAAAAAGGGAGATAGAGAAAGGTAACTGGTTAAATATATATACTGTATGTTGGGTTTTTGATGTTACATTTATTCTATAATTGTAGGCAGAGTTGAAAAAAACAACACAAGACGCATGTACTGCTTTTTCAAAGACATTTAATTTGAATCAAATTCAATGCACACATTATCAATCAGCCATCATATTTATTTGATACATTTTGGTTTAAAAAGTGATCGCACATATGAAGAAAATGCAACTCTGTCCCTCTTGTATTTTGTTTTTTTACAAACATGGCAACAACAGACAATTAAACAGAAAGTACAAAGTAATTTTGGTTTTGAAACATAAAAAAAGATAAGAGCAACACATACAAAACACTGAAACCAATGTTGCAGCAGACCTTATTAGATATATTTTACTACAAGCGAGCTATGGAGTTCAAAGTTTATTTGTTTCTTTTCATTTCACATTGATTTTCCTTAATTAAAGTAGCTTTTATGGTTTCATGAAAATTGAAGATTTTAATAGTCTGCAAATGCAATAAGAGATGAGGCATTAATCCAAGTAAAGTGTTTCATTACATCATGCGAGTGTGTAGGCTACATCTTTTAAGGAAAAACATGTTGCAACTAGGAATTCAGTGAGACAAATGACTTTAACATAAAGAAAAATATTTCATAATTGTCATTTCAAAATACATTTATTTAAACATGCACGTACACATCCATACTTAGAGACGATAGCTACAGTCATTATAGTGGAGTTAAAATGAGCTGTGTGTGTGTGTACTTTGTGTACTGTGTGTGGAAAGGAGACCAGTCTCCTGTTCCTGCTGAACTGAGCCAGCCAACGTCACACACTGATTATCAGCACAGCAGGCACAGGAGACTGACCCAGCAGGGGATGGGGGGGGAGTTAGACAGAGGTGACTATACGCACGCACGCACGCACGTGCACACACACACACACACACACACACACACACACACACACACACACACACACACACACACACACACACACACACACACACACACACACACACACAGGAACAGGAGCAGTCTTCGACACTAATGAGACAGCTGACATTTAGCAAACACTGACATACTGAAGCTGCACAATTTCAGCTAATTCAACAGATTACCAGTTATTACCAGAAGCTTATGGATAGTGACACCTGCCACCATACACCCCTCTTGGCCACAGCGCATTGGCCTTACGCTTTCACGACACAATAGTGAGTCATCTGTGAACCACACACACATGCTGTCACGGCAGAAGTGATTAAGTGGGAGTCTGACTTTGTTGGGCCCATAAAAAGAGAGTCAATCTAGAAAATGAGCAGCAGCACGTTTTTCCTACCTCTTTATCGAACAGACTGTTTTAAAAGAGGAAGTGCTTTTCCACACACAGTTTTCATATGTTAACTGGCACTGAGCTACACTACTATTCAAGTTTTTGTCCAAATTTAGCGTACATTTTAACTTTCCAGAAAAGTTACATTTCCAGAAAATGTATAATGGTTACTATTCACTACTGTTATGTGAATATTAGGAGTTGGGCACAAAAACAGAAAGAGAAGAAGGTGCAACGAGATGATGTACTTAAAAAAGTGCCAACGAATGTAAATTAAAACATGATAGAAATATGCCATTTATGTTCGTTTCATGCATTGATTTGAGGAAGGTCTTTTCATTAATGCTCATAAAGACTGGTAAATGAAAACACCCTTTACATCTTAAGCGTTTCATATTTTTGGCTTGTCTGAAATCTGCATGGTGTTAATGTGAAGAGCGGTGGTTTGATGATCTGGCCCCTCCCTGACCTTTACTCTCCCCTTGCCGGCTGCAGCCCTGTGGCGGCAGAACTTAACCACTGTGAACATGGCAGACACTCACTGTTCACATGTGGGTTAAGTCCTGCTGCCGCACAGCCAGGTCTTACGAGCACCTGTTCGTGACACAGAGCGGGATGGGTGTGTTTGCGTATTCAAATTAGAAACATGGATGTGACTGTGTGGGAGTTAGCAAATTAGTGCATCTGTGAGAAAGAGCTGGCTTTCTTCATGTCAGCCATTGGAAATCCCTGGCAATGTGATTCAGTCCTGTAGTCTCAAAAATCACTCTGCCAGGAATTCCCCTGGCCAACAGAGACAACTAGACAGTTTGTGGTCAGAGGACTTAAAAGCATGCGTAAAACTAATAATAAACACCAAAAATAGACCTCCTCTTTCATTGTCACCTCTGATGCTTTATGTTAGAGGCTATATCCCTCATCTATAACTTTCTGTAAAGGAGTGAATTGTCACAGTAGTCCTATGTGCTACATCTTTTTCATTCACAGGTCGTAGTCAATGCACTTTCTCAGCCCTGTGTGTACTGTATGTGTGCATGGTTCTCGTCCACTCCCAGACTTCCTGTGGCCGCTTATAAAAATAGCTTTTCAATGACAGAATGGAGAATTAGGTTAGGAGGAAGTGGCCAGTTAAGTGGCACTCCCTTAAAAAAAGTTTGCCCCACTCTGTTCTACTGTACTTCTGCCCCATTATCTGTAAAATAAAAACGGCCCAAGAACACTGGGCCGTATTTCCTCTGCTACGAAGCTACTGCTAAATCCATATTGACTTCAGAAAACTGATAGTGTATATATATGTTATTGCTTCTTATTACTGCCTGTCAAATGATACCTGATATCTACAATCACATACGTTCATTACCCCTGGAGCAGCACCTATTAATCTGAATTCCTTTATGCTGAATTTTACCTGTCTGGAAACGACACATTTAGTAAATAATTGAATGTCATTCCAAACTCCAGATCCACATTGAATGCTATTTTTCCATCTTCTTCAAGTCTCTTTATTTTCAGCAGCATAAATATTCCACCATGTACAAGGTATGAGTCAGTGGGACACTTTTGGGGAACTTCAGACTCTAAATACGTTTAAGCCGGCTGTCTATTGTCACTGTGGGCCGAGTTGTTGCAGAGCTGCTCCAAGGAAGCAGTGAACTTGGGCACTATCACTAATGCTGTATCGTTGTTGTCACAAATCTACTGCAGCTAGGTCTGAGAGTTTGGAAAGAGCTGAACAGTTTAAACACCACTCACTGAAACAATTTTGTATTTCAATTTTTTAAGCAGGAAACCTAAAACTCTGCTCTTAACCTCACACAGAGTAAAAACCCTGTTAGACGCGTTCTAGTTTCCTCCAGGCCAATGTTCTTTCTCTCAGCCTGTGGTCCAATCAACCAATAACACCAAAGTATAACCACTCAGAACACACTGTGATTTGGAGCTACTGGGAAGATAGCGTAATTTTAGGGTCAGGTTATTATTTGTCACTCAGTTCATGGAAAACACATAATTATGAATCTTTAACATTTTGTGTTGCATTTTACCGTAGCTGTAAGCGTCTCCTTAAATTCTGTTTTATTTTATGACATATGCATTATTTTCTTTGGTCGGTCTCCACATGTTCACAATAAAAAAAACGTGCCGTCTCAAGAGAGAAGGTCAATTAAGGTCCCAGCACCCATCAAATACAGTACACTTACTCCTTTTTAACTCCTCTCCTCCATCAACCTAAAACCCTCTATCCCACCATCCTTTCATCTAGCAGTGGCTCGTCTCGTGTGTTATTTTCTCTGCCTTTTCATCTTTTCCATCGGTTTCTCTCTTCCCCTTTGCGTTCCCCCAGTCGAACCCACAGCCGTTAATGTCTATGAGCTCATTCCTTCCCTTCCCCTGTAATGACAGCACTCTGGTTGACGCACACTGTCCAACACCTCACCTCAAACGCTCGCTGTGAGGATCTCAACGTGTCTCACTTTTGCATTTGGCCTGTCTTGCTTTTAGAGTGCTACGGTGGAGCCAGGCAATCCTGTTGTTACACTCTTCTCAAATTGGATGTTTATTATGGTTGGGAATAATCATGAGCTTCTGCCACGTGGGCTGCGACTTATTGACAGCTCATAATTTTGCCAATGTGTTGCATCCTGATAGAGGCGCAGAATTGGAAAATTAGTGTCACTGGGTTACGATCAGCTGCAGATGTTCCTAAGCAGAGTTAAAATGTTTTTAGAGTGTTTTCATGGCCTACAGCCTTGTGGGTTGGGTGCTTTGATGGTTTTAGGGTGTGCGCTTTACACTTTGTGTGTGTTCTACTCCGTTTATAACTGTGCACACGATGTATGGAAGGGCCCAAGTGTAGACGTGGCCACTCGCTGTTTTCTCAAACCGGTCTCTCCCATTCAGTCAGAGTGCAGAAATTGACATTGCCGTTTACACAAGGGCACACAGTTAAGTGGAAAAGCCTCTGTTGAGACAGCTGGATCTCAACCCCTTGGTGTTTCATCACATATCTCCTCACACACACACACACACACACACACACACACATACACACACACACACACACACGTGCGCAATCAGTCTCTCCGCACATAATATGCTCACTATCAATAAACAAACACAGGTATGCCAGTGGGCTGCAGGGCAAACATAACATGAGCGTTAGCCGGGTTCTCACCCAGTCTCATGAACAGGAATAGTACAAATACATACCAATCTGACACCATTCACACCTCCAGGCTGTATGGCGCTTCACAGAGCAAACAGTGAGCAGGGCAACTCACAGGCTGGCTGTACTTTGCTATTGTGCACCTCATTAATGATTATGTATCAAACTGAAGCATATGTAATTTTTTGTATCTTTCCATTGCATTAGACAATTTTACAGAGGGCAGTTTGTTTCCAACCCCAGCCTCATGTGAAATCAATCTATCCAATGGTTCAAGACATTATGTCAACATTGGGGCACGAGGGTTATTATAACGCCTGAATTCCCTTCTTAAAGTGGCAATCCGTAAGATTTCAGTCCTGGTTGATTTAGAATTTCTATTTGAGTGAAATCAATGGAATTGTGCTGAGAGTTTAGCAGTCTGGAGCATAGAAATACAATCTCATTCCATTTCTATGGTCTGGAGTCTTGTTGTTGATACATGAGCTTCAAGTTTTCAGAATTTTGTGCATAGTTCCATTTTTTGTGTGTATACAATGGAGAAAAACATAATTATTTTAGGGAGATATCACGCCAGACACCCTGCAAATATATAAATATTGCAATACTGTCATCAGTGGGCCATAGGCTTAATCATCATTGTGTTACCTCTTTCTGCAATAGATGGTGACTTAACAGATATTGTATTTAAATGAAAACCTTCAAGATTACAGCTTTAAAGTGTAAATACAGCCACATTTGCTTTTCATAATAGCTGTTGTATCCATTACACCTCTAAAAACACACTCGCACTGATAAATGCGGAAGAAGAAAATGTGGAAAAGTAACTATTAACCAGAGTCCACAAAGGTGAGGAGATCAGTGTGGAGAGGAAAGATGCCTGACACAGCAGAAACTGTGGCAGCATTTCCTCTGCAACTTACAGAACATTTTCAAGACAATGTTTTCTGCCAGATGCTAATTCAGGCCTGTCAGTTTCTTAACCCCAACCATTAGATCTGCAAAATGGACAAAAAAATATCGTAGTGAAAAACATATAACACATCTCAACGACCTTAACCTAGATCTCTGAACTCACACACCTTACAGCACAGCAGTACCACACCCTGGCTCTATTGCTACCAGACAGAATGTGTCTGGGTATGTGTGCGCATGTGAGTAAGACTGTATTTGTTTCATGTTGCGTGTTAGGGCGTAATTATTGCTAAGGCTGTGACATTCAGTGACATTCATACAAGGACTTGGGCTCTACTATGGGCCCTATCTGTTGCAGTTTTCCTGAATCAAAGGGGAACGTTCATTGGCTGGCCTGGAATCAATGGAACGCACCACATGTGGGACATTAGTCTGAGAATAAAAAAAGTATTTCCAGCTCCAGATTTGAAAAAAAGAGAAAAGCTCAAAGTCTCTTTGGGCTGTAAAGCTAGCCTCAGCAGTGAAGAGCCCAGCCCGAGCCCGTGGTCTGCTCCCTGTAGCCCTATGCGTGTAACCCTATCCTCCGCCTGATTCGTTGCCAAACACTCTTACCACCACCAGCCCTGTACTTAGTGTACAACCGCCCTGCTGCCACTGAACCACACATGCACAAATGGATGCAAAAAGTATACACACATACACACACACACACACACACACACACACACACACACACACACACACACACACACACACACACACACACACACACACACACACACACACACACACTTTTATTCCACTACGCCACGGTTTCCTGAGCCTGGGCCCATTCCTACAGATTGCTGCTGGGCACACCCACCCACCCAGCCACCCCACCAAAGCCAAGGCTTGAGTCCTGGATCCCCACCTTCTCTTCTCCTTCAGCTCCTTCTATTCCCTCTTTCTTCCATCTATTCCTCCATCCAATCACCCAATCGGCCTTCCCTGGTAGGCTTTCCAATCTAATGATTCCTCACTGTAAACCTCTCTTTCTGTCTTTCCCATGTCTTTTGGCGGAGAGGTTATCTGAAGTCACAGTCAGTTGCACACAGAGTAAAGCAACATATCCTTCTGTTACTTTTGAATACTTCCTGGACTAAATTAAATCATTTTTTATCTTGTCTTTCCTCTGTGCTTCAGCATCATGTTAATCTCCTTCAGCTCCATTTTTGCATTCCACTGCCTAATTTGTTCTATACCAACACTACCAGAGGGGAACCAGACAGGACGGCGGACAGTAAAACAGAGACAGCCGTCCCTAAGCTGTAGCTGAAACTGGGTTAGCTACAGTAGCTGCTGGATTCCCTTCCTTTCATGGAGGTTTGGGAGCTCGCAGACTTACAGGGCCTCTGAACAATGAGAGGAATGTTTGAGCGGCTCTGGCCTCGCTTCACTTCTACCATTATGTCTCTCGACTGCTTTTCTAGAACTTTTTGTGACCTCTGTTCCCCCTCTGTGCTGCCAACAACACCCCGCGGAGACGCACACAGACTGATGGACATGTAGACAGATAGATGACACGCATGTGGTAGACGGATGACATACATACTGTAAGAAGACTGTTGCAAAGTAAGGCAGACAAAAAGGTACAGGCAAACTAATTATGCAGTAATTCATTTGGAGATATAATCCCTAAATCAGACCGACAGACATACAGGCAGGCAGACAGACAGACAGACAGACAGACAGACAGACAGACAGGCAGGCAGGCAGGCAGGCAGACAGGCAGAAAAACAGACAGAAATCAAGTCATCCCATTCAAAGGAACTATTTACGTCTGACCTTTGTAATGGAGCCGGTCCACAGTGGCAGACCTTAGATCAGGGCAATATTCCAGTGCCAACATTACAGTATATTTGAACAGCAGGCACATTTTACTGTCGTTCCGTGTAAATGTCTGGCCTGATCAACAGGTTGCAGGAATTGCTGTGAAGTGAGTGTGAATGCCTATCTGTGAAAGACCAGTGGTTCAAGAAAAGCGTACAGATTTTCCAGTTCATAAAGTCATAAAACAGTAAAAAGGCAACAATCAACTTCTGAGAAAAGGCAGACGCGATGCTGCACCTACCTGAGACAACAGTTTTTACTCCTTTCCTCTGTCTCAATGTCACTCTCCTCATGCTCTCCCTGCAGTGTCACACTCTTAAGTTGAACTTCACAGTTGTTCCCGCACCCCCCTCTATCTCTCTCAGTGTTTGTCGGTGTCTCCCACTCTTCGTCTGCTCTCGTGGGTCTGTTTCTCCTTCGTGGGTCTGTTTCTCCTTCGGCTGTGCAGACAGAAGTGTGTGAATCGAGTGTGTCTGGGAGCCAGACAGGGTGAGAGTAAGAGAGTGGGCGGGCCCAGCCCAGTGCAGGGGATTCCTTTATGACGATGTCAGAAGAGAGGAGCCCTCCCCTTACTCGTCTCTTCTCTGCCTCCCTCCACTCCCTCTTCTCATCTCCTCCTCTGTGCATGGCCGAGGCTGCTACTAGAACACAGGAAAGGGGGCAGGGAGATAATTGGCCGCACAGCTGCTAATAAATGAGCAAAGGCTGTTTGAGTCAATAGCAGGCAGGAAGACCAGGCTAAATGTGCAGTGTTTCAGTGGACAAACATACTAAGAAGCTTTGTAACACTGTCTTGTATGCTGAGAATGTTCTGTAAAGAGCTGAAAGTTACAACAAGTTGCAGATAGTGATCATTTTTCCCTTTGTCTGACAAAGATCTGAGTGATCGCATTTATCCTAAAGACACTGTAATTCAAACCCTTCTAATAGCAGTTAGTACTATTTTGCAAGCTTGTTTGGAGATGTTTGTTTTACTCCTATCCAAGAACGTGCATTTTTGTGTAATCATATTGATGAGTGTATTTGGACAATGATTTGTACAACACAAAGCACTTTTCGAAGAATTGAATAGAGAAAATGATCACCAAAGGCCCATAGGAAATATAAAACCATGGTAAAAGTCATATTCACAAGGCCGGAAACAATAATAGAAAGTCTTTAGGTTGATAAATTAAGAAGTGATTTGAAAGATGGCATAGGTTTAGCTCAAGTCAAATAAATACCGGATCTTGCTTTGAATCAATAATTCAATAAGACGCTGATGATTTGACACTACATACATACACACCCATGCCGAAATAGTGCTAAGGTTGGTGTGAAGTGGTTGTGTCTCTTGTTTTGGTGAAACTTTAAGCTGCTTTTTTATTGTGAGAGAGGGACTTTAACTAGGACAGGAGTGCAGGGTTACAGTAATCTAAGCAAGAAGAGACAAAGCATGGCTGATTTTTCCAGATCACTTAAAGCTAGACACTTTTACAATATGGAAATCATTCTCATAGTGACAGAGATCCATGAATCAACAGATGTGCTTAAAAGTATAAATTTGAGTGCGCTGCAGCGTGACACTTATTGTGAAGACATTAACATTACCTTCATAGCAAAAGAAAGTATTCTTCCCTGTATTTTACTGATAAAGAGTATAAGTCATCAATAATCCGTCATTAATGATTCAAATCACCAGTGGTAACTGGTGGTAAGAAATTAAATAGCAGAAGCGTATGTACATCACGGACTTTGCAACTTCTGGGTTAGGCTGTTGTAATTTTGTGTGTGTGAAGTGTTTGTGTCCAAGCTTGGTTTGATCTGCACCTGTCAAGCATAGGACCCCCTTCCCACCTACACACACCCCTTCCCAACAGAGAGACAGTAACACAAGCTTCAGAGAGGGGCTATTAGAGGCTTTATGACTTCCCCTTCTTCCCCTGAAGCCTTTGGGTGTGTGTGTGTCTGTGTGTGAGAGCGGCAAAGTCTCGCACAGACAACCACGCCCCTGAGAGAGAGCGGACGTCACACATTCCACACACACATCCACACACACTTATGTGTCTCTTAGCAACACACACACTCAAAGCTTAGTGAAATGACTTTGCCAGTAAAGGACACATGACCGCAACACATCATTTATCTTCAGGTGGGATAATGTTTGTTTATGGACCTCAGTTTCTATGTTGTCTTCGGAGGGGATTTACAACTTTGCATAACAGCCGGACTTGAATGACGTGTAATGAAAACTGTAACTTTTTGAATTGTTAGTTAGAAAAGATTGCTTGTAGTGTGAGTGAATGGGGTTACGTTGGAGTGGAGTAGAGCTTCATGCATTTCTGACTTATGTGTATATGTGTGTTATCACTGCATGACTATCTGTTCATATTTTGTTTTTGATTTATTTTATTTATTTATTTATTTGACAGGGACAATGCACAGCTCCTTAGCAGTACCAGAGATAGCTATAAGCTCATTTTCGTCTGTAGTCCCTGGGCAGGAAACATAGGATAACATCTCTGTCAGAAAGGAAACCTAACACTATATGTATCATGTGCAAAGGTCAAGGACTCAATAGTCATGTAAGTAAATGAGCTGAAAAGTCTTAAGACAGAGTTAACCGGGTAGTCTATGATGTGATAAACTCTTCTCTGGTAAAAACGAACCCAAAAGCATTTTCATCTCCGTTCTGTGGTCTAAACCTTGAGGCATGCCGTGCACACTCCCCTCTTATTTTGCCTCACAGGGATGACTATTAGCATAGCCGCATGCAACACAAGCACTATAATGAGTGAGACGAAACAGAGCTGAAACAAAGATGCTCTCAAAAGCTACTCATCACAAGAAGACTTGAGACAACTTTCAGTTTCAACCAATAACGTTCAGGCCAGGCAAAATATAATCCAAATAAACTTGGTATGAAACTGTAGAAATGGGGCGCCTGGTTAGCTCATCTGGTAGAGCGGGTGCCCATATAGAGAGGTTTACTCCTCGACGCAGCGGCCGTGGGTTCGACTCTGACCTGCGCCCCTTTGCTGCATGTCATTCCCCTATCTCTCTCCCCTTTCAAGTCTAAGCTGTCCTATCCAAATAAAGGCCTAAAATGCCAAAAAACATACTCTTTAAAATAAAAAAAAAGAAACTGTAGAAATGAAGCCATATCTTGCTACTTTTCAACCAATGCCATTTTATTAGGAGCAAACTCTTGTGCGCAATGTTCTGCAATCATTCCTGCTGGCAGTGGAGGATAGTAGTATTCGGAAAACAGTGCTGAAAGAGTGCTCTGTACTTCTTCTTGCCCTAAGGCCATACTCTGTTCTTTATGGTTCTGTAAAACATTATCAGCTCTATGGAAAGTGTAGTGATATGCAAGCATTGTAAATGTGTGTCTCTGTGTGTGCATGCATGGCTGTGTGTCTTTGTTTCAACAGATGAGTCCGTTTTCAAGAGATAACGGGCAGGCGTATCTATAGCAAATGTGTGTGTGTGTGCAGTTTTAGTGTACAATATGTGTGTGCATGTGTATAATACAGAAGTTATTCATTGCAACATTTACCTCTAAGGTCAAAGTGAACTGCAGATCTCCATAGTATGAACACACACAGATAAACACACACAGTACACACCTATTAGGCCTATGTGTTTATCTGTCTGTACAAATGTATACCTATTTCAGTGTTTAATCTTACACCGTACGTGGCTGTTACTGTATGCATGCATAGATGTGTGTGCGTCAAAGGGTCACACGGGACATTCGACTGAGTGACCATCTTAGACAGTGAGTCAGACGACAGTAAGCGACTCTAATCTGGTCCACTGGGTTTGGGAGTAAAAAAAAAAAAAAAAAAAAAAAATCAACTTCCATTTGGTTGGCATGGTGAGTCAGATCCAATTATGCAAAATGGTTTTGGAGAGAAAAAGTAATGCAGGAGAATGACAGAAAGGGCTACTGCCAGCTGATCTGTGACGTATCAACGTTAAACTTATTTATCTAGACGTGCTGGCTGCGAACACATAACTTATTAACTACTACTATTAACTATTACTCTTTTGTTGACTCGGGATGTTTAACCCACAATAGTTATATAGCTTATGGACAATGGTGTTTATTAAAGGTAGCTAATCATTTCAATATTGAAAGTAAACAACAATATTACTACTAGTATTATTAAGAGTTATCATCCTTTTCTAGACATACACGTATGAAGTACGCTTCACTATAAACTGTAAAGACTCTGGACTTTCTTACTGGATTTTTAGTTATTTGTGTTCTAAAATTTGAATTAGGTTTACTTACTTCTGGACCAGAACATGAAGTTCCAGTTTCACTTAGGCTCTGTATAGAAGTACTCAATACATGGGTTCTTATATAATGGATAATATTTACATTTATTTTATAGATGTTATATATTATATATATGTTATATATATATTTTATAATCTTTTACTTGATGCACTGCATTCTGTTTTTTACTTCCGCTCCCTATAATGTGCTGAACTGTATATACAGTAAATAGATGCCGAATATCTTGAGTAGGGGTATTGGCCCTGGTAGCAGAATTGTGTAGGGTTGCTTAAGAGGACTGAACCAGATTGTCGATGGCCTCCGGAATCAACCCCCATTCCCGGCCTCTTTTTACCCATCCACCCCTGACCCACTCCCGTGACATTTGAGGTCATAACTTTTCTACACCTCATCCATGCTGGACCATGTCACTGGAAACCAGTCCAGAACTCGGTCATTAAGTCCAACAAAAGACCAGCATGTCTTAACCGAGCTCAAACCAGTCAGCTAGGAGGCTCCGAATGGATCCACTTGACTTTGAATGGTCTGCCCTTATTTTCTCTTTTTTCTCTTTTCTATGATCTCTCTCTCTCTGTCTCTCTCTCTCTCTCTCTCTGTCTCTCTGTCTCTCTCTCTCTCTCTCTCTTCTCCGGTATTTATGTGTTGGCAGTTGCTGTGGAGACAAGATAAACAAACACTGTGGCGGTAGACAGGAAGTGCTGCGGAACCACAATGGCGTCACTGCGGCTCTACACTCGCTCGCCCTCTTTCTCTCTCTCTTTCTGCCCCAGCCAGCATGCATGCTATTATCCTTAGCAAGCTATATGGAGACCACACTGCTCTTGCTTTCTCTCTGTTCTCTCTCATTTCTCTCATTATTATTAACATTGCTTTTTCAGCTGTGTGTGTCTCTCTCTCTCTCTCTTTTCAACTTTATACCACATTAGCTGGAAAATCTCTGTCTGATTTGTGGTGTCTGGAATGCGTGGTGTTAGTTGATGTGCTGAAAAGCTGTTAGGCACCGACCATTTTAAATGTTCGACCTGTCTGCAGGGCGTTCACTGTCGAGAAGCTGCTCCCCTGTTTCAAAACTGGGTCAAGAATGTGTGTGTGTACTGAATGTTTTGGAGTTTGTGAGAGGCCTGTGAGTGTGAGTTGATGGGTGAAAAATGTCAGCGTTTGTTGGATTTATGGTTAATACATTATGTGTGAGGGGGCCAGATTATATCCAGTGAGTGAGTCAACAGGTGAAGTGAGAGGCCAATATAGCGAGGGCAGTGCCACAGAGAGAATAAAAGGAATGTGTGCGGTCTTATTGCAGACTCTTACATCAGACTGGCATTAGTGTACTGTGCACATCCCTCCTGTTCTCCCTCTGTCTTTTTTACACAAGCCTGCTCTAAATATACTACTCTGGAAAAACCCCTTGAGAAGATACCGCCCTCTCTCTCCCACTCCACATGCTAAAAATATCCAGACAAGACCACCTTAATAGCCCCCCTCACGTCTTGCACTCAACGCCAGTTCATTATCTTACATGACTTTTAGCTCTGTTATGTGTTGTGACTCCTTTCTTTAATTTTTTTTCCTGTGTACTTTACCTTCCTTTTCCTATTTCCACCTTCTTCCTCTATCACTCCCCCCGATAGCAGCGTCTTCTTCCAATCCGTCAAGGCTGCTTGGCATTTCTGCTGAGATAGCCAGCCATCCCTCCATCCATCTCTCCATCCATCCTTCCATCAAAGCAGCCAATCAGACCTCCAGCCAACCAGTCTGTAGACCAACCAGCTGCCCACCCAGCTGGCCAGATGATGAGCGGTCCAGCTATCGGGTTCTGGCTGGTGGTGGAACCCGGTGAACAGATGAGTTCTCTGGACACACAAACACAGAAGAAACCGAGGTGGATTTTCTTGAGGTCAGCTCATAGCATGGGAGAGAGTGAGAGAGCAAATCAAGGTAGAGAGATGGAAAGATTAATATTATGTCAAGATTCAAGATTCACTTTCTCGTCCCACATTGTAAGACATTTGAATTTGGCTTCCACCCATGCTGCATCCATAAAAAAATAGTCCACATACATACAAGAAAAAGGTAAGCCAGGAAACAAGAAACATATCAAAGAACATAATAATAAAACATACAGTGATGCTAAAATAGATAAAAACCAATGCCAAGGTATCATCACAGTGTCTTCTATTTATCACCCCTTTTCTGTAAGAAATAGGATAACGATTGAAACAGCAATTGCAGTTGTGAATTGAATGCTGGTAGCAATGTTGTTAATTGTATTGTAGCTATAAAAAGAGGAATACGAAAAAAAGAAGTGAACCATCAGGAAAAATTATTGAGAATGAAATGTAGATGTGCAACTGGCCAATGTATATGTTAGTCTTTTTCAGTTTAAGGAAGTGATTAAAAGTAGCGTACTGTACATGTAAGACCATCATTTTCTATCCTTGTTTTGGTGGTCAACGAGAGAGGAAGCCTATCTGTGACCATATGGTGTTTCTGTTCCTCCATTCAACCGCTGACATCATCTGGAGTGACACACGGCCGGGTGACTTCCTCCGTCTCATTAATCACTTGTGTGTTAACAGGCGCACAAACTCTCCCCAATTCCTGTACCCTTTGCAGCTCCGCACCACATTCCGCCCTCCCTCGTTAGCTTTCCGGCTCCAACATCAGTCTCCAACGCTCTTTCCCAGCTGATCTGCCCACTTAGCAGTGACCTTTGACCCTCCTCCTTCTCCCCCATAAAACCTCCAACTTCCATGCCATGTTTTCTCCACCTGCTGCTCACCTGCTGTGTGTGTAAGGGATGAAACCAGACGAGGGAGGATCTGTCTTTAAACATGCCTTTTATCGAGAAAGGCATCTTGTTTTTAACTTGAGCTTTGTTCAAAGTGTTTACTTTGGCTTTCCCGCACTACTGTGTTGTGAAACTCAGGAAAAATGTGAAAAAACCCACAGCCGTTGGAGGACAGGTGATACTTCTAGTGTGTTATCTCTACATGGAGATAAACCTGACAAGAAGGATCATCAACACCAGGCTCTGATTGGCTGTTTTCAGCTGAACTTTTGAACATTGGGGAGGTACAGAGAGAGACTGAAAGTAGGGGAAAGTTGCACGTAAAGAAAATGAGACATATTAATTTGATTAGTTTAGATTTTACATGAGTTTATATGGGTAAACTTGAGATATTGGTGATTATGTATATTACTGCACACTTTTAATATTACTTAATGCAGTGTTGGCAAATAATCCTGCAACTAAATTTGGTCATTATTAACAGTTTTAGTACAAAAGATTTGGCCATATATCATGCCAATAAAGCTTGCTAAACTAAAACTTACTTATTGGACAAGAACAAAATGGAGAGAGAGAGAGGGAGAGAGAGAGAGAGAGAGAGAGAGAGAGAGAGAGAGAGAGAGAGAGAGAGAGAGAGAGAGAGTCATAGACACTGAGTGGAAGTTAGTAGTCAGCTTTGTGAAGTGTAGCGGAGAGAACTTGCAGTACATCAACTTTTATTATACTATAAAAACACACAGATACATCTTTGCAGGGAGATTAAGCAGTCTGTGCAGGGGTCTATTTTCTGCTACTCTGTCACGGTCAACAGTAGCCAAAACACATATTAAGTGTGGGATGAGCCATGGTCTGAAGCTGTGTGTAAATCACAGCCTACACACACATAAATCTGCAAACTCCTTAGTGTAAATAAAGTTAGTCATCTCCACCACCTAAAGGACTCCTCTACTGAAACAACGGGTCGTGGGAAAATAAACTCATCAGTCAGAGGGGACCGAGATGACGAACACAAGAATCATCAAAATTTCAAAATGCAAAAACATTACGTGACCAGTTCTGTTGTAGTAAAAAAACCAACCTCTTAGCTTTGGTAAGCGGGTTACTTTTTCCACTTTGTCACCCAAAAAACCATTTGCAAAATCAAATAAATGAAAAGTATGTTGTGCACAACCAGGTGGCCTTCCTAAATGTGTAGGCGTCAGTTAATAAATGGGTGGTTTAGCAAGTTAAGCCAAGGTGTGCACAAACTGGGTGTGTCTGTGTGTGTTTCCGCTACCCCCACCCATGTGAAGGGTGCTCTTGGGAGAGGGTATATGCCTGCACTCGTGCCCTCTGGTGCTTAGGCTTTCCTCCATTTTGGGGCATGCACCCTCCCATCTCAGCGCTCTGTCTTTGCTCCTTTTATCTTTCTTACTTTTCTTTTTTCTTTCTTTTAATTCTTGATTTTTTGGGGGTTAGCATAAATCATCCAACTCGTTCACCTCTGTTTTCTATTTTTCTGCCCTCTCTGCACTCTCCCTCTCTGTGCATATTGGTGTAGCTGTCCTTATTTGGCTTCCCTTCGAGTGAGTAGGAGTGTGAGCATAAATGTGACTGTGTGTGTGTTTCCTCCTGACTGTGAGTCACTGCTTGTCTGACTCACGAGCGCTAACAAAAACACACAGTTGCCATGGGGACACACTGACCCCCCCCCTCCTCCTCTCCCATCTCTCTCTGTCTCTCCCTCCTTGCCAGTCTCTGGTTTCTCTCTCCTTGCGGGCACTGCTGCATCCTAGGCAGCCCCTGGCACTGTTAACATGGGTGGCACTCTAACTTGGGTGGGATGCTGGTGGTGAGGTGGGAAAAATAGAAAAAACATAAATAAAGTAAAGGTGAAAACTGGTGTAAAGATTGTTTATACGGAAAACTTAAATCAAAGTCCAGGAGCTTGCAGGAGGACAGAAACCTAGAGTGTGAGACAAACAATCATCTATCATCAATAGTAAGTAGAAATGTCTGTATTGGCTGAGACAGTAAACAGAAAGGGCCCACCTGTAGTTCTATTCTCTGCTTCTGTTCTCTTGCTTTTACTGCTCTAAAATTGCAGACTGCTTTGAACTGGGCCTGTCCTTTGATGTGCTGGCGTCACTACTCGGCCTTGCCATAACCTCCAGGGAGCCGATAATGTGCCCACGTGTGCCATTACATTTGAACAAAAGTCAGGTAGGGCCCTGGATGTACCCAAAGCCTCACGCTACTAGGTTATGGCTGACTTCCTGCATGTTTAATGCTGGTGGTTCGCCACCTAGTGGACAGAATGTATGTTACATATCGTCACCTTCCTAAAATAATGGCCTATGTCATTTTTTCAGGTTTTTCAGAAAAAAATAAAAACTAAATATCACACGTCACACGCTTGACATACGCCATTATACTTAAGGTGTAGAATCACAAGACCTGTTCAACTGAGGATGTAGGCAATTTTGCCAGAGGTGGCCGGCACCATGAGGAGATGATTTAGGTAAAAAAAAAAAATTTGGCAAAAAATGACTTAGGCCATTATTTTAGGAAGGTGACGATATGATTTACTGTAAACTTGGCCATTTTTGGATTACAGTGTCTTAATGGAAGTTAGGGTTCTGGTGAATGTGAACCACTATATATGGTGACTCTGACTGACCAACTGATCATAGACATGTCTAGTTTTTCCCAGTTCCACCGAAAAGACATTTCCCCTCTGAACTCACATTCATTTAAATAGGCCTAACTGTTAGAGGCCCAAAGAGGTCAATTTACCCAATATTTCCCAAATATAGCTAAGATTAGAGAAAAGTACAACACAAAAATACAAAATTGTGTAGCAGAACTTACGTTCTTCTTGTTTTCTACCTCATTAATTATTTCAGGACCCCTCAGATTTATAAAGGCACACTGTGGCCTATCTCTAGGTTGGGAACCACTGGACTAACTGCCAAACTGTCAGGGGTGAAAGTGACCTGTAAAGCTGCAGCAGAGAAGAAGCTGCTGGTATGTCTTCAGCTGCAGGAGGGCTGAGCTCCAGAAAGGAGACACTGGAAAAGTTAGATATTCAATGTACATGTTCACTGTCAGGGGGGTGTCCGTTGGCAAGCGGGCCTGGGCTAGCAGTTAGTGAACTGTACAGAAAAGCACAAAAATTCAGTAAAATTAAGGATGACATCATTATGAATTATGGTTATCTTTTTGTACCTCGGCATAGATAAAAACAAAAGGTTGCATCTACCTTAATTCATTACTGATTCAATGCTCCACTCGGTGAACACGCCCAGTGGCCCAAATCAAACACAACATGCTAAATGCTAACATGGTCATGGTGGTTAGTATTTGGTGTTTTAAGCCCCCAATGTCATCTTCCAGGCAGCGCTGCATGGAAGGCACTATGGTTAGGCAAGGGTTAGGGTTAGGGTTAGGGTTAGGGTTACGGTTAGGTGCCTTGAAGTCGATGGTCGCAGCGCTGCCTTGAAGTCGACGGTGGGGGCTTAAAACACCATCGAGCCATGGTGGTTCCTCCAGCAGTGATTTCTGTGTTCACTGAGGAACGTTTATGTGTGAGGCCTTTCTGCTCTGACAATAATCCTTGATGTGACTGCAGAGCCTCTTTTAGCTCAAAACCTTTTGAATTTGAGAAGACAGACAGAGAGGTCGAGTGGTCTTGTGGCTGTATATTTATATTTACAATTCATAATCAGTTGAATGCTTGTGGTTTGGACATCAGGGCTCATGTTGTTGCTGATATTGACCATCATAACCCCCCCCCCCACCCACCCACCCATTTTCCCTTTAAAAAATGTAATACAGCTCCACCTCAACCAGCTACAGCAGTAAAATGCTGCTTATACATTAATGCGTGCGTTTTAAAAATCTAATACTCTACCTCTATAATACATTAGTAAAGGGTCCATTTTTCTGCCTAACCAGTAAAATTACATTTAAAACTTCAAATACATTCTGCTGATAAAACTTAACTTAAGTAGGATTTAAACTTTTAAATGAAGG